>NC_083595.1:44782745-45106079 GCF_027579695.1 Neoarius graeffei | reverse complement strand
ATAATAAGTTAAATTTATATAGCGCCTTTCAAAAAACCCAAGGACGCTTTACAATTATAGACAAGGAAAGAAAAAATAAATAAATAAAAAATATAATAAAAAATAAAAAGCAAAAAGTCCACCAAGTAGGGGTCAGGATGTAATTCCCGTGGTGTAGCAGCCACAGTCCCACCAAAAGGCGCATGAAAACAAGTCCCACATCTCCAGCACCGCCGCCGTGACGCCATCAGCAACATCACTTGAACACCACGCCGTGGATCCACAAAGCGAGCAGAGAAGCTCCGCCACGCAGAGCGCTGGTATGTCCCAAACCGCCTGCACAGCCGCCACGACACCACCGAGCAACATCGCTCAGAACATCACACCAAGCGTTGAAGCACAGAGCTTTATATAGAGAGAATAAAACAGTTATTCCACTCAATCTCATCATACATGGCTTACTCTGTGCTACGCACCTTGTTGGCTATCAGCTCATGTACGACTCGATTTCATGGAATAACTGTTATATGTACCAAAGAGTCAAAGTGACACCAAAGGAAAATAATAATTATTATTATTATTATTTACAGAAATCATAGAGTTAAAGCATTATTTCAATATGGCATTCAAAAGATAAGTTTGGATTAATGGCAAAAGGGAAAAAAATCCTAAATAACACAAAGGCAAAATGCATTACATGTGGTGTGTTCTATTTTTTAAACCACAGACTTTTGTACAGATGTTAAAGTACACTTTATCTCATTCAAAATGTCAACCTGCCATAAGTTAGATTTCGCTGTTATCATCATCATCATCATCATCATGGTCATTTATGATGTGCAATAAAAACATAATGAAAAGCTGAAGCAATAAATATACGAGTGTGAAGCAGGGTCGTGAAGCAGTACTCCTTAGAGATAACATAATAAAATAAATAGAAGTAAAGATGTCATTGAAATAACACTCTGCGCTCGCTTTTACCACTGTTTAAAGCATTTTTCAGGCAGGGGCTCTCCGTCAGTGGAGGTAATACGTCTCAGTGATGATATCCAGAGACCTGGAGCATTAACGCACTTTCACACACAATGTAGCACATTTCAATTCTCCCTACAGTATCGACAGACAGACAGATTTGAGGAAATCTGATAGTGTGTGTGTGTGTGTGTGTGTGTGTGTGTGTGTGTGTGTGTGTGTGTGTGTGTGTGTGTGTGTGTGTAAACATGCAGATGCACAGATGCCCTGTGCCATAAGGCAGTAAGACTCATTAGGCTAGTGTCTAATGCATGAATCAAAGGGGAGAAGAAGGAAACAATCAATCTAACTAATGGGAATCCCAGGTGAGGAATGTGGGCAGAGCTTGTCCAGCTGTACCCTCTCTCAGTGACCTCCCAACTTAAACACACACACACACACACACACACACACACACACACACACACACACACAGCATGTTTTAACACATTATGTCTGTCTACATACACTTAAACAGCTGGTTTAAAGCACCAAGCGCACCAGTCCCGACATTCTCACTCGAAAACAAAACAAACTCGAATACTCAAGTTGATGTTGAATACTCAAACCTGATTGGTCAGAAAGTGTTGTTTTATTCTCCATAACAGCATGACACTCGTTCTAATACTATTGCTAATACTGCACATTATCATTTCTATAGTAACAACTTGCACATGGACTCTCTCCACATAAACTGATTGTATGTGATACAAGATGAATGTAATTGTTGATATGCCGATGTTTTCTGGAAGGACGTGTTCGTGTTTATTTAGCAATTTGTGGAAAGAGACTCCAGTGCCATTGCTTCGTAACTGTTTTCCACTGTGGTTAAGTCTTCAGGACAGACGAGGTTGTGCTTTCCGGTTTCCTAGAAGCTGCATTTATTTTGAGAGAAAATAGATGGATGGATGGATGGATGGATGGATGGATGGATGGATGGATGGAGAGGGGGCTGAGTTGTTTCTGGGATGTTCCACGATGTTAAAAGTATTCAAAATAGTAAATGTAGTTGTTGGTTTTTTTTAATGAAATGAATATAGTTAATTAATTTGCGCTAGCAAAGCTGGTGCAAACTGTTACTCTCACTCAGGATATTTCTACTTTATTATTATTATTATTATTATTATTATTATTATTATTATTATTATCCTAACATTTTTAGGATGCTATTTCTCCCTCAGTTTCCAACCAGTCATCACTAAATTTCACATGAAGATCACCTCTGGGCTGAATTACATTGCTATGACTTTTGGTGCTGATCTGGATCACTGATCTGGAATGATCCATGAAAAATGGGCTTTTTTCCTCACTAAGCGTCATTCTCTACCTCTTACCATTCCGGATCTATAGGGTACGGTGACCAGACATCCCGGTTTGTAAGAGCTAGTGCAAATCACTGTGACTTTAGTCACAGTCTCTATCTAGTTGTTATTATTATTATTATTATTATTATTATTATTATTATTATTATTATCCTAACATAATTTAGGATGCCATTTCTCCCTCAGTTTTCAACCAGTCATCACCAAATTTCACATGAAGAATACCTCTGGGCTGAATTACGTTGCTGTGACTTTTGGTGGTGATCCGGATCAATGATCCAGAATGATCGATGAAAAATGGGATTTTTTTTTTCAAATCACTTATAATTTTCATTATCTTTTTTTTTTTCAGGGCAGCAGGTTGCAGCTTTTCCTCACTAAGCGTCATTCTTTATCTCTTACCTTTCCAGGGTCTATAGGGTATGGTGATCAGATGTCCCGGTTTGTAACAGCTAGCACAAATTACTGTGACTTGAGTCACAGTCTCTCTTTTTTTTATTTATTTATTTTTTAATCCTGTAATATAAATAAAAATTTTTGATCTATGGTTGGGAAAATCTGCTTCAATGTATCACACCACACAATCACTAATTATTTTCCTATAAAAGCCATGTTTTATCTCATTCTTAAAATTGGCGTATAGGTGTTCGCTGACTCCCATATGTTGACATGCCTACACCACACCACACCACACCACAGTCTTTCTCAGTTCCTTCTCAGCATGGCACAAGGGAGCAGACAGTAACACGTCCCATGTGTCAGCTGTCTGGGTCTCAGTGTGTGTGCTGGTGTCCGCACATGTGTGTGCCATATTTACCCACCCAGGAGGACCTTCTCCACATGGGGCTCCATCAAGCAGACAGATAAGACTGGATGAAAAGTGTCATGTTTGTACAGCATCCATTTCTTTCTATGGTTGTTTATTTTCAGTTTTCATTGTTTCAACAGCTTGGAGTGCAGAACGCAGGCATGGAGAGTGTCCTTTCTCACTCTAATCGAGCTCTAATACAAACACAGGCATCCTCTCTGTTGCAAAACACAAGGGCATCTGGGTCACCCACAACCGCTTCGCTGACAGACAGCCACTTCTGCTTTAATCTCTTAACCTGAGTCAACATTCTCCATCTCATTCCTCACTAACCGTTGCTTATCAGCCAGGCACTCCATTACACACTTGCGCACTCACACACAGGCAGAGAGAGAGAGAGAGAGAGAGAGAGATCGGTTATGTGAAACACAAGCTGATTTAAACCAGGGAGTGACCTTTGACCTGCCACTTGGAGGATAACACAGAAGTCAAGGAGAGTCCCGACGTGCAGTCAAAGTCAGAGCCTTCTCCTGCCATTCAGGCGCTATTTCAAAATCGCTTACTTGCATACCTCTCAGGGAACTTTCATTAAATTGATTTTCAGTGTACACCCTTTTAGCAGCTATAGGCTTGAAATATGATCCTTTCAACAATGAATGCATTTTTTTTCTCTTTCTCTTTCCTTTTCCCTCTAGTCTCTATTCCTCGTTGTTATTTCTTCTTTTTCTTCGTCTTCTACTTCTCATGCGCCATAACTAATGATCTGGGGAGGGAGTATGTTTGAAATTCTCCACGGTAACCATTTTCATAATTAAACACTTCTAATTTCAGAGCTTTGGCTGGCTCTGAGCAAACAGGCAGCAGGGCAGAGAGAGAGAGAGAGAGAGAGAGAGAGAACTTCAACGTCTTTCATTAGAGCTCCCTCTTAATGTGGGCGGTAATGAAATGCGAGGACATTCAGCATTTCCCTGCTCATTAGGAGCTAAACTGAGGGCATTTGTTTGTACAGGATCTGGAGAGGGTTATCAAAGCACATGGTCAATCACATTTAATAAAGGGGAGGTATTACACTCTTAATGAGTTTCTTTCTTTTTTTTTTCAAATTATTCAAAATCTGAAAAACAGAACCAAGCATCTATGAAGATTATTCATGCATCATAAATGAAAGTTAGTATTATATTATTGTTATTTTTTCTTTCCTCAACAAGGTTTAAATTACAGAACAAACAAAGCCCTCTTTAGAGACCTGGTGCATATGCATGTATATGTAATTTAGAGCCGATGCTCAATAATTGCCATCGTGGGCCTTGGTCTCATTATAATATATTCCACCTGCGTCTTTTTATAGTGTCAATTTCCTCGTCTTGACGCCATTTGCGAATTCATCACCATCTGACAGGCTGCCGTTACATTCAAACATTCAAATCATATCCACAAACAAAGATACATATTGATGATTTTGAATCAAGTGAATCATGAAGTCCCCGAAAGCAATGCTAGCAAAGACTTAAACAGCAAACCCGTGTTTAAATTATTAAAGAGGGCGGAAATAATAATTGCCCGTATGTTCCTCTGCTCATTCTTCTCTCTATAAACACGTCGAGCCGGAGGTATTTGACATTCAGCAGAGGTTTGTAATGTAAATGACAGGACTGTATTTCTCCTCCATATCTTAACAGCCAATGAAGTGATCGAGTGGAGAAGAGGAAGAAAAAAAAACAGGCGGCTACAGGTGGGGGTCAATTATCATTTGAATAATCGAGACGGCGGCGGACGGCCTCAGAGCACCCCGTGAAGTGTGACACGTTTCTATCTTCATGCATTTCAATGAAGTCAGACTGGTACATAAAAGGTTATCACCTAGGAAACATATTTGCCTAAGCACAAGTTAAACAGCCGAGCCAGATCGGCATAGATATTCAATTTAGCCAGTCAACCCTGACCTATAAATATTTCAACAAAACCCAGCGAGAACGATTTCTCTTCCTCTCTCTCGCTCTCTCTCCCTCTCTCTTGCTTCCTCCCACCCGTCTTTGATCCAATTCCATTTCAGCTGGTCGAGATATGGAGGAGGAGGAGGAGGAGGAGGAGAGAGACATACAGAGAGAGAGAGAGAGAGAGAGAGAGAGATGGGAAGGGGAAAAGAAAAAAGAAGATAAACGAAGGGAGCGGTGGTGAAAGAAAAGTCAAGCATACTGCAACTTATCTATTAAATGTATTGTTAAATGCAGCTGGTCTCTCCAGGCCTAAATGTGGGAGGATAAGGGATAGGGGAGAGAGTGTGCTCGATGTCTCATAAGTTCAGGTTACAGGATGATAGATAATCTATACGGTTTGCTAAGAAACAGATCTATTTGACACATGGCCTCCTCTCTTTCTCAGCATTAATCAGGTGGAGTTTACTGTGCGCTGGAGTAATGTGCATGGGGGCTCCTCAAAGTGAGGCAGAGGTCAAGCAGGACGAGATTAATCAGTGACACACAGTTAAAGCCGACATTGCTCACAATGATGTCGACTACACCAGCCCCCCCACACACACACTCACTATCTGACACCAATGTGCTATATCCAGATACTGTATGACACCAGAGTCACATTTATAAGGCAAACATGTGAACTTAGTGACACACCTGTACTGTCAGATAGAGAGACACTAACTTTAGAAAGCTCTCGAGGGAGAATTTTGCAGGCATGAGAATAACATGGTGACACCCATACACCTTTCTTTCTTTCTTTCTTTCTTTCTTTCTTTCTTTCTTTCTTTCTTTCTTTCTTTCTTTCTTTCTTTTTTCCTCAAATGTATACAGTGAAATATCCCATTTTACCCCCCAGCTGGTGTCTCGGAGGATTCTGAACATCCACATATACCGTACAATTATTTATATAGCACTTTTTAACAATAAAATATTGTCAAAGCAGCTTTACAGAAATCCAGATGTAGATTTAGATCCCTAATGAGCAAGTCAGAGGTGACAGTGGTGTGGAAAAGCTCCGTGATGACATGAAGAAACCTTGAGAGAAGCCAGATCCAAAAGGGAAACCAACTTCATGTGGGGCAGGATAGTGAGATTATAAATCATTATTCTACATCAGTATGCTATAAAGTCAGACAGTAGTAAGTGTGTTGAAATGTGGTTCATTATGAGCAGATCGTTAATTTGAGTCCTGGGATGAGTACAGGACATTCTGTTTAAAGCAGGATACAAATATCTAGTACCATGGCCTAATGGTTAGAGAAGCATTGGTTAGAGACCATAGCCATATCCTAATGGTTAGAGAAGCATTTGTTAGAGACCATAGCCATGGTGTAATTGGTTAGAGAAGCATTGGTTAGAAACAGTAATCATGGCCTAATGGTTAGAGAAGCATAGCCATGGCCTAATGGTTAGAGAAGCACTGGTTAGAGACTGTAGCCATGGCCTAATGGTTAGAGAAGCATTGGTTAGAAACAGTAGCCATGGCCTAATGGTTAGAGAAGCATTGGTTAGAAACAGTAGCCATGGCCTAATGGTTAGAGAAGCATTGGTTAGTGACTGTAGCCATGGCCTAATTGGTTAGAGAAGCATTGGTTAGAAACAGTAGCCATGGCCTAATGGTTAGAGAAGCATAGCCATGGCCTAATGGTTAGAGAAGCATTGGTTAGAAACAGTAGCCATGGCCTAATGGTTAGAGAAGCATAGCCATGGCCTAATGGTTAGAGAAGCATTGGTTAGAAACAGTAGCCATGGCCTAATGGTTAGAGAAGCATTGGTTAGAAACAGTAGCCATGGCCTAATGGTGAGAGAAGCATTGGTTAGAAACAGTAGCCATGGCCTAATGGTGAGAGAAGCATTGGTTAGAAACAGTAGCCATGGCCTAATGGTTAGAGAAGCATAGCCATGGCCTAATGGTTAGAGAAGCATTGGTTAGAAACAGTAGCCATGGCCTAATGGTTAGAGAAGCATTTGTTAGAGACCGTAGCCATGGTCTAATTGGTTAGAGAAGCATTGGTTAGAAACAGTAATCATGGCCTAATGGTTAGAGAAGCATAGCCATGGCCTAATGGTTAGAGAAGCACTGGTTAGAGACTGTAGCCATGGCCTAATGGTTAGAGAAGCATTGGTTAGAAACAGTAGCCATGGCCTAATGGTTAGAGAAGCATTGGTTAGTGACTGTAGCCATGGCCTAATTGGTTAGAGAAGCATTGGTTAGAAACAGTAGCCATGGCCTAATGGTTAGAGAAGCATAGCCATGGCCTAATGGTTAGAGAAGCATTGGTTAGAAACAGTAGCCATGGCCTAATGGTTAGAGAAGCATTGGTTAGAAACAGTAGCCATGGCCTAATGGTTAGAGAAGCATTGGTTAGTGACTGTAGCCATGGCCTAATTGGTTAGAGAAGCATTGGTTAGAAACAGTAGCCATGGCCTAATGGTTAGAGAAGCATAGCCATGGCCTAATGGTTAGAGAAGCATTGGTTAGAAACAGTAGCCATGGCCTAATGGTTAGAGAAGCATAGCCATGGCCTAATGGTTAGAGAAGCATTGGTTAGAAACAGTAGCCATGGCCTAATGGTTAGAGAAGCATTGGTTAGAAACAGTAGCCATGGCCTAATGGTGAGAGAAGCATTGGTTAGAAACAGTAGCCATGGCCTAATGGTGAGAGAAGCATTGGTTAGAAACAGTAGCCATGGCCTAATGGTGAGAGAAGCATAGCCATGGCCTAATGGCTAGAGAAGCATTGGTTAGAGACTGTAGCCATGGCCTAATGGTTAGAGAAGCAACTTTGGGACCAAAAGGTCACTGGTTCTTTTCCCTGGAGCAGCAGGAATGGCTGAAGTGCCCTTGAGCAAGGCCCCTAACTACTCCTCAGGCTGCTCTGGGTGTGGAATTAGGGATTTGGGATCAGTCAGAACACAGGATGAGGCGAACAATATTTGTGATATTCAAATACCAGGATCATGTACTCTTTGGGTGATCCAAGCAGAGCCAATAGAACAAAGGAATGTCACAAATGGTGGATGAAGAGTGATTGCAGAAACACTAAGCATGAGATAGGAATCCATCCTGCATGGGACTCCAGTTCATCACAGGGCATCATACACACACATTCACATCTCGGGGCAATTTTATCTTGGCCACTTCACCTTCTGGCATGTTTTTGGGAGGTGGGAGGAAACTGGAGAACCCAGATAAAATCCATGTGGAGAACATGGACACAGATTGTGTGACCCAAGCTCAGGATAGAACCTGGGATACTTGAGGCAACAAGGCTACCCACTGCATCACCATGTCCCCAACAAATGATCACATTTTCTGACAAATTTATGGAGTTTGATATTAGAAGAATGGTCTACATTGACAAACTAGGGCTTTCTAGTTAGTGAAATTTCACAGGGAAACCTAAATCTCTAAAGACTTAAGATCTCACTAGAGCCCACAACAGAAAAACATACCAAAGGTGGATCTTTGTTTCAGTGAATAATCTCACCTTGATATGTTAACACCACCTTTAAGTGTAAATTTTTGTCTAAAATAATGCTAAAGAGCTCAATCTCAGTGAAGTTCAGTAAAACATCCAAACCATATACTATGAAACTAAATGACTATGTTATACAACTTTAACATACTATTTATAATGATGTGTAGTCATGGAAGGCTCTGTATTTCACACCGTTATATACACACTCCTATTTTCCAGATTTAAACACACACACACACACACACACACACACATATAGAACTGACAACCTGCTCAGCTGGGACTTCTCGAGCTCTCAGCCTCAGTATGTCTTTCAAAGAAAAAAAAAACACTGAGAGAGAGAAACGATGGAGCGAGAGAGAAACGAGTGCTGTCCAAGCCCCTTCTGTAGGGTTAAGCCACCCGTGGAGCCCCTGATGAGCGCCATGCTGTGACAGAAGACCTGTCAGCAGGGCCGCGTTACACTAGCGCTGGCCTGATTTAGCGGCGGGCAGACAGCGTGGCAGCGGGTGAAGGCCCCGGCTATTTGTCACCGCTGTGCCCGTGTCAAAGTGTCAGGCGGCGAGTGCAGCTGGCGCAAAAGACAGGGCCGTATGGCCCAAAAGCCAGGCGCTTGTCAACCTGGGCTGGGGAGAAGCTCTCCCCTCCCTCTCTTCATCTCCCTACATGTCTACTCTCTCTCTTCGCTCCAAGTCAATGGCTCTGTCACGTCTCTGAGATGCTGCCGATGTAATCTGCCCTCGTTTAGTTCTTCGTTACACCTCAGTGTGTCTTCCTCCAGTGGGATAGTGGGGTTTTGCAGATACTTCGGACTCTCTTCTTCCCTGACAAGTCTTCCTATCATTCTATGCTCCATTTTTCCATTTTTTCTTGCATATGAAGCCTTATATTCATGCAAACTTTACACATTTATTGGCCACAATGTGTAAATGTTGTCCTTTGGTACATAAAATGTCTGATTTACGCCATAATTATTCCACAAAGTGCCATAAACCATAAAATGCCCACTTTACCAAGAATAATGCTGAGAAAAATCATTCTTGTGTATTTTTCTGACCAGGATGAAGGTCAGCTCATGCTCTTGACTTGTTCTTGTGCTTTTCTTACTTTCTTTATCTGACCTTGATCTATTTTTCTCAAAAAAAAAAAAAAATACCAAAGAGAAATCTTTTAGAAACCCGTTTTATTCCCTTCAGCATATAATTTCCTGCCACAACAATACACGGCTCAACTGTTCCACAAAGTATGATACAAATTATTCCTAACCATATTCATTTATTTATTTATTCATTCATTTAACTTCAGTAACTGCTTTATGCTGAACAGGGTCACAGTGGATCCAGAATCCATCCCAAGAAAACTGGGCATGAGCCAGGAATACAGCCTGGATGTGACACCAGGACGCCCCACACACACACACACACACACACACACACACACACACACACACACACGTTAACGCACTCAATCACTCAGAGGGGAAATTAAGAGTAGCAATTTCACCTACTGGGAGGAAACTGGAGAACACAGAGGAAACCCTTAAGGAGAAATTATATACAGACCTGAGCTTGGTATCAAACTGGGCACTTTGGAGCTATGAGGGGCAGATGGTACCCACTGAACCAGTATGATGTCCTTTAAATATAGATAAAAATAAATTACAAGCTATAAACACGAACAGCACCAGACTTAACAGTAATTGTCCCCGTTTAGCCTGTGAAATTAATATTTTCAATTTGAAACTGATTTGAAATGCATAACTTGTTATTGTCCATTTAACAATGATATTCCTTTCATTACTGGTGCTACCACGAGGTCTTTGACCATCTTGCTTATCCAGGAAACATTTTAATCTATTGAGATTAATTGGGGGGAAAACACTGAATTAAATCAAGCAGCAAGTAGCAACATCATTAAACATGCACATAAGATGCAAATTCATTTCGGTATTGTTTCTTAAGCTTCCTTCAGTGTGTATTTAGTGACAGGGCGAGGGAGATGTCACCACCAACAACAGGATATTTATAGGTCAAGTGGGGCCTGGGTGGGTTTTATGGCAGATTATGTCTTTCTCCCTGAAAAGTACACTAGCTGCCTTTACCAGGCTGCGTGGCATTCCCTGAGATGGATGGAACGAGTGTGATGGAGTGATGAGGGGATTAGCAGAGAGGAGAAGGAGGAGGAGGGATGAGGGAGTCTGTCCATCTTGGCATTGATGTGCTTGTTGTTTTTTTTCCTCTTCCCTTTGTTGTATCCATCGCACGTCACTTTTCTTTTCCGCCTGTTTTCTTGTTTGCCTGTCTTGCTGTGCACCCCACCCCCCCACCCACCCCAAGTCCATCTGGTACCTTTAGTCGCCCTCAAAACAAGATCTCACTGAATTCCCTGGACTAATTATGGAGATACAAACACAGGCAGCCATGGGTTCAAGAGTGTCTTTCTCTGCACTCTCTCCCTCTCTCTCTCTCTCTCTCTCTCTCTCTCACACACACACACACACAGAGATATGTCCCATGAGAGAGAGTTTTTTGAAAGGGAAAATTAATTGGATCAACTGGCAAGACACTCCTAATGATAAGCGAACAAAGAAATCTTCATATATCAGTATTCATTTCAAAAGTTTGGCCACATTCATCCCAACGTTTTCTTCATCGAGAAACAATGTTTTTCTTTTTTGGTATTTGCGAAACAGTAATGATCCTGATTGGGGTCTAATCTCAATCCAGGGAATAAGGATCTGAAACTCGCTAAGGTTTGCGTTTCTTCTGATCTGACTTTCTTGGCAGATCTTTCATTTATCCTGTTGCTTCTTGATACTGCAAGATGAGTTTTCGTCTTGATCTTATCGTGTCCTAATTTGAGTGTTGGTGCCCAATCTGGATTTGTTTTATCGTGTAGGTTGGCCAGTGCTCCTGCAAGGTGAGAAGCAGAGTGTTTGCACTAAAGCTCAAAAGTTCAATTTAATCAGCAGAAAGCATAGTTTTAATAAGCAATGAACTTTTACCAGACATACATAAAGTGGTCACCACACATACAGGTGTAATTAGCTTTTTCCTCAGTTAAGTCCTTATGATGTATGTTTTTGAACCACAGCCAGTGCACAGTGTTCTCTGGACAGTTCTTCATCTGTTTTTAATTATTTTGGGAATTCTGAAGAACCGTTTCTCTTTGTCATGAGTAGTATTATTACCGCAATTATATCCTGCACACAAAGTAGGTATCGTCTTTATTCAAAGGCAATGACGTCAAAAGAAAATCACGAAGAGTTGCAGCAACTCACACGTGAAGCGCTGGTTCCTGGTTGTTGTTATTATCCAACATGGCAGACTTCTGGTTTGGGAAATGATTGTGATGTCATGCGCACACAAAGAATAAAATGCTCTCTAGAACGTACATACTAACAGAAGTGGTAGTATTACTCCTTAGCATTATTTTCTACATTCTTTGATTACTTTTGCTGCTAATTCTTTCGATATAAGCCAACCACTCAGATGTGTGATGTGCCTCCCAGTGATGACCCTGCAGCTCTCTGTCATGATCAGTTGACAAAGGCTCAGTCATCTACGGCATAACTCCCAAAACAGGAATCGTCAAATGGCAGGCCATGGCTCTGGAGGTAGAACCAGCAAGGTACATCAGCAGAGTTAAAATGATTTACCTGAAAGCAAATCATCACACCAAAGACTAGCTACTACTGTCTCTTGCGACTGTAGGACTCGAGTCCAGTCTTGAGACAGTTTCTGTATTGACTTGGACTTATTGGCATTTGTACTTGGCCTGTGGTCTTAGTCTTGACTGAGAGTTTATGGTGTCTTTTCTTTGTGCATGCAAGTTTGACAGAGTTCTCAACCTTGCATGTTCTCCCCATGCCTGCATGGGTTTCCAGTGGATGCTCTGGTTTCCTCCCACAGTCCAAAGACAAGCAGATTAGGTCAACTGGCTACTCTAAATTACTCATAGGTGTGAACGTGAGTGTGGATGGTTGTTCATCTTGATTTTAATCTTGTGATAGATTAGGACCTCACCTGAAGTCCGCTGGGATTGGCTCCAGCTTTCATCACAACCCTGAAGGATAAGCGGCATAGATAATGAAGTGTTTGATGGTTTCAGTCTTGACTCTCTTTCATTTGGACTGTATTTTGATTTGGACTTGACCCCTTAAGACGCCATCATGATTCTCCGGTAGTTTGGGTCTCGGATTTGTCTTGACTACAGCCCTGCTAGCTACAGGGCTAAAGTTATTTGGTCAGAAAGTGGAGGATTTTTACACACTTTTAATTTTTATACTTACACTACCGTTCAAAAGTTTGGGGTCACCCAGACAATTTTGTGTTTTCCATGAAAAGTCACACTTTTATTTACCACCATAAATTGTAAAATGAATAGAAAATATAGTCAAGACATTTTTCTGGCCATTTTGAGCATTTAATCGACCCCACAAATGTGATGCTCCAGAAACTCAATCTGCTCAAAGGAAGGTCAGTTTTATAGCTTCTCTAAAGAGCTCAACTGTTTTCAGCTGTGCTAACATGATTGTACAAGGGTTTTCTAATCCTCCATTAGCCTTCTGAGGCAATGAGCAAACACATTGTACCATTAGAACACTGGAGTGAGAGTTGCTGGAAATGGGCCTCTATACACCTATGGAGATATTGCACCAAAAAACAGACATTTAGTAGAATTTAGCTAGAATAGTCATTTACCACATTAGCAATGTATAGAGTGTATTTCTGATTAGTTTAAAGTGATCTTCATTGAAAAGAACAGTGCTTTTCTTTCAAAAATAAGGACATTTCAAAGTGACCCCAAACTTTTGAACGGTAGTGTAGATACTGTACCATCTCTGGTTTGATTCGTGAACTGATTATATGGCTTGTTTAAGGAAAAGACGCCAATCAAAGAAGAATGTTTCAAGACAATTTGATAAAAAAAAATTGTTTATTGAGTTTATGAAGTGGCGGCACGGTGGTGTAGTGGTTAGCGCTGTCGCCTCACAGCAAGAAGGTCCTGGGTTCGAGCCCCATGGCCGGCAAGGGCCTTTCTGTGTGGAGTTTGCATGTTCTCCCCGTGTCCGCGTGGGTTTCCTCCGGGTGCTCCGGTTTCCCCCACAGTCCAAAGACATGCAGTTAGGTTAACTGGTGACTCTAATTTGACCGTAGGTGTGAATGTGAGTGTGAATGGTTGTCTGTGTCTATGTGTCAGCCCTGTGATGACCTGGCGACTTGTCCAGGGTGTACCCCGCCTTTCGCCCGTAGTCAGCTGGGATACGCTCCAGCTTGCCTGCGACCCTGTAGAACAGGATAAAGCGGCTAGAGATAATGAAATGAGATGAGTTTATGAAGTCTGTGGCTTTTGTGAAAAGTGGTAACTTGAAGCACCATGATGTAACAAAATATCGTATATCCACTAACTTCCAATATAGCCATTAAATATTGTGAGCAAAGTTAGCAAAGAAAAGCTATTTGTTGTCACCATTCACTCATGTTAGTTGCTTATTCAGACATTTGTAAGTCAGGACTTTTTTCTAACTTGATGTTTGCATACCTGGACAAGTCTACAGTCATTGTGACATGCCATCACTCCAACTTCCTGATTCAACATCGAGTCAAATCGTGACTCTCAAACTGTTTCATTGGGACTTTAAATGTGCAGATTTGAGTCCTCCGAGTGCTGCACATGCTCCTCAAAGTACGTTCAGGCTTAATGGTCTCCATTTCACTGCCACTTATGTTGTTACAAATCAGTTTAATACATCAAAAGCAAATCATTCTCTCGTTTTGACTGCCTGGGCATCGAGTAACTCAGACCATCTCATTTTTCACACATAGCATTAAGCGTATCCAAAACTTCACCCCCCCCCCCCCTTACATAAACTCCTCTCATTTTCCATGTCAGATCTGGAATCCATCTTAAACACACAGAGTATCACGTATCCTCAACCTTGACTTACTAATTCTTCCTTTGACAATGTTTTCCATTATTTTCAGAACGAATAAGTTTGTTTAACAAGGTCTGTGGTAAAAACCTCACACCATGGCTGGTCTTTTTAAAACTTAACACACACGAGAAACATATGGTAGCCTCACATATCCACCAGTGTGTAGACAAGGATATGAATTAGATAAAGGATTTAAAAGAGATCGCTGTGTTTGGAGGAATGTAAATTTGTAATTTTTTTTTGCTAATAAACTTCTGATAAACAATCATACTAGAGCATTTCATTAAGGTGTTTATTGAATGATTTCTTCAAAGATGATGGTCTGGTACAGCAAAATAAGGTTTATATACTGTATAAAGGTATGAAAGCAGTGCTAGACTTTTGACTGGCTATTAATAATACAAATTTTGTCATGGAGTATGGTATTGTAGCTTTACTACAGCAATAGACCAGGAGTCCAAATAGCTATTGCAGCCTGATGTCATGATAAATTTTAGTAAGCAAAGGCAATGTGATTTTGTTCACAATCACAGTCCTTGCAACTCTTAAAGGGAAATTATTATTATTATTATTATTATTATTATTATTATTATTATTATTATTATCTCATCTCATTATCTCTAGCTGCTTTATTATTATTATTATTATTATTATTATTATTATTATTATTATTATTATTATATTTTCAACTTTAAAACAGCAAACCGATGTTCAATCAAATAATAATAATAATAATAATAATAATAATGCTGGCACGGTGGTGTAGTCATTAGCACTGTCGCCTCACAGCAAGAAGGTCCTGGGTTCGAGCCCAGTGCCCGACGGAGGTCTTTCTGTGTGGAGTTTGTATGTTCTCTCCGTGTCTGCGTGGGTTTCCTCCGGGTGCTCCGGTTTCCCCCACAGTCCAAAGACATGCAGGTTAGGCTAATTGGTGGGTCTAATTTGACCGTAGGTGTGAATGTGAGTGTGAATGGTTGTGTGACTATAGACCCTTCCCACGTGACGTCATGACAAACGCGGCCGCCATTTTGGACATGAACTACCAGTAGTCTACCACAGCCAACAACGAGGAACGACGGCGAAGCATCGAAAGGAATATAGCCATCAAAGAAAGTTTTTACTTTCAGCAAGACTTCCATCATGCCATTATATTGTTGTGCACCTGGATGTAGTAACCATCAACACACAAGGCAAGATTTATCATTTTATCGGATCCCGACAGATGCTGACCGACGGAGAAGATGGATGGTCTCTAAAATATTGGCAAAATGATGTTTATTGACATAGCAATCGTGTGTAACGGGAAGCATTTGCATATCCGAAGTGTTGTGTTTACATCAAAGATAAAATAAACCGATATGACAACGACTGCTGCTGCCAGGTTGGGGACACAAACTAGTAGAAAGGAAGTGTGCCAACAGACTTCCTTAGTGGTCGATTCTGCTTTAAGGTAAGATGCATTTAATTATTCGTCTGCTGTGGGTTTGGAATCGGTAGCCTGACTGATTCGTTCATGTTTGTGGTGCCATTTGTTTGCTGACGCGTGTTGAAATGGAAGATTGGTTGTTGACATGATTTCCAGTGATGCTTTGGTGCTGCTGTGGATCAGATGTGTTGAGTAGCCTGACTGTTTTTTTTTTTTCTTGCGTGTGGTATCATTGTTGACGCGAGGTTGTTTTTTGAACATGCCAATGCGGACACGATTTCCCCTGATGAGTTATGACTTCAGACGCGATGCGTGTGTGGAGTCCACGTGATATGTGCGTAAGATAGGCTTCTCATGTGTTTGGAGATCCGCGCTCTGAGACAAGCGCAAGCACCCCCCCCAAAGGAAAAAAAGGGACCCCCCGAAAATATCGTCATAGTTCGAACACTGGGTTGGAGAAAGTAATGGCAAATAGTGAGTGCACAAACCATAGAAGGTAAACTGTACACAGCGCCAGGGCAGTGTGATGGTATGTCTACTTTTAGATTGTGTTAGCTTATCAATGAACACATTCGTCACTCGACGAGTTTCACGTCTTTACGACGGATACTTAAATGTGTGTTAGGTATTATTGTTGCAGTCTAAGCAGTCATTTTAGCAGCTAGATGAGCGAGAACCGAAAGGGTCTGTGCCATAAACCGTTATTTCTTCATGTCCAAAATGGCAGTCGCGTTTACGAAGGTCACGTGAGTGAAAAGGGTCTATATGTGTCAGTCCTGCGATGACCTGGTGACTTGTCCAGGGTGCCTTTCACCCATAGTCAGCTGGGATAGGCTCCAGCTTGCCCATGACCCTGTACAGGATAAATGGTTATGGATAATGGATGGAATAATAATAATAATAATAATAATAATAATAATAATAATAATAATAATAATTTGTTTCTTTGTTTATTTATTTTAATGGTATATTGGTACCAGGTTTGGGTTTATAGCCTGGAATTAGCAAATACATGAAATATGTTTAACTAGCATTGATGTTAAAGTTATAAGAACATTAAAAACAAGATAACAGTTATATATGATATTAACTGCGTAGCAATGTTGTACTTTCAAACTGACCTCCTAAATAAATATCAATATAACTGAAAATAAAGAAAAAAGAATGAGAGGACTTAATTTTTTCTTCCTGTGATCTTATGGAAATTCAAATGATATAACTTCCTGTTGAATGTGTAACTATGGTGTTGTAGTCCGGACCACTGAAACTGAAACCAAGTCATGACCAAGACCAGAGTGTATCGAGACCAAGACAAGACCAAGACTTTGAGAGGCTGAGATCGAGTCAAGACCAAAACCAAGGCAGGGCGAGACCGAGTCAAGACCAGAACTTCACTAGTGTGTGTGAAGGGGGAGTAGGGGAGGGCTGACAGCTGTGGACAGGAAGAAAATTTTCAAATTAGCACTGAGTCACATTATTGGTTACAGGAAGTTTTGCATCCAATCACAGTAACAGTGTTAACAAATAAATCAGATAATGCACAGGCAATTTAGTGAAATCCTCGCAGTTGTGGTCTTGAAATAAAATCCAGAGTCCTCTACGTCTGAGACTGAGACAACACTGAGTAAAAATGCAGGTGATTCTGAGATGACACCGATCCCAAGTCCGACAGCACTACTAGTGGTACATTTCAAATCGACTTTGAACATACAAACCTGTTACTCAAATTATAAACTGAAAGTAAATTCTCAGTTTAAAAAGGTCAAATTTAAGTCGCTGTCTTAACAAGCTAGAGAGCACAGTTTGCAGGTTCTGTAGTTAATCTAGTCACATGTACTGTAAGACTGGCTGATTTTTACATTCATTTTAATCTTAATACTGTATGAATTTATATGAATCGAGTCCCATGAGACCATGTTGGGTATTTATTCACCTTTCTAAAAGAAATCAAAGATCTTTGTTGAAGGTATGAACACACACACACACACACACACACACACACACACACACACACACACACACACACAGAAACATACACATGTTGAGCAACCGCTTATAGAAAGTCCTGCATGGAATTTCTCATTCTCCATGCATTAAGGTCATGTGGTAGAACAGACAGTTCTGGGCCGAGTGTCTGAAACACTCAAAGTGCTGCAAAGAGCAGGTGGTAAGTCTGAATTGCAGAAACAGACATTCACATTCACACTCACACTCACAAACACACAGCTAATGAGCACACCTGTGAGATGGTTCCACCAAGCCCCCCGTCCACTTTCTGCCAATATCCTGCCCTCCTGTCAAAGGGGACTGCACGCTCTGAACAGGTGGTACAGCGAGGACCAAGCACCTCTGACTGGCACAGAACTAACACACAGAACACCAGTGCCATATTAAATTCCCAGTGCTCGTGGCTCAGGCTGAAACCAGTAGCATGAGGCCAGGTCCTCACCTCCTAAGCCGATTAAAACAGCAACCTGTTCTCTGAAGAACAGAATGGGAAATCAGCATGCAATCTTTCCATCCATAAAAATGGATAATACTGATCAGTTTAATCAGCACACTGATAATTAGACATTCTATTTTCTGTTTAAATTTATCCTGGGATTTTATTCTGTTTCCTGCAAATTTACAGGTTCATTTTAAAATAAGGAATGTATTTTGTGTTCATTGAAAATTTTTTTGAAAGATTCAAGAACTTCACAAAAACAAACTCTTAAAAATATAGTCCAGAAAAGCAGGTAGAAAAAAAAAGAAAAAATATTTTACTTGAAAATATTTACATTATCAGATGTATTTATTTATTTACTTACTTACTAATAATAATTTATTGTATACTATTTGACCTAAATTACCTTTAGAAATTATTTAAAGAAGTTTGTCTTTTTCATTTTGTCCCCCACAGGGATGTAAACTTTTGCACTCAACTGTATATTTGAGGACAATTATCATTATTTTTAGTGCAGATTTGTTTTATATTAATAAGTCAACAGACAGACAGAATAAATGAAAGAACTAATAAGAAAAAAATGGCCAAATAATTTTGGCACCCAACACTAGCAATTAGCTGCCAAATAGGTACATTTGTCCATCTGTCCTTTTTTTATTTATTTTTTGTCCCCAAGTGATCTTAAGGATTTCTCATGTGCTTGTTATAGTGATATTAGTGTGTGTGTGTGTGTGTGTGTGTGTGTGTGTGTGTGTGTGTGTGTGTGTGTGTGTGTGTGTGTGTGTAAGAGTAAAACACAACATGTGCATGGAGGACACAACACAATCACACACTCCCCTACACACAATTAAAGAGAATGAGCGGTTCACTAGGAAGGCAACATTTATTTTATATAAGTTGTGATTAAAGAATTTGATTTAATGATTTATGATAAACAAATTGGATATACAGGAAGTGCACATTTACCTTTGTCCTGACCAACACCTTATACGTTTCTTCATTTTTCCTCTTCACTACATCTCTCTCGACATGTCTCAGTTCATGCATGGACATCTGACCTCATGCAACCCCCCCTCCACCAAAAAAAAAGGGGGAATGCAGAGAGGGAGTGGATAAAGGAATCAAAGGCAGGCCACAGGACAAATTTAAGTAGATAAAATGTTCCTTTATTGCAGGTTGGAGCCCCACTCAGTAAGCACATGAAAGCCTGATCTGTGTCGAGCTAGCCGTCCGCTACGACCGGGACCTCTCACATAGGCAACGCTCTGCTAGCCAGGGCCTTCACACACACACACACACACACACACACACACACACACACACACACACACACACACACACACACATAAATGAATGAATGAATGAATGAATGCTCCACAAATTTACCCATACTCACATGTAAAACTGAATGCAAAAGTTTGCACACCCATAGTACAACAAGAAGAAACATTTGTCCCCATTGATGTCCCTTGTTTATTATTATATAATTATTATAATTGGCAGTTTTTGTTTGCAACAGTGAAAGAAATCAATATGAAATCTGTTTGTTCTGAATTTGGTAGAAATGATTTCTAATAACATGTATGACTAAATCCAACATGGAGTCAGGTTTTATTAGGTGTAATATTCATCCCAAATTCTTCATGACTATATCAATACTGTAAATACATCACGCATCATTTCCTCAAACATGGACATTTGCTAAGTTTTCTCCAATTAGCTGTACTTTTCTGACTATTCCACAATTCCATATTACACTGAAATCATGCTGCGTGCAATCAAATTTCTTGGCACTTTGTGACACTGGGTAAAAAAAAAATTATAATAATAATAAATGCAGACTAATCATTATTGCTAAATGGACCTAGGTTAACTGAATGGAGGATTGTCCTGATAATAGCCCAGGTCAGAGATTATCTCCTTTTACCAAGGTGTGTAGGATAATCCAATTTTTCAACAAGGGCCACTCCAACAAAGGCCATTCAGAGACATGAATGGGAATTACCAGCTCCTGTTCAAAGCTGGCCTGCCGTGGGTGGAAACACAATAACGTTAATTACATCATTTCTTCCAAAGCCTTTCCTCTGCTAAGTGCAGCCGTTGACAGGGAATTTGGCATTGGCATTGTGCTTCGCTCTTGACTGCTCGTGCATGCCAATTTCTTTTTTTTGTTGTTGTTGTTATTGCACGTTTTTTTTTTTTTTTTGGCACGTCGGATGCCAAAACAAATCATATTAAAATGTTAGTGAAGAACACTAAACCTTTTGGCTGTCCCAGGAACATCCAGTGCCAACTAAACTTCATGTCAGAGAGAATGGGTGTTAGGAAAACTTTGAGGAAACTCTGTCTCTGCCACAATTATAAATAAGTTCCTTCATGGCGGAGCCATCATGGGTGGGCTAGAGAAGGCCTGGGGTGCTTGGCGAGAGGACAACCGATCACTGAAGTGGCTGTAAAGAAAGCCCTGCACGCCCTCTCAAATATCCACTTTGTTACTGAAGAAATGTCTTCTTTCAAAGGGCCATTTGTCAACATGTTTACAGCGACAATTCTCATAGCTAGGAAGACAAAGGTTGAGGGAGGGGAGTAAATGAGAAGGCTGTGAAAGAAACGGAAAGGTGGGAGCAGAAAAAAAAAGTGTGTGTGTGTAGGGTTTTGAATGCAAAATACTAACAACGTGCAATGACATGTTGTGATTCAGTAGAGTGCTAGCAATAAGTACATTGGCAGCATGCATGAATATTCAATTCAGTGTGTGTGAGTCCAAATGTACCATCTTTATAATTGTGCCCGTGCGTACAGATGTGTTTGTGTATGTGCATACACTCATGCATATGAATGCACTCTACTGACTGTACATGTGTGCATAAATTATGTTGCTTAAGTATGTAAAATTACACCAACCATTTGCCACTGGGATGTGCAGTCATTCACACACTCCCTGCGAGACCATCACGCCTGGCAGCTCAGTCATCACAGTGATCTTATCCTCAAGAGATCTTCTTCCACACTTCATTTATGAAGGAAGAAATGAAAATATGGCAGATTTTTTTTTTTTTTTTTTTAATTCGTGTCCCAATACCCAAGAGCAGGGTGCTGGCACATGCTATATAACCTCCAGTTTTGTGGTCTATTACTTCATTTGGTAGTTTGTTTGCTCCACAAACACATGAATCAGGCTTTTCTGGGAACTTCTGAAGCTTGATACATGTATGCTGCTGTATATTTTCCTTGGCTACATCTACTCAGAATTGGTGCTTTAGTTTTAAGGACATGGTGTAGAGAATTCAGTGAAAATAAATACTGTTTTATTAGCAATTGTTCCGTACCAGGGGTGTCGACTGACAGACTGTACTCATACGCGGGAAAATACTGGAAAAAATACTGCAGCAAAGCTGATGAAAAAAAAAAAACAAAACCTGACTATAGTTTAGCGACTCCAGTTTTCTTGCCTGTATATAAATGATTTAGCTGAAGACAGCTCATTAGACCAGAGCATTAATTCAGAAACGGGAGCATTATAACAGATTTTTCCGTCATATTTACCATTTCTGGTCTAATTTGAGAGCAAAGGATTGTAATCAGGGATGCGTCAGGATCGAAAGGTGTTGCACAATGCACAGTGGAAGTAAACAATAGTATCAAGATGGTGGAGTACACTGATTGATTGATTGATTGATTGATTGATTGATTGATTGATTGATTGATTGATTACCTGTGAGCTTTTGTGCTGTTATTGCAGATATTTGTTTTTGTTTTGTTTTACGTTCCATATTTTCAGTTACCGTATTTTCTGGACTATAGAGCGCACCTGTATATAAGCCGCATCCGCTCTATTTTTAAAAAAAAATTTAAAAAAAGATATACAAGCCGCACCGGGCTATAAGCCGCAGATATCTCATCTCATCTCATTATCTCTAGCCGCTTTATCCTTCTACAGGGTCGCAGGCAAGCTGAAGCCTATCCCAGCTGACTACGGGCGAAAGGCGGGGTACACCCTGGACAAGTCGCCAGGTCATCACAGGGCTGACACATAGACACAGACAACCATTCACACTCACGTTCACACCTACGGTCAATTTAGAGTCACCAGTTAACCTAACCTGCATGTCTTTGGACTGTGGGGGAAACCGGAGCACCCGGAGGAAACCCACGCGGACACGGGGAGAACATGCAAACTCCGCACAGAAAGGCCCTCGCCGGCCCCAGGGCTCGAACCCAGGACCTTCTTGCTGTGAGGCGACAGCGCTAACCACTACACCACCGTGCCGCCGCCGCAGATATCTATGTTGAAAAATTAGATATTTACTGCATGTACAGAACGATTTTGTACTGTAAATGTACATGTATGTACCTGAACAGATTCTTTCCGAACAGTGCCTTTTAACACGGCAGCAACTTTGCTGATTAAAACGGAACAGAACCAAGAGAAAATAACTGGTATTTATTTACCTTCATTTCTCCTGTGTTTGAAACCACAAGTCACTTTAATCATCTTCGCTAGATTTGAAAATAATTACCAGTTAGTAATTTGTCGTGCGTGTTCTATCTGCTAAAGATCTGCTAATTCTTCTTTGCATTGATTTTTCGTCTATCTTATTTTTGATTCTACTTCCGGTTAGAGCGCCCCTAGCGGTGGAAGAAAAATCCACAGAATAGCCGCACCTTTGTATAAGCCGCATGGTTCAAAACCTAGGAAAAAAGTAGCGGCTTATAGTCCAGAAAATACGGTACGTTCTCGGTTTTAGTCACCATACATCGTGACTCGTATTGGCAACTAATTACAATTAAATATTATACTTATCGGCTTATTCGGTTTTTAGCCATGTTGAATTTAGTTCGTTTGGTCCACGGCAGGCGCCGCTTATCCACGAGATTTTCACGAGACTTGTGCGAGACTTCGAAACGTGAAGTGTCAGCCAGGTGTCAGTGCCGCCATTTTGAAAACTGTTTCCCAAACGAAATATTGCACAAAAACAAGTTTAAATGACAATTACTGCCTACTTTTTTCAAACTTTCCTGATTGCTATCAAAACAAACAAAACTTCCGGCTTGATTACATCAGCATTCGAAAGAGGGCGTGCACGTCTTTTGACAACATAGGCAGATGTTGATCACTTTGATTTCCACTGTATGTTTTACTTCCGTCCTACGATGTCTCGCACAGGTCTCAAGGAATCTCGTTTACAGCCATTGCTTTGACATATGGACTGATATATTCATCTCATCTCATTATCTCTAGCCGCTTTATCCTGTTCTACAGGGTCGCAGGCAAGCTGGAGCCTATCCCAGCTGACTACGGGCGAAAGGCGGGGTACACCCTGGACAAGTCGCCAGGTCATCACAGGGCTGACACATAGACACAGACAACCATTCACACTCACATTCACACCTACAGTCAATTTAGAGTCACCAGTTAACCTAACCTGCATGTCTTTGGACTGTGGGGGAAACCGGAGCACCCAGAGGAAACCCACACGGACACGGGGAGAACATGCAAACTCCACACAGAAAGGCCCTCGGCGGCCACGGGGCTCGAACCCGAACCTTCTTGCTATGAGGCGACAGCGCTAACCACTACACCACCGTGCCGCCCGACTGATATATTACAGAGCATATTTCAAACACTCATAACTTGCTATAGCAGTGACAAAATAGCTATCAAAAATGCATTCCTATATTTAATAAAATGAGATAAATAGAATTTTGATGAGGTGGCACGGTGGTGTAGTGGTTAGCGCTGTCGCCTCACAGCAAGAAGGTGTGGGTTCAAGTCCTGTGGCCGGCGAAGGCCTTTCTGTGCGGAGTTTGCATGTTCTCCCCGTGTCCGCGTGGGTTTCCTCCGGGTGCTCCAGTTTCCCCCGCAGTCCAAAGACATGCAGGTTAGGTTAACTGGTGACTCTAAATTGACCGTAGGTGTGAATGTGAGTGTGAATGGTTGTCTGTGTCTATGTGTCAGCCCTGTGATGACCTGGCGACTTGTCCAGGGTGTACCCCGCCTTTCACCCGTAGTCAGCTGGGATAGGCTCCAGCTTGCCTGCGACCCTGTAGGACAGGATAAAGTGGCTAGAGATAATGAGATGAGAATTTTGATGATAAAAACTTGGCCTTCAGTTCTCCTTTAAGATGTATCCTTTTCCATTGTGTTCTCCATTACTGCACTCTGCTTCTTCTGGAAACTAATGACATGCCCATTGATGTTGTCATGGTTTGCGCTGGAAAAGCCACCTATATTCTTTGTGTGCAACCACATGACAAAAATAGTGTGACATATTCACCCTACGCCATGTTGGATAATATGCAAATCCAGAATGCTGTCTCGTGTGAACAATAACTGTGATGCATGTTCAACTTTCTCGAAATACTATGATTCTCTGTAATCCTGTGCCAAGTCAAGATTCAGAGTAAAAGTTGAAATGTGTGGCTTTGACCTGTATATGTTAAAGCCATCCAATGATACAGAGGATTTAGCCTCATTACCACCAATTGAGTACCCTGATACTGTGAATTAATCTCATTTTACAAAAAAAAAAAGTGCATAAGTAAACTGAAGTCACTTGGTTACTGGAACAGCATTACTAATATCTCACCTGGCAAAGTTGACCCACATTGTTCTCCTTGCGTATCCAAACTCGCTAAGGTTTCCGCTGCTTCTGATCTGGCTTTCTTGTCAGATCTTTCATTTATCCTGTTGCTTCTTGATACTGCAAGATGAGTTTTCGTCTTGATCTTATCGTGTCCTAATTTGAGTGTTGGTGCCCAATCTGGATTTGTTTTATCGTGTACTGTAGGTTGGCCAGTGCTCCTGCAAGGTGAGAAGCAGAGTGTTTGCACTAAAGCTCAAAAGATCAATTTAATCAGCAGAAAGCATAGTTTTAATTAGCAATGAACTTTTACCAGATATAAAGTGGTCACCACACATACAGGTGTAATTAGCTTTTTCCTCAGTTAAGTCCTTATGATGTATGTTTTTGAACCACAGCCAGTGCACAGTGTTCTCTGGACAGTTCTTCATCTGTTTTGTTGCCATTTTTAATTATTTTGAGAATTCTGAAGAACCGCTTCTCTTTGTCACGAGTAGCATTATTACTGTAATTATATCCCGCACACAAAGTAGATATTGTTTTTAATCAAAGGCAAAGAAATCAAAAATAAATCATGAAGCATTGTAGCAGCTCACACGTGAAGCACTAGTTCCTGGTTGTTATTAAAGTGCCATTCCACCATTGGATGTATTCGTTGGCATAAAATACAATATATTTTGACAACATATATAAATGGTATCACTAGATAGAGAAATCTTTTAGCTTCAAAATGATATATCAAACATAATTTTTTGACAACGACAAGTATATTAATTTTGCGACCAAAGTCACCTACCCTTTTAATTTCCGCGCGTGATGTCATCGGCAGGTTCCCCTTCTTGTGTACCACATGACGTGTGACGTGGCACATATTATCAGCAATGGCGGATAGAACGCGATAAAAATAATACCAATAAATCTAGGTAATACCAATAAATCTAGCTAACTGAAAGATTAACTCAAAATTGTTCGCAATTTTTTTGGCCCCCATATACGAGGAGAAATGACTCTCTCACTTTGGGGGTTTCCTGGTCTAAAAATAGACCGACACGTGGTACACAAGAAGGGGAACCTGCCGATGACATCACGTTTCATTACCGCGCGGAAATTAAAAGGGTAGGTGACTTTGGTCGCAAAATTAATATACTTGTCGTTGTCAAAAAATGATGTTTGATATATCATTTTGAAGCTAAAAGATTTCTCTGTCTAGTCATGTTGTCATAAAATATATTGTATTTTATGCCAAAGAATACATCCAATGGTGGAATAGCACTTTAACATCCAACATGGCAGACTTCCGGTTTGGGAAATGAGCGTGACATCACGCGCACACAAAGAATTTTGGTTCAAGCTGGAAACCAACTTTTCAGGTTCTGAACCAATTTCTTTCTTGGTTGAAATGCTTTGAATAGTACAAAATTTGGTGCATGAACCAGAATGGAACCCATTCCCTGTTGGAGGAAAAGGGGTATTAGCGGAGTTTTGTGGAGTACCTTATACCCCTTTTCCACCAAATCAGTTCCAGGGCTGGTTCGGGGCCAGTGCTGGTGCTGGTTCACAACTCGTTCAACTTGCGAGCCAGCTGAGAACCAGTTTGCTTTTCCATAGCTTGCGGTGCTAAGGGAAGCCACGTCATTACGTCGTTGTATACATCATTACGTCGCTGTATACATCAGTTACGTCCCTATGTTTGCATAAACCTTGGCGCGAATATCGAAGCAAAAACAACACGGAAGAAGAAGCAACAACAACAATAATAATAATGGATGACTTCACATTTGTACAGCTGCTGCTTCTCGTCGCTTAAAAATGGCGCTCTTTCGCGGTCTTGTTATTGTTGTTGGTCTTAACAACTCCCCCCCCCCCCCCCCCCCCCCCCCGCTGATGTAAGCGGTTCTTTCCTCTGGCCCAGCAGAGAGTTGGTGCTAGCCTGGAACCAGTTTTTCTGGCCCCAGAGCCAGTTCTTTGTCAGTGGAAACAGAAAACCCAGTTCCAAACTAAGCACTGGCCCCGAACCAGCCCTGGAACTGCTTTGGTGGAAGGGCATAAGTGGAGTTCCTTCCACAATCCAAAGACATGTAGATTAGGTCAACTGGCTCCTCTAAATTCACACTCCTATAGGTGTGAATGTGAGTGTGAATTTTGTCTCTGTGATAGCCCTGAGATAGTTTGGCAACCTGACCAGGGTGTACCCCGCCTCTCAGTTAAAGTCAGCTGGGATTGGCTCCAGTTTCCCCTGCAACTTTGATGGAGAAGTGGGATAGATAATGGATGGATGGCTGGATGGCCTTATTTGAGAACTGCCAATATGGCTGGTTTAAAGAAAACTTAAGGATGAAAACAGGATGTTTAAAGATGATTGGGGCAAAATGTATGCATTTACTCTTCCTCTGTTGAATTCCATTGCTCTAGTCAAATGTAATAACGTGATGTACCAATGCAACAAACAAAGCATAACCATATCTAATTATCTTATTTAGACTTACAGTGGGGCAAAAAAGTATTTAGTCAGTCACCAATTGTGCAAGTTCTCCCACTTAAAAAGATGAGAGAGGCCTGTAATTTTCATCATAGGTATACCTTAACTATGAGAGACAAAATGAGAAGAAAAAAATCCAGAAAATCACATTGTCTGATTTTTAAAGAATTTATTTGCAAATTATGGTGGGAAATACGTATTTGGTCAATAACAAAAGTTCGTCTCAATACTTTGTTATATACCCTTTGTTGGCAATGACAGAGGTCAAACATTTTCTGTAAGTCTTCACAAGGCTTTCACACACTGTTGCTGGTATTTTGGCCCATTCCTCCATGCAGATCTCCTCTAGAGCAGTGATGTTTTGGGGCTGTCGCTGGGCAACACGGACTTTCAACTCCCTCCAAAGATTTTCTATGGGGTTGAGATCTGGAGACTGGCTAGGCCACTCCAGGACCTTGAAATGCTTCTTACGAAGCCACTCCTTCGTTGCCCGGGCGGTGTGTTTGGGATCATTGTCATGCTGAAAGACCCAGCCACGTTTCATCTTCAATGCCCTTGCTGATGGAAGGAGGTTTTCACTCAAAATCTCATGACACATGGCCCCATTCATTCTTTCCTTTACACGGATCAGTCGTCCTGGTCCCTTTGCAGAAAAACAGCCCCAAAGCATGATGTTTCCACCCCCATGCTTCACAGTAAGTATGGTGTTCTTTGGATGCAACTCAGCATTCTTTCTCCTCCAAACACGAAAAGTTGAGTTTTTACCAAAAAGTTCTATTTTGGTTTCATCTGACCATATGACATTCTCCCAATCCTCGTCTGGATCATCCAAATGCTCTCTAGCAAACTTCAGATGGGCCTGGACATGTACTGGCTTAAGCAGGGGGGCACGTCTGGCACTGCAGGATTTGAGTCCCTGGCGGCGTAGTGTGTTACTGATGGTAGCCTTTGTTACTTTGGTCCCAGCTCTCTGCAGGTCATTCACTAGGTCCCCCCGTGTGGTTCTGGGATTTTTGCTCACCGTTCTTGTGATCATTTTGACCCCATGGGGTGAGATCTTGTGTGGAGCCCCAGATCGAGGGAGATTATCAGTGGTCTTGTATGTCTTCCATTTTCTAATAATTGCTCCCACAGTTGATTTCTTCACACCAAGCTGTTTACCTATTGCAGATTCAGTCTTCCCAGCCTGGTGCAGGTCTACAATTTTGTTTCTGGTGTCCTTTGACAGCTCTTTGGTCTTGGCCATAGTGGGGTTTGGAGTGTGACTGTTTGAGGTTGTGGACAGGTGTCTTTTATACTGATAACGAGTTCAAACAGGTGCCATTAATACAGGTAACAAGTGGAGGACAGAGGAGCCTCTTAAAGAAGAAGTTACAGGTCTGTGAGAGCCAGAAATCTTGCTTGTTTGTAGGTGACCAAATACTTATTTTACCGAGGAATTTACCAATTAATTCATTAAAAATCCTACAATGTGATTTCCTGGATTCTTTCCCCCCATTCTGTCTCTCATAGTTGAAGTGGACCTATGATGAAAATTACAGGCCTCTCTCATCTTTTTAAGTGGGAGAACTTGCACAATTGGTGGCTGACTAAATACTTTTTTGCCCCACTGTAGACTAAGCAATAATGATTTAGCATTAAAATACTGTAACTATCATCACCATGCAGTCATGTTCGTCACTTATCCAGAAGTTTGTAAGCAATACATTTTATGCAACTGGACCCCTATTTGAAACTATTCATATTTTTATGTTTTTTTTTCCTGCTTTCAGATTTAGTTTGTTGATTCCGACAGTAAAAGTCTTTGAGTCGAAACACCATTAAACCCATAAAAAAAAACCTTAAAAAGAAAGGATGTCTTAAGCCGGTCTTGGCCTTGATTTACTCACCCATGCGTTGACCATTTCTGCAGTGATTAGGATTAATTACAAGACAATCTGAAAAGATTATAAGCAGCAGTTTTAAGACTAGCATGTGGCAGGCCATGTGCCCTCCTGAGTTTAACTCTTAATCCCTGACCAGCTGCTCGACCAAACAGCAGACGATACATGAGCTCTGATGAGTTTCACTTTCTTTAAGAGCACTGGATTATGACAAAACACTTATATGAATTGTATTTCCAATGGTACATAGTATATAGCTAGGAAATATGTCAATTTAATATTATACTAATGGAGGATTAGTAACCATTACACAACAGTGTAGAATATAACAACATACCGTATGTACAGTAGTATAGGTATAATATCAAAAGTATATAGTAAAATTTTACGAGGTATAAAGTTAAATTAGTTCAAGATCATTTAAGTCGGTGTTTCTCGGTCTTGCATTGCATTCAGACCCAATTTTGTATTTGAGTATAAGGAATTCAACTTTGAGATTAGTTCATAAAAGTGCTTGAAGTGCCACAATATTTTTAAAAAGTGCTATAAAAATTATCCTGAAAATGATCATATACATCCATCCATCCATCCATCCATTATCTGTAGCCGCTTTTCCTGTCCTACAGGGTCGCAGGCAAGCTGGAGCCTATCCCAGCTGACTACAGGCGAAAGACGGGGTACACCCTGGACAAGTCGCCAGGTCATCACAGGGCTGACACATAGACACAGACAACCATTCACACTCACATTCACGCCTACGGTCAATTTAGAGTCACCAGTTAACCTAACCTGCATGTCTTTGGACTGTGGGGGAAACCGGAGCACCCGGAGGAAACCCACGCGGACATGGGGAGAACATGCAAACTCCGCACAGAAGGGCCCTTGCCGGCTGCTGGGCTCGAACCCGGACCTTCTTGCTATGGGGCGACAGTGATCATATACAGTACTGTGCAAAAGTCTTAGGGCCCGTCCACATGAGTACATTTTTGTCGAATCCGCATAAATACTTTATCGTTTCGGCCTCTCGTCCAGACGGATCTGGCTTTTTCGAGGTGTGAAACCGGTATTTTTTGAAAACGGGTCCCAGAGTGGGAACATCCTAAAACGCCGGATAGCCGGGAGTCGTCTGGACGGCGAATGCGGATTTTTTCAGAAACAATTATGTATAAGCCCTGTCTCTCTAACCTTTAACCTCAGCCACCGCCGCTAGACGCGTCATAAGAACAACAATGGCGGACTACAGGCTTGTGCTCTTACTGCAGAAACAACTCTCAGAGTTGCGCTGGCCATGATTGTCCTCTTCTCGTGTTATGAGCTTGTTTTGTGGACGCAGATATTTCTGGAAACGACGCCGTGTTTATGGAGATTTTTTTCAGAAAGACATCGTATTGGGTGAGGCGTGTGGACGGGCCCTTGGGTACCCTATTTTTTCATACAAACTTTGTTATCGATTTCTATTTTATGACTTCTACATTATCGAGTAAGTATAAAAACATTTTAGCGTCCAAAGGTTCATTTTCCAGCACAAAAGGAAAAAAAAAAGTTTGTATCTGAGCAGCATATTACAGTACATAAGAGCCCACTTTTCAGATAAAAAAAAAATTTGCTGCAAAATTAAGAAGCACGTGTGACAGTCAAAGTGTCCAGAAGAACTGTGGCTGGTTCTGTAAGATGCTCAGTAAAACCTACAGTTCATTTCCGCATAAAACTGCATTCATCGGACCTCAGACTACTATTTTTTTTTTTAAAGCAAAGGGTCGTCTCACACCAAATACTGACTTAGTTTCATTTATTATGGCTTATTGCTTACTGTTTATAGTATTTGTTTCAATGTTGAAACATTTCATTTCATTATTTTTAACCCATTTTTGGTCTGCAGCATTTCTTTACATGTGCCTAAGACATTTGTACTATACTGTAGATGATTATACAATAGTTGATTCTGGTCCACTAATTTAATTGGTCCAGTGGCGGTACAATAGCACTGATATTTCGTGATAATAGCACTGGGACATTTCACCGTGTGTATCACTCCACTCGGCTACATAAAATTCCAGTTCCTACTACAAAACGTTTACTATGGTAGTGTTAACGACATCATCATCAGACACGGCAAATGCCACTTTTCAGGACTTGGAAAGTTGAACCAATGTGAAATCTGGTCATTTTTATTTCTAACACTTCAGTCATTGTACATCCATAAGAAGACCCACTGCATACAGTATAAGTGTGGGGGGTTTTTTTATCTTTTTTTTTTCTGTAGTCCCATGTGGTTTGCTTCCAGTGATTAACATCTTAGATACAATTCTGCAAGCTTATAAAAAGTAAAGAAAGATGTTAGATTCAGAAAACGACATAGACGTGACCCATTATGTGTTTCCTTGAGACACATTTTTGGGTTGCAATCCACAAGCTTTCCTTACACCCAATCTCAGAAAATAAAGTACATTATTATACCTTTGGGGTACAATGGCTTGTCACTGAGGCAATACCCTCTAAGGAACTTATTTATACTCTTTATATACTGCTAGAAAACATATATGTACCTTTTTGGCCCTAAAAAGGTACACATAGCTACCTTGGGGGTACAGAAATGGACTCCTACTGTACCCTTATTTCTGACAGTGCAGAAGTTGTGGATTCAGATCATTATGCATGAGAACATTAGTATGATCAAGTTAGAGCAAAATACAGGAAGTGGAGTAATTATTTATGCAAATAATTACAAATGCATAAGTCATGATTTTATTTTTTTCACCCCTATATTTCCATTTCTGGTTGTAATTGTCAATGACAGGAATACAGGAGCAGTTGTTGGAACACGCTACTTCTCTATGTCTCCATTTAATAAAGAGAAACAGGGTGGGAGGGATGGACTTGACCCAAGTGAAAACCAGCATGAAGGCCTTGCCATCCCAGCTGCTCAGAGTTGGTAATAGAAGAGTAAGCCCTTTTCTTCTCTCTTCAGAAAAATCATTAATCATCACTCTTTTCTCTTTTGCTCTTGCCATCTGAGCTGAACCAAACTCTCTTTCTCACCCTGTCTCCCATGTCCTGATAAGATCAGACGTTTAAGATTGGCGGCGCGCTGCATGCCGGCACCGCCAGTATCACTATTCACTCCTCCGTCTCACTCTCACTCACTCACTCATCTTTTCTTTCTTTTTGCTAAAAGGGAACAATTTAAGCCTGAAGAGGAGATGAAAACCAAGCCACACTCACACTGCTGTCACCTATCACAACCTGCCTGCCCTCCCTACCATTTTGTCTGATTGAACACTTTTCAATTGTGTGTGTGTGTGTGTGTGTGTGTGTACAGTGATACTGTTAGTGATAGCAGGCAATTTGCTCCTCCAGGCAATCATGAACAAAGAAGCACTAACTGCTGAACTCTAGAAGAAAAGTCACTCATTGAAGGATTGATGGGAGGAAAAGAGACTCCATATGAAAAGAAAACGACTGAGCTAGCAAATATTGATTTTAACTAGCTTGCACAAAGCCTGTAAGTCTTTTATGCAGGCTGAATAACACTGGAAATGAGACAAAATTGTCAGCAATATGAATATTGCCTTCAGCTGTGTGGGTTAATGAGTAGGAAAATACTTTGATTTATGGTATATCATAATTAGGATTAGTAATTAGCATCAACCACCAGTTGAACTTTCTTGTTTTCTGGCATATAGACATACTACTACTTTGCTTCAATTTGGGAAAATTTCATTTCCAATGAGCCAAATACCCCAACTGTGTGTTTTTTATGTGGAATTTTCTCGTGAACTCCGTTAACATAACCGTTTTTAACCTATCTGTCTTTATTTTTCTTCTTTTTGTCTGTGAAAGTGTTCAGAAACATTTGCCATGATTCACTAATACATCTCGAATTGAAATGCATAATAGATATTAACTTCAATTACACCAGTATTCATCAAGGTACTGAATTAAAGTGAGATGTGCATATATTCCAGATACATTCAAATGTAGTGTAAATTATAGCAGAAAGTACCTAATATAAATGTGATATTGGTCAAATTGTTTACGTGCACAAAAAGTCTGTGTAAGTTGGCATGAAAATAGCAGTCACTTTAAAAAATAAGAAGAATAATAAAAAAAATCTCCAAATAGTGAAAAGTGATGAGGAGAAGGATGAAGAAAGTGAAAAGGAGCAAGGCCTAAGAAAGCTATGCCTTATTGTGTCAATGCAGAAGACTGTGTGTGTGTGTGTGTGTGTGTGTGTGTGTGTGTGTGTGTGTGTTTATATACTACTGAGGACCAAATGTCCCCACAACGATAGTAAAATTTGACAATTTCGACCTTGTGGGGACATTTGCATGGTCCCCACAAGGAAATCACTGTAGTTGTGTTTGTCTCATCTCATCATCTCTAGCCGCTTTATCCTTCTACAGGGTCGCAGGCAAGCTGGAGCCTATCCCAGCTGACTACGGGCGAAAGGCGGGGTACACCCTGGACAAGTCGCCAGGTCATCACAGGGCTGACACATAGACACAGACAACCATTCACACTCACATTCACACCTACGGTCAATTTAGAGTCACCAGTTAACCTAACCTGCATGTCTTTGGACTGTGGGGGAAACCGGAGCACCCGGAGGAAACCCACGCGGACACGGGGAGAACATGCAAACTCCGCACAGAAAGGCCCTTGCCGGCCCCGGGGCTCGAACCCAGGACCTTCTTGCTGTGAGGCGACAGCGCTAACCACTACACCACCGTGCCACCTAGTTGTGTTTGTAATAAATAAATAAATAGAGCCAAAAAGTTTCCATTTCATTTCTGAGGTTAAGGTTAGGGTTAGGTTTAGGTGCAGGCACAGCATTAATTAACTGCAATAATAATTATGTCAATGGAAGTTCCTCACAAATGCCCTTTTTCCACCAAAGCAGTTCCAGGGCTGGTTCGGGGCCAGTGCTTAGTTTGGAACCGGGTTTTCTGTTTCCACTGACAAAGAACTGGCTCTGGGGCCAGAAAAACCGGTTCCAGGCTAGCACCAACTCTCTGCTGGGCCAGAGGAAAGAACCGCTTACATCAGCGGGGGGGGGGGGGGGGGGGGGGGGGCGGAGTTGCTAAGACCAACAACAATAACAAGACCGCGAAAGATCGCCATTTTTAAGTGACGAGAAGCAGCAGCTGTACAAACGCGAAGTCATCCATTATTATTATTGTTGTTGCTGCTGCTTCTTCCGTGTTGTTTTTGCTTCGATATTCGCGCCAAGGTTTATGCAAACGTAGCGACGAAACTGACGTATACAACGACGTAATGACGTATACAATGACGTAACTGACGTATACAGCGACGTAATGACGTGTCTTCCCTTAGCACCGCGAGCTATGGAAAAACAAACTGGTTCTGGCTCGCAAGTTGAACGAGTTGTGAACCAGCACCAGCACTGGCCCCGAACCAGCCCTGGAACTGATTTGGTCGAAAAGGGGTAAAAGATAGTGAGACAAACATATGTGTGTGTGTGTGTGTGTGTGTGTGTGTGTGTGTGTGTGTGTGTGTGTGTGTGTTGGGGGTGGCAAGAGGTTATATGAGCCCATATTAAACATAATGTCCTGCTTCTCTTTTAATTAAGCAAACATAATGAGGACAGAGCACAATTCAGGGTCTGGCTTGGGTGCATTGTAAGGACACTACACTAGTAATTAAGAACTAGCTAAACCCAATATCACGCCAGATTTATAGGATTTATAATAAACAAGAGGAATTATGTTAGGATTCACATAAACACACCACTTGCCCAAACCTTGTCTAATCTTTTCATATGAGTTTGTGAGTGCCAATTCTCTGCACATTTGCCAATAGGAAAAGGTGTTTGCAAACTAGCTTGGGTTTTATATCTTTTCTCTCTCTCTCTCTCTCTCTCTCTCTCTCTCCAGGCTTACTTAAATTCTCCTTAAATTTCCAAACCCTATCAGTGCTTCAGATATTACATGACTGCATTGCAGAGGAGAACCATCAGGGCCTTCTAGGCCTTCAGAGAAAGCCCAAACATATCAGCATTTCAAATGTTCTATTTAATTTCTTTCATTCTTTCATAATAATTATTCTCTTCTAATTCTAATTTGGCCTCATTTTCTATCAAATTTGCTTCAGAAATGAAAGGGTTACTGTCCTGAAAACATTAAAATAGAGTTACCCAATGAGATTTTGTTTGTTTGTTTGTTTGTTTGTTTGTTGTCTCTAGGCTGAGAAGAGTTTCGAGCTGGATCACTCATTGGTTAGGACTTCATTGCTGGGACAGAAGGCCATTGCAGTGTATTTTTTATGTAGGAAGTGACAGATGAATTAACCAATCAGATTTTGATTTATAGTGGGCAGGACCAAAAATGTATCACCCTTGGCCTTCTCAAAGGCCAACATGAGCTTCACCATGAGTTGTTCTTCAGTTGTGTTTGCGAATGCTAATAAAGCAGTCAAGCCAGTGCTATCGAGAGCAAGTAGCACAGGTTAACGACCGAGAAACTATGGTGGGGTTTACATTAGACCGTATCAGTGGATCATCAGATTAATGTTTTTAAAACGATTAGTGTGCACACAGCAACGCCAATACACGATTAGCGTGCACACAGCAAAGCCAATACACGGATACGCTCGGCTCTGCAGGCATCCTGCGCTCCAAATCACTCCGCCCTGAACAGCGAGTGCCCTCTGGAGGGTGCGCACTCCGGCCCTGCGCAGCTCACAGAGCGCGCGAGTGAAGTGCACGAGCAGTGATTCGGGACTGAGCCGCTGTGTGTGTGCTCTCAGTGTAAATCGGGTATGCGCGTCACTTACCACTTGCAAGTGGAAGGATGGCAAGCCTAAAGACAATCATAACTACACAATGGGCAGTATTTGCATCAGTATTTGCAGTATTTTCATACTTTTATACTCTTTAATGAAAGGTGATACAAGGCGGAAGTCCGCGCCGTTTTTCAGCAGTCGCGTCACATGACCAACGCCAGCGAATCAGGAAGGTGGATGTCACAGTGACATTGTCCAATGACGACGCCAGCTAGAGCTCAGCACAGCGTATCCGCGTATTCTCAATGTTTACACAGCACCGGACCAGACACGATCTGGATTGAATACGTGGACCCTGGCGGATTCCCGTTTCCCGGCGTTTCCAGGCATTTTAATGTAAACGGACAGTGCATCCACGAAGAAAACGAGACAGATACGGTCTAATGTAAACTTGGCCTAAGATTTCTGTCTCCAGACTCTTCTTCTACGCTGCACGCTCACTACAGTATCTTTCACTCATACTAAAGTATTCATTTCCCTCTATAATTTACTTTGTTACTTTTAAAATCAACATCGACAACTACACACAACAGAGCAATCTGGCAGCCTGCCGCTAATCCCTTGCAAAATCCTTTGCCCTGTTGCTTTTTTGGTGTCTCAGGCTAAGTTTTGGCTGAGCTCAAGTCCCGGCTCTAATAGTAACACTTCACCACTGCTGCATTGTGTGGTCCATTTACAGCCTTCCTTCATTCATCCTTAGTAACTGCCTGGTCAGGATCAGGATGGTTTAAATTCGGCAACTGGTTTGTTAGCATTTACACATTAACATCAAATAACAATTCCATGCACATCTCTGGTTGAGAGCAATTATGAATGTGAACACTGTAACCAAGGTTGAAGAACTGTCAAAAGTTGAACTCACACACTATGTTGACATTGCTAGTATTTATTTATTTATTTATTTACTTACTTACAGTTAGGTCCATAAATATTTGGACAGAGACAACATTTTTCTAATTTTGGTTCTGTACATTACCACAATGAATTGTGAACAAAACAATTCAGATGCAGTTGAAGTTCAGACTTTCAGCTTTAATTCAGTGGGTTGAACAAAATGATTGCATAAAAATGTGAGGAACTAAAGCATTTTTTAAACACAATCCCTTCATTTCAGGGGCTCAAAAGTAATTGGACAAATTAAATAATTGTAAATAAAATGTTCATTTCTAATACTTGGTTGAAAACCCTTTGTTGGCAATGACTGCCTGAAGTCTTGAACTCATGGACATCACCAGACGCTGTGTTTCCTCCTTTTTAATGCTCTGCCAGGCCTTTACTGCAGCGGTTTTCAGTTGCTGTTTGTTTGTGGGCCTTTCTGTCTGAAGTTTAGTCTTTAACAAGTGAAATGCATGCTCAATTGGGTTGAGATCAGGTGACTGACTTGGCCATTCAAGAATATTCCACTTCTTTGCTTTAATAAACTCCTGGGTTGCTTTGGCTTTATGTTTTGGGTCATTGTCCATCTGTATTATGAAACGCCGACCAATCAGTTTGGCTGGATTTGAGCACACAGTATGTCTCTGAATACCTCAGAATTCATCCGGCTACTTCTGTCCTGTGTCACATCATCAATAAACACTAGTGACCCAGTGCCACTGGCAGCCATGCATGCCCAAGCCATCACACTGCCTCCGCCGTGTTTTACAGATGATGTGGTATGCTTTGGATCATGAACTGTACCACACCTTCACCATACTTTTTTCTTTCCATCATTCTGGTAGAGGTTGATCTTGGTTTCATCTGTCCAAAGAATGTTCTTCCAGAACTGTGCTGGCTTTTTTAGATGTTTTTTTAGCAAAGTCCAATCTAGCCTTTTTATTCTTGAGGCTTATGAGTGGCTTGCACCGTGCAGTGAACCCTCTGTATTTACTTTCATGCAGTCTTCTCTTTATGGTAGATTTGGATATTGATACGCCTACCTCCTTGAGAGTGTTGTTCACTTGGTTGGCTGTTGTGAAGGGGTTTCTCTTCACCATGGAGATTATTCTGCAATCATCCACCACTATTGTCTTCTGTGGGCATCCAGGTCTTTTTGCATTGATGAGTTCACCAGTGCTTTCTTTCTTTCTCAGGACGTACCAAACTGTAGATTTTGCCACTCCTAATATTGTAGCAATTTCTCGGATGGGTTTTTTCTGTTTTCGCAGCTTAAGGATGGCTTGTTTCACCTGCATGGAGAGCTCCTTTGACCGCATGTTTTCTTCACACCAAAATCTTCCAAATGCAAGCACCACACCTCAAATCAACTCCAGGCCTTTTATCTGCTTAATTGAGAATGACATAACAAAGGAATTGCCCACACCTGCCCATGAAATAGCCTTTGAGTCAATTGTCCAATTACTTTTGGTCCCTTTAAAAACAGGGTGGCACATGTTAAGGAGCTGAAACTCCTAAACCCTTCATCCAATTTTAATGTGGATGCCCTCAAATGAAAGCTGAAAGTCTGGACTTTATGTCCATGTCCATTATATAACTATAACTTGAATACGTTTCAGTAAACAGGTAAAAAAAAAGAAAATTTGTGTCAGTGTCCAAATATATATGCACCTAACTGTATACATACTTCAAGCATTCTGTGCATGTACAGTGATAGAGTACATTTTATTTATTTATGTATTGATTTATTTTTCATTATTTTGAAATCTTCTTCTATAGCGTCATATAGCAGCTGAGGAGTTATTCTGTCCTGAGGAGGACACGAACTGCCATCTTTCTCAGCTAAGAGACTCATAAATGGCTTGCGGCTCAACAGGTGAGGCAGAAATGACATCATTCTCACCCAGAGAGCAGCATAATTAGGTGGACTAATCTGGTATTAGCAATAGTGATTTTGCACATTATTAAAAAAAAAAAAGCAGAGCTGTGATCTTAATTCAAGTTATGCATTCATGATGCTGTTCGGTATCTTATCGTTTTAATCTGCATGTCTGGGAGGGTATCTATGCAAAAGCCGAGAGAATAAGGCCAGCAAACTTCAAAGAGGCCAACGAGCATTGTATAGCTGCTAATTTCTTAGAGAGAGAGAGAGAGAGAGAGAGAGAGAGAGAGAGACTCTCCCTTCAACTTCAAAGCTGTCTGAGGCCTGAAAAGGTCAGTCTGGGTTTTGACGTGGATCTGTAGAGGTGAATGAGAATCAAGAAGCCGAGGCGAGCTGCCGTCAGAAGTCAGGCTTGTACCATTAGCCCACCCCTCTTGTGCACACACACACACACACACACACACACACACACACACACAAAAAAAAAAAAACATACACAGTGCTTTGACAAAGAAGAAAAACAGGAAAATTCAATAATACCCTTGAGGGTCTGGATTACCTGCGAGAGGAAAGCAAGATAGAGAAATCTCCAGCGCCTCATTCCTCCACTCTGCTGAACACAGATCTCTAGCACATCAAACCTGCACTTTGAAGCCTCACTTGGATGTTAACCCTGAGAGCACAGGACAACAGCTAGCACTCTGATGCTAAAGCACGTTCATTTTCTAGACAGTAGGTAGCAGACGTAGCAGAGGTAGCGTGTAACAATACTCTTACAATATTGCTGCTAAGGGCAACCAGTCATGCAGAGGGGGAAAAAAGCTAAACATTAAAGGTCATAAGCAATGGTCGGAGGTGAAACGTAGAATATCAACTTTATTGTCTAGAAGAATGACCCAGAAAGCAAATTCAATTTTCCTGGTGTCTAATTTGCACCCTAAAATTGAATAAAACGGTTAAAATATACTGTTTTGCCCAATTTCCGAAGGTTTGTTTACATTTCACTTATGCACACTTTCACCGCCAGGGGACCGTCGCCGTGACGTCATTTAAGCCAAACAGACTGGGAGCAGTTCTGTGTTTACTTGCGAACCGAGCACACGTGTACGGACTTTGGTTGTGAGAGGTTGTGTAAAATGTCTGAAAGCGATAACGATTTTGAAGTAGGAACTCTCCAAATTGAATATCGAGAGGTGAAACTGTATATGTATCAACCTATGGCCATTGCGAAGCAATAGGTGAATGTGGCTCACTGGTTTGAGCGTGCGGCCTCGGAATCGGACAGCGACTCGGCCAACTCTGATCACGGTGACCCCGGACCTCAGCAAGACTCGCGCCCAAACGATTTATCCTGGTAATTATGATAAATCCCTACTTTTGCCAAAATACTAAATGAGAGCCCTTTTAAAGAATAATTAAACCACCATCCCTTGTGGATATAGGTAACGATTACTTGACAGTGCACCAGTAGGCCATATTAGCCTGCCATCTGTGGCATTATACTATTTATAGCCAACTCTAAGCGAGGAAATATCCCTTTGTCTCATTTCCACAACAATTATACAGCACGGGCGATTTCTCTAAGACAATGAGGGAGGCTCAGCCTCCTCTAAAAATGACGAACATCGTGTAGGATGAATTGCACTAGGCTTATGTTATAGCCGACCTTATAACATTGCTATTTCAGATCCAGAATCATAGAAATATATGTGCTCAACCCAACTACAGTGCAAAATCATTCCGTTATAACTTTCCCCAGTTCGCCTAATGTGTGCGTGAGTTTTTCCCCCTCGTGACAACGCGATGCAGCCCAGCCTCAGTGGACTTCAATGGCATTTGGGAGCTATGCGCTTTTTAATCTCAAAATGCAAGACGATTATTGGACAAATACTGCGAAAACGCCCGCCCACGGACTCCCAGCCTCAGTGGACTTCAATGGCATTTGGGAGCTATGCGCTTTCAATATCAAAATGCAAGACGGTTATTGGACAAATACTGCGAAAACACCCGCCCACGGACTCCGAGCCTCAGTGGACTTCAATGGCATTTGGGAGCTATGTGCTTTTCAATATCAAAATGCAAGACGGTTATTGGACAAATACTGCGAAAACGCCCGCCCCACGGACTCGCGGAAAGCTTTGCCATGTCCCTCCCACTGTGAGGCTGGGATCCCAGCCTCACAGTGGGAGGGACATGGCAAAGCTTTCCGCGAGGAGACTGGCGATTGGTGAAAGCGGCCGGATATTTTCTTTGATTGACAGCTCGTTTCAAATATAGACAGGCAGCGGTGAATTTCAGTTCAGTCCCATGCGGATTCGCAAGTGCTGTGGTGTATTGTAAGAGATCAGCTTACATTTCGATTTCATTCATTACATACGGTTTCTACCAGCTTTTTTAGTTTGTATATATTTTCATTGTAAATAAAGTGTAAATATAGTGTTGTCAAGTTTGCTATCTTAGTTCCAGAAATTTCGTTTATTTGAGTGACTGAACTTGAACTTGAGGGGGCTAGTCAGCTAGCAAGAAAGCTGCGCACGGATGCCAAGCATTGCTGATTTAATTTTGGCGAAGCCATTTGCCAGTCTTCCTTTCAAGGAAAAAATTAAAATTAAAGAGCAGGGTAGACCAACGCCTCAAATTGACTTGGTGAAAAAGGTAGGGAATAATACTCGTTCCTTTCAGCTCTCCTGGTACGAGAAAGTGAATTGGCTAACAGCAAGTGACCCACATCAACAACAGTAAATAGGCTACTTTAGTAATATGTCATGGATGGACCAAAAATATAGAATCTATTTAAAATGTTTATGCTGAGTATATTATATTGGAATATATATTTCTCTGGATATGAATTAAACACAGCTACAATTTGGAAAACATTTTTAAACAAAAACACAGCCGAGAACATTTCACACTACAGACCTGGATTAAAAGTGAAGGGTTATCAAAATTGTCAATAAAACATTTCTCAGTCAAAATAAGTAAAATATAGGGAAAGTGTCTCATCTCATCTCATTATCTGTAGCCGCTTTATCCTGTTCTACAGGGTCGCAGGCAAGCTGGAGCCTATCCCAGCTGACTACGGGCGAAAGTCGGGGTACACCCTGGACAAGTCGCCAGGTCATCGCAGGGCTGACACATAGACACAGACAACCATTCACACTCACACTCACACCTACGGTCAATTTAGAGTCACCAGTTAACCTAACCTGCATGTCTTTGGACTGTGGGGGAAACCGGAGCACCCGGAGGAAACCCACGCGGACACGGGGAGAACATGCAAACTCCACACAGAAAAGCCTTCGCTGGCCACGGGGCTCGAACCCGGACCTTCTTGCTGTGAGGCGACAGCGCTAACCACTACACCACCGTGCCACCCATAGGGAAAGTGTCATTGAATGAAATGTGTGGCACCCAGCTCTATGTTTGGCTCCCCAAGGTCAGTGCTTCTGCCTATTCCAGAACACACTGCTGTTACTGCTGAGGTTCCTGACAAAGAGCTGCTTTCAATAATGATCAATTTTTAAACAACATGCCACAATTTTAAAATATAAAATGTTAAAATATACCCCCCCCAACACCACCATCATGTATATTGGACAGTAGGCTAATGGGCCAAAAGAACCTGTTATTTCACAGTTTGTGACCCTGCCAACAATCAGCCAGATCAGAGGTAAGAGTATGGGCAAAATTGATGTGTTTTTTCTTTTTTTCGTTTAAAATCTGGAAATATCGTAACCGACCAGCCTCCCCTGTTTGAAAGACTACCAGCCGCCACTGTTATACAGGATCCCTCAGGATTCTTGACTTGTCAATTGCAAGCAAAAGTAAAAATGTTTACAGTACCTCCAATCTTCTCCTTTTTGCTTGGTCCATTTCTTCTTTGACTGCTTGATTTTGTTTCACGCGCACAATCCACTCTCTCCGCCTCGTCTCCTCTTCCAGAAAAAGCCAGCCCATTCGCTCCGCCTCTTCTCCTCTTTCGGAAAAAGCCAACCCACGCGCTCCGCCTCTTCTCCTTTTCGGAAAAAGCCAATCCTCTTGCTCTGCCTCTTCTCTCTCAGAAAAAGGTAAAAACTTCTTCCTGAGCCGGTCCCGTTGTTACAGTTCACTGCACAACAATAAGGCGTGGAGTTTTTTATTTGGACATTCCTGAACGCACGTCTGCACTCAAGCCGAACGGCAATGTAAGTAAACAGAAGTGGACTCAACTCAAGCGGTTTGTTTGGCTTAAATGACGTCACGCGCCGAGTGGTCACGAAAATAGCCGAACAGAAACTCGCCGCGATCCGCGCTAACTTATTTTAATTATTACTTATGAACAATACTTCTTGGGACCAGAAGAAAATTACAGAGGGTTTTTTAACATATAAAGTTTCAAATGTGCATAAAATTAAAACCGTTGCCTATGAGCTTTAATTTCAAGAGTTATTAGGGTTTGACACCCACACCAGGCCTGTTTTTTGCCTATGCCTCAACCACACTTTTGTTCAGCATAAAAAGATAGTTCACAAGAGAGAGGAAATGAAAACGTAGAACAAAAGAACAGCCTCTTCAAACACTGAAACTTTTATAATTAAAATTGTTTGCACAAGTGCTTGGCAGGTAGATCATGGTTTACTGGAAAGTGGATTAAAATGTTCAATGTTGGCACCACAAGACACACAGTGATGTCTTTGTTCCACCCACGAAGTCTCAGTGGTTGTAACTTAAAAATGACAGATTTAAAACCACAAAAAGCAACTGATTGTTGAGATATGGTATTTGGATTTACAGAAGCACATCCCAGTTGAGCATTTGCATCAACTGACATTCATTATGCCTGAATTAAATGAAATAGTTGAACATAATGACATGCAGTACGTCTTCACAGTTTGCACCTAAAAACAAAAGAACACGAGCTTATTTTGTCACTCACCATTTGCTAGCAACGTTTAATGTTATATTAATGAGAAAAGTCGATGTAGAAACTTACAGTAGAAGCAAGCAAGAAGTCTTTATTAATCACACGTACACTTAAGCACAGTGAAATTCCTCCTCTGCATTTAATCCATCTGAAGAAGTGAACACACACATGCACACACAAGTGGGCAATGAGCACACACATATACCCAGAGCAGTGGGCAGCTATGGTACAGTGCCTAGGGAGCATTTGGGGGTTAGGTGCCTTGCTCAAGGGCACTTCAGCCCAACCTTCAGGCCATGTTAACCTAACTGCACGTTTTTGGACTGTGAGGGAAACCGGAGCACCCGGAGGAAACCCACGCAGACATGGGGAGAACATGCAAACTCCACACATAAAGGCCCTTGTTGGCTGCTGGGCTCAAACCCAGAACCTTTTTGTGACAGTGCTAACCACTAAACCATTGTGCCACCCAAAGGCACTCGGTAAAGTGCATACCTCCACTAAGCCACATATTCGGATTTGCATCCAGAGTGAATCAATATTTCCTTGGCCCATGGCCCACCTTTCCTCAAACATTCATCAAAATTTATTCACTACTTTTTGAGTTACATTGGGAACAGACAAACAAGCAAACAAATGGAGCCAAAAGCATAACCAAGATAGTTGGATAAGAAACAACATCAACAACTCTGTTGGAGGAGGTAATAATGCAGAAAGGAAATGTTGGATTCAAAATCACAGATTGCAGTGCAGCTATAGGATACAGTTGTGCTGAAGACTAGCGATCTGCTAGATGATGAGCACAATGGCATTAGCATGAACTTTGATGCTTTGGAAACTGATCTGTTTGAAGCAGAGTACATAAAGCAGAAGGTGAGAGAGCTGGACAGACTAAAATACTAAAGTTCTGCTGCATCATTCTTGTCAAAACAGCCCAGGACAGTACACCTCCCTGCCAGCAGAAGTCACTGTCTCCAGAAGTCTGTTCAGTTTCTCATCTCATTATCTCATTATCTGTAGCCGCTTTATTCTGTTCTACAGGGTCACAGGCAAGCTGGAGCCTATCCCAGCTGACTACGGGCGAAAGGCGGGGTACACCCTGGACAAGTCGCCAGGTCATCACAGGGCTGACACATAGACACAGACAACCATTCACACTCACATTCACACCTACAGTCAATTTATGGCCCTTTTCCACTACCCTTTTTCAGCTCACTTCAGCTCGCTTCAGCTCACTTCAGCCCGGCACGGCTCGCGTTTCGACTACCTTAGAGCAGCACGACCCAGCTCGCTTCAGCCCTGCTTAGCACCCAAAACTCGCACGGTTTTGGAGTAGGGCTGAAGCGAGCCAAACCGAGCCGAGTGGGGCTAGGGGCGTGAGGAGACACACCCCTGTCCACTGATTGGTGAGGAGGAGTGTCCTCACATGCCCACACACGCCCCGCGAGCACGCTGGGATCTGTAAACACCGTAAACCCGGAAGAAGAAGAATTACGAATTACGAGAATTTCTGAAGCCTTATGCGCCTCGCCTCATCTATACGCTCTTGCCAGTATCTGTTGGCGTTGTCGGCGACAACAAGCCCCAGCACCAAGACCAGCAACACTAACGACTCCATGTTTATTGTTTACTATCCGGGTCGTGAGACTACCGCTTAAAAGATCACTGATGTCACTATTTGCGCCGCCTAACGACATCACGTGACGTCCACCCACTTTCGCTAACTCCACCCAATGTGTCCACCCACTTCCAGCCAGCACGGTTCAGCGCGGTTGTAGTCGAAATGCAACTCCAACAGCCCCACTCAGCTCGACTCAGCCCAACTCAGCACGGCACGGCTCAGCCCAACTCAGCCGCGTTGGTAGTGGAAAAGCAGCATTAGAGTCACCAGTTAACCTAACCTGCATGTCTTTGGACTGTGGGGGGAAACCGGAGCACCCAGAGGAAACCCACGAGGACACAGGGAGAACATGCAAACTCCGCACAGAAAGGACCTCGCCAGCCACAGGGCTCGAACCTGGACCTTCTTGCTGTGAGGCGACAGCGCTAACCACTACACCACCGTGCCACCCCTGTTCAGTTTCTCATTTCCTTATTTATTCTCTATGTAAGCACACATATTTCAGTTACCAATTGCAAAGCCTTGCCATTTGTTTGAGTTGTATAAGCCATGTTTTCCTTGATTGCTATTTATGTGCCTTTGCCATGTTTTCCTTGACTGCTATTTGATGTGCCTAGGGCAGTGGGCATGTGCCATCATTGACTGCCATGCAATGGAGTAGTAAGGCGTTTCCTTCCGTCCACTAACCTGGGGTGGTGCCTTGAGCAAGCACTAGCAGCCCCTTGCTCCCCCTGATCAGGGTTATGGCCAAAGACTGGATTCGGCAGACTGCACAGAGGACAACACCACCTGGTGGTTTAGTGGGCAGAAAAGTGGACCCAGCAAAGTGTTTGAGGAGCACAATCAGGGCACAGTGCAACACGTAGAACACTGTTGGCCATCCACTCCAGCTATCTTGATTCTGTCTTGCCCCTGGACCCAGTTAGGTCGGGACGAGAGAGTGAGGCTGACAGCTGCACAACTCTCCCTCACTCTAATCCAAGTCATGCACAAGTCATGACTTTAAACTCATGCATGCCCAACATGTGGTGTACCTTCAAAGCCCAAATTGGCCTCAGGAGTCACCTCTGGACCCACAACCGCCACCCACCAAACTGAAGTCATGGTCATCTTCAACCCCAAAGGACGAACATCAACATTATTTATGTGCCTTGATCAGCTCGCTATTGCCATGTATGACCACTCTTTGGATTTCTCTTCCATTTTGATGATTGATGCCAATACTGCGTATAATCATTCCTAGCTTAAAGGAGAACTGAAGGCATTTTTTTAAATTATCAAAATTCTATTTATCTAATATTATTAAATATAGGAATGCATTTTTGATCACTATTTTGTCACTGCTATAGCAAGTTATGAGCGTTTGAAATATTCTATGTAATATATCAGTCCACATATCAAAGCAATGGCCGTAAACGAGATTCGTTGAGACCTGTGCGAGACATCGTAGGACGGAAGTAAAACGTACAGCGGAAATCAAAGTGATCAACATCTGCCAACGTTGTCAAAAGACGCGCGCGCCCTCTTTCGAATGTTGATGTAATCAAGCCGGAAGTTTTGTTTGTTTTGATAGCAATCAGGAAAGTTTGAAAAAAGTAGGCAGTAATCGTCATTTAAACTCGTTTTTGTGCAATATTTCGTTTGGAAAACAGTTTTCAAAATGGCGGCACTGACACCTGGCTGACACTTCACGTTTCGAAGTCTCGCACAAGTCTCGTGAAGATCGCGCAGATAAGTGATGCCTGCCATGGACCAAACGAACTAAATTCAACATGACTAAAAACCGAATAGGCCGATAAGTATAATATTTAACTGCAATTAGTTGCCAATACAAGTCACGATATAAGGTTACTAAAACCGAGAACGTAACTGAATAACATGTTAATTAAGAAATAAAGCAAGTTTAAAAATGACTTCAATTCTCCTTTAACAACTGCGCTATTTGGACTGTGATGCAGTAAACTCTGTATATGGATCCTACCTTTGCTGTTGAGCCTTGTTCGCTATACCTCTCTCGAGGTGTATGAATTTCCATTGGCACCACAATCAGTGAGGAGTTGAATGGCATTGTGGGGAATGTTAGGCAAAGAGAAAATAGACTTTCATTTGTTGATGAAAGAAGCTCAGAAAATGTATTGCACCATTGAATATCACTAACGATTATATTGATCATCCATATTTACTATATAGGGGCGGCACGGTGATGTAGTGGTTAGCACTGTCGCCTCACAGCAAGAAGATTCTAGGTTCGAGCCCAGTGCCTGATGGGGGCCTTTCTGTGTGGAGTTTGCATGTTCTCCCCATGTCTGTGTGGGTTTCCTCCGGGTGCTCCAGTTTCCCTCACAGTCCAAAGACATGCTGGTTAGGTTAACTGGTGGCTCTAAATTGACTGTAGGTGTCAGTGTGAACTGTTGTTTATCTCTATATGTCAACCCTGTGATGATCTGGTGACTTGTCCAGGATGTACCATGCGTCTCGCCCATAGTCAGCTGGGATGGGCTCCAGCTTGCCCGCGACCCTGCACAGGATAAGCGGTAATGGATGGATATTTACTATATATGTGTACTGTATATGCAAAACCGTTCAGGGTGGGTTTTATGGAGAAATTTGTGAGTTTTTGACCTCCAAGACCCAGGGAGAATCATAGAGAATATTCAAACAACAGCTTGATATCAAATGACCCATTTCCACCATGTCTGAGTTTTTATCTTGGCTAGGACTGAAGCTGCATTTTGTGTGTGTGTGTGTGTGTGTGTGTGTGTGTGTGTTTATTTTTCACTTTGACATCAAGACTGTGCTGGAATATAAAGGAGAATTTTTCTCCATTTTAACTGCCAATTAGTCAATAATTTCCGTCCTCCCTTCTGATTTGTTCCAACAAAATGTCCTCAAGGGTTCCCCACTTTGGTTGGGTGTGACGCCATAGATCATAACTTGCATGGGCCAAACCAAACAAAATGTCAGTTTTATTCCATTTTTCTTCCTTTCTCGGCAATGAATAGATGCAAGCTTCACAACACATTGCCCAAATGATACATATAGATGCCATAATGGAAACGGCTCAACAGTCCAGCTCAAACCAAGACGCATAAACACACACAAACACACAGAAGAAAAGGACTAGCATCTATCAGACCAGACTGATAAATTCAGCAAATGTGATTATACTTTCGGTGTTCAAATAAATCCCACAGAATGGATTTTGTTTCACCTAAAATCCCTTTTTTTTCCTTCACACCTCTTTCCATGAATGTGATTGGCACATCAATTACGTGCATAGATTCTAATACACATCCATCATATTGGTGCAAACAAATTGGGATGACATCATTGGCTAACTCCATGAGGACAGATTTATTTTTCTGAACTGAAATTTATTTTTCTAGGCTGGTGCAAAAGTTAGTTATTTATGACCTTCTCCTGAAATCCACCATGACATTACGTTCTAAAAAGACTTTATTTCAATACGTCTGCCATCGCAACTGAATGGTGACAGTCTATTCGAAATTCAAAATACAGTCACCTGATCTCGCGTCAAGAAGTGTCAAATCGAAAAGTAAGGAAATGTGGCAAATGAAAAGAATGACACTCAGTGCCTGAAGAAATAAGTAGGCTATTCAAAGGCAAGTATTTATACAGTGTGTGTGTGTATGTGTGTTTAATGTAGGAACTAGATGAACTGACTGGAAGCATTCACTCTTTTGATGAACTGAACTGCGCACACTTGGGCTCAGAAGGCAGCGGCAAGAAAAGCTCTCGATTTCCAATAAAGCCAGATTTATGCTTATTCAAAGACAAACTGAAAGCCATTACCAAGCACATTAAAAGCCTCTTTAGCCACCAACTAATATTCGCTCCCCTCTATAATTAATTTAATCATATTTTCGGCTTCTTTCCGGGACATGAACTATGAATCCAATTTCATGTCTCCTTATTGAGAAGTCTCTGTATTGCTCCATGTATACAGACTTCATCATTGTGAATGTCTTTGTTAACTCTGGCTGCCGAAACCCAGCGTGTGAGACGAGGCCTGCTTCACTGTGGAGGGGAAATACAATGAGAGAGAGAGAGAGAGAAACAATATAGGAAATCCGAGTTATTAAATTGGATATTGCGGTAATGCATAATCTCAACCCGCCTGGTTGGAGCCTCCCAGAAAGCCTTTGTTTAGCCAGCGAGCTGCCGCACCCCCAGTAATTGAAAAACCAATTCAGATTTCTTATGAGCACCGGAGCCGGGGTGCTAAGGAAAAAAAAGTGGGTGGATGGATGGATAGATAGATGAAGTGGAAGGGAGCATTAATCTTTATAAGGTTATTATTTTTTCATCCTCTTTTTTTTCCCCTCCCGATGAACTATTCTCCTTTGCATAATATGATTGCAGTTAGCAGGCTAATAAAGTCAGGCAGGAAGAGAGAGAGAGAGAGAGAGAGAGAGAGAGAGAGTAGGACGTTCAGATTCACCCTGAACTCTCAAACTCACGGCTCTTGTTGCTTGTGCTTTTTCTTCACTTGCAAAGCTCAGTGAGAGACACCATTAGGTTAGAGAACTTCTCTGAAACATCAAGACAAACTCTTAAGACTAGAAGTGTGTACCAAAATTCACCCATACTCACTCACTTCTGAAACGATTCCATGGTCTCAGACTCTGAGCATGCATTCAACGGATGGGATAAAAATGCAATGATGACCAATAGATTGAAGAACAAGGCTGGATTTTTTTTTTTAATTTAATATAAATATGACTCTATCTAGCTTTCTTTATATTTGGCTTAATCTGAAAATACTAATACTAATTATGTGCTGATTAGCATAAGTAGAGTAAACTCCTGAAATTATTGGCATCCTTCTTAAAAATTACATTACAGGCATTTAGCAGACGCTCTTTTCCAGAGCGATGTACAACATACCCAGAGCAGCCTGGGGAGCAGTTAGGGGTTAGATACCTTACTCAAGGGCACTTCAGTCATTCCTGCTGGTCAAGGGAATCAAACCTTTTGGTCCCAAAGCTGCTTCTTTAACAATTAGGCTATGGCTTCCCCTCAATAAATAAATAATAAATAATAAATGAATGTCTTCCTTTCTTCCATCCAGTACTGTTCTGTTTTCCTGTCTGGTTCGTGCACACATCTTGTGTCTAGTTACTGTGCACAACTGTCATTTATTATCTTTGCCAATTGTCTTGAAGAAGGCCATGTTTTTGCCTCTGTTTGTTTGTCAGTTTGTTTGTCATTTTCCAACATAACTCAAAAAGTAGTAAATGGATTTCGATGATTTTTTTTAGAAAGGTGAGCCATTGACCAAGGAGCAATTCATTAGATTTTAGTGCAAATCCGGGTATGTCTGTGGATCCAGGATTTTTTTTTTTTTTTTGTCTGTTCCTAATCAGTGCGTTTACATGCACATCCAAATCGAGCTACTGTCGGTAATCGAGCTAAGGGTCCCAGCAGGGGTGCCAGAGAAATCCAATCCTACATGCACACAAGGAAATCGAGCTATTGTGTGAGGTACATTGTGCACCCGGGCCACAGGTGGCGCTACACGCCCCATCGTGTTGGTACACTTCCGGTTGTCGTCATGAAGAAGAGTATAAACAAAGTTATCAGTTCCGTGTTCACAAGAAGAACGACGACGAGGACAGCAACATCGAGAGATGTTGTTCCTCCTGACCTCTTCTGCTGCTCGCTACTACTACTGTTGTCATGCCGACCGAGGCTGTTGTGTTTCCCGCTTGTGGTCTCGTCACTCGTCACTTCCGGAAGGGGCAGTGCTGAAGTAAGTAGCTCGACTACGTAGCTCGATAGGGTTTACATGCACTAAGTAGCTCGGCTACAATCGCATAATCTAGGTCGCGTAGCTCGATTACGAGAAATCCTGTTCGGTTCGATTTCAGCCGAGCTAAGGTGTTTCCATGGCATTTAGAACTTCGATTTCAGTCGAGCTACGGCAGAAATTTGATTTTCTCTATGTGCATGCAAACGCACTGAATATAACTCAAAAAGTAGTGAACAGATTTGGATGAAATTTGGTGGACAGCTTTAGTATTATCCTAGGTTCAAGTGATTTGATTTTGATGTTGATTATATGTGGCTTGGCGGAGGCATACACTCTACTAAGTGCCCTTTGTACATACATAAATACATGTATATACAGTAAACTAGGGGTTACATGGACTAATTGACTAATACATTCACTATTTACTGCTGTAGGGTTGTTGACTAGTAAAAGCAATAAGGGAGATGTTAAAGGAAGCTATTGAATGTACTTTTTTAGTTTAAAAATATTTCAGACTTGATGAAGCCAATTCAGGAGTTAACTTTGTTTTATTTTTGTTCCATGGACCGTTAAAACTATGACTTTGCATGAAGTGTAGCCTGGTTTTTTAAATTAATTTATTTATTTTAGTCCTATTTCCCCCTACTCCTATTGGGGTTTCTCATGTGGGTATTTTTGCTGTCCTGAAAAGATAATAAAATAATAATAATAATAACAATAATAAAATACTTGTACTTTGACAGTGAATTCCACTGAAACTAGCTCTTTTAGAGCTGCAGGTTGCACATCACTAATCTCACTCAGCTACATTAGAGTCAGATCAGTGACGTATACCAGCTCAAAAAGGCCAATCCACATTACTATGACTCTACAGAGTCCGGAGTTGAACATGTTGGAAAAACCTTGCAGACACTACTGTTGACTTTGTTTCCTCCAGCCATCCCTTAATCTCTATAAGGAGTTACCACACCACCCTCCATGCTCTCATTTACAAACCTGCTATTTCACCTGAATTGATATGTCCTTAAATACTGTAATATGAGACACGTTTTATTTTGATTTGTTTTGCATCAATGTATTTAACTATATCATTAACAGTGTATTCTAAAAGGCACTGAAGATGAAAATGTAATTTGTAGGCAGTGCATGGCTGTTAAATAAAGTGCAGTTTGATCCCTTGTTGAAAAATAAATAAGAATTTCCTGATACAAATCTTGCTCTAACTATGAAAAAGATGACGAGTCAAACTTTTTTTTATTATTTAAATTATTACTGACTGATTAAACATGAAGAATCTTCCAACCCTTACTCTATACATGCTGCGAGTGGTGTACTTGAGCTTAAATTAAGCATGGAGCAAATCTCTGGTCTCTAATATTTATTAGAGATGTCAAAAATTTTGCCACACATTTGTTTTTTTCAGAGAAAATTTTATTTTAAATAATACATGAATGTTTTTTTGGCAGAAGAAAGGTGAGTTTCTCCAATCACCGAAGTGGAATTTATATCCCATCTCAGTCATTCTATTAAAGTACAACAATAATTCCGATACTGATTCTACATGCAATTTGCGGGAAAAAATATTAATGAAGTTTTCATTACTAATAATAATCAAGTAATAATTAATACTAAAATACGAAATGAATGGATGTTTGTCACTTGTTATACGCAGCTACTGATTAGCTGTTTATATTCTTTCTTTTCTTTTTTTTTCCTTTGGGTCATAGGCCTTTTAAAGGACATTTACATACTTGAAACATGACGCCATCTACTGTCTATATCTATCTGTAGTCTACTCTGGATAGAAAAGAAAACCCGAATCAATGTCTTTAGGTACTAAAGATTCAGTTACATGCATTCAATACGTCTGAGAGAAAGATTTATCCCAAAAGAAGTGATGTCAAGAAACAAGTCACCAAATTATGGATGACGAGTTAATGTCATGGAGTACAACTGAGTTATGGTGCTTCATCAATCATGTTACTGTCTTTCATCCTTTCAGTGAATGAGTGAATGGAGTTTGGAGGTAAAATGAGACCATGTGTGTGTATATTCCTGTCAGGGTGTTAATTTCGTAATGTACCTCTGAGTGAAAACTCCCATCCATGGTGTGGTAGGTGTGGTTGCAGGACACAGGGTTAGGCCCAGAGGCAGGGTTAACTGCATCTCCCTTCTCCTCTCACCGATGAGCCATCCATCTCTTCTTCTCAGCGTTGACGCCTCACTTATTGTCTCCTTCATTTGTCATGTGTCCAATCAGCGAGATGAATAGAAGCTCTGCCTTGCTGATCGATGGCCTTTCTAATTATGAGCCAAAGAAAAGCTCGGTACTAAACTTGAAATGCAATTCTCCTTTCTTTTCATTTCTTTTCACTCCTCTCTCTCTCGCTCTCTCTCTCTCACACGCACACACGTGTTTGTCTTGCTATCCATATGAGGATCTTCCTTTGACATAATTACTAAATTATTATTGTGGATTATGAATGCTATGCTCCTCCTGAATCTAACCCTTACTTTAACCTTCGCAAATAAAAGCAAATAATAAAAGTTGGCTCATTCATTCATAGATTCATTCATTTTATTGTTATTTTTTTTTAATCTGCAGGTTTCCTCAAGGGTACCAACTAAATACAGTATGTCCCTGCGAGTTGACAAATATTTCTATTCTTGTGATGACATTTTGGTCCCCGTCAAAATATAAAACCGTGCCTACACACTGTGTAAGAATCTTTTTCCATCCAACCTGACCTGGTTAATATCATTTCCAATACCAGACTGCTACGGTACAGACCCTAGAAAGAGACATAAAAATGGGGGGAAAAGATAAAACCCCTAGCAGCAGGGCACTTTTCTTTGTTTGTTTGGTGGTGTTTAAAACAAAGACAGCACAGACATCGAGAACCTCATCTGTGCAAAATCCCAACAGATGCATCGACGCATTCAAAGGCATGCAAATGCCATCGCCGTGTGCTGCTTTACACAGGGACTGCGCTCGTACTGCTTAATTACTCCATTTCCAAAATAACTTGCATCTTGTTTACGAGGGCAGAACATAAGGTTGCACCATTGTTATGTTACCCAGGCTAAGAAAGAAAGAAAGAAAGAAAGAAAGAAAGAAAGAAAGAAAGAAAGAAAGAAAGAAAGAAAGAAAGAAAGAAAGAAAGAAAAGAAAGAAAGAAAGAAAGAAAGAAAGAAAGAAAGAAAGAAAGAAAGAAAGAAAGAAAGAAAGAAAGAAAGAAAGAAAGAAAGAAAGAAAGAAAGAAAGAAAGAAAGAAAGAAAGAAAGAAAGAAAGAAAGAAAGAAAGAAAGAAAGAAAGAAAGAAAGAAAGAAAGAAAGAAAGAAAGAAAGAAAGAAAGAAAGAAAGAAAGAAAGAAAGAAAGAAAGAAAGAAAGAAAGAAAGAAAGAAAGAAAGAAAGAAAGAAAGAAAGAAAGAAAGAAAGAAAGAAAGAAAGAAAGAAAGAAAGAAAGAAAGAAAGAAAGAAAGAAAGAAAGAAAGAAAGAAAGAAAGAAAGAAAGAAAGAAAGAAAGAAAGAAAGAAAGAAAGAAAGAAAGAAAGAAAGAAAGAAAGAAAGAAAGAAAGAAAGAAAGAAAGAAAGAAAGAAAGAAAGAAAGAAAGAAAGAAAGAAAGAAAGAAAGAAAGAAATTGGTACAGAAAAGCATCAGTAGTACAGCACTGTAGTCTATTTAAGTGCTTGAAGCAGCCTATAGTCAATCCCAGTATGCCACTCAGCTAAAAGCTAACACAGTATATAACAGTACGGCTGAATTGTAGACAGCTTCAAAAAATGTCATTTGAACGAGTGTCAGATATTAGGTGAAGGTTGTGAGCCTGTTGAGGGATTAAATGAAAACAGGTAATGCTCGACAGTCTGTACTAGTTTAGCACGATTTATTCAAGTGCTTTAATGAACCCAAGAGATCAGAAAGGCCCAAGTCAGGACATATCTACAGAATTTAAAAATGGAGGATATGCTTGGATGCTTCTTAAAACATGCAGAGAGAGAGAGAGAGAGAGAGAGAGAGATGTAAAAGGGAGAATGAATGTGTCAGGCAAGACGACGCCTTTGAAAAGAATCAATTACAGTAAAAGCATCGGAATCATTCGTGCATGTAATACAGCTCATATCGGGACATTTCAGCCGCTGCCATCATCCCTCAACCATCAGCCTGGGCGATCTGCTATTCCCCTCTGTGAGGGAGCCATATTCTAAACTAATATCAGCACATTAAAAGCCAAGAAATCCTTTCAGGAACACATTAAGATGAATTGTTGCAGGCTACTGATATCACATAGCAGGTAGCAGGAGCACTGAAAGAGCCTAATTTCTCATTTACAGCACTTCTGAGAAATATCCAGAGGACGAGAGACAGAGAAAGGGGTGATATTCAGACTAATTTGATCAAAAGAAATGCCATTCATTTAACACTATTCATATAACTATCACTGTACCAAAACCCCATGAATCCGGAGATATCTTTTGAAATTCTTGCGAGAATATGGAGTATATCTGGAGTTGTTGTTTTTTTTTACAGTGCCATGATGGGAGAGTACCCAACATGGATTTCATCATATATGGGTCATAGTTTGAAATATCTGGCAAAATCATCTCTAGATTCAGGATATTTTGCAGTCTATCTGTTGCCATGAACAATAACAAGAACCGGATGTGAAATGAAACAAATGTTCTGTTTGTTGTTTAATAATACAAAACCATGTAAGCCTTTCCATGTGAGTGTGTATTACAAGTACAGCCATACAAGAACAAAGAAATAAAAAAAAAAAAAAAAAATAGCCTCAATGATGCTGTAGCTCATACCAGCCACTTTTATTGTGTGTGAGTTTGAAATCCAATCAGTCCTGTAGGAGGATTTTTGTAAAATTGCATATGACCCCTGTGTAGCTGCATCCATGGCAGGTGGCACCACCTGGTGAACAGTTCTTGTTGGAATATGTCTTTAGAGTCTTCTGGGTGAGTTTCAGTGAAAACGTCCCAGCAGTTTACGAAGAGTAGCGTTTAATGTGATGAGTCACCCAAAAATTTCAGATGCCCATAAAATCATAAATATGACAGGTGGTGCCACCGTCTTGATAACTTTTATACATACCAACCTGGGGAACACTGTATGAGAGTTTGATCAAAATCTGATCACTCCTGTAGGAGGAGTAGCAATTTTCGTGAAATTGTATATGATCCCTCTGTAGCCTCATCCATGGCAGATGGCACCACCTGGTGAACAACTGTTGTTGGTATATGTCTTTAGAGTCTTCTGGGTGAGTTTCAGTGAAGACGTCCCAGCAGTTTACAAAAAGTAGCGTTTAATGCGATGAGTCACCCAAAAATTTCAGACGCCCATAAAATCATAAATATGACAGGTGGCGCCACTGTTTTGACAACTTTTATGCACACCCACCTGGGGAACACTGTGAGTTTGATCGAAATCTGATCAATCCTGTTGGAGGAGTAGTGATTTTTGTAAACTGTGGATGGACAATGATGACGGATGGATGAGGGACAGACAATGTGTGATCGCATAAGCTCATCCAGCCTGGACTGCGGCCGAATGTGCTAAAAACTGCTCTTCATCCTGTAGCCCAAGTGACCGGCGTCGCTCAGCTTTGCATCCAGATGAACATCCTTAATCCTCAATATCAAAAACAAATAACATGGACACAAGGAATGAAAATATTATCCAGCTTAAATCTTTTTTTCCTCTTGTCATCCTTTAGTGAACAAGTCCTGTTCATTAATGTGGAACAACTCGCCAAACAGGATTCAGTGGCACAGAATGACTGTTTTATGGAGCTTGGACAGTGTAGACATGCTGTAGACATGCTGTAAACCCTTGGGGTTCTTCCCAGGACCTGTGCCCTAACACAAATATCTACTTCATAATATATGTCTGATGTCTGTTAACAGACCCTGTGTACATGTAGGATATTCTGTAAATACCAAGGAGACAAAAGATTTAGTAAGAAATTTTTAATAACACTGGCTCTGTTAATCCTTGATATAATATCTGATATAAACCTGCATAAATATTATTAATTATTATATCCACATTCACTGGATATGAGCAATCATGCGCTCTGACTAGCTACTCTACTATGAGGATATCAGCTCATATACCATGAGTAGAGAAAAACAAAATGGTGGCACACATCAAGTCAGATATATCACTTTGTCATCAAGTATTTAAAAGAAACAGAAATAGCTAAAAGAATATAGTTTGTTTGTTTTTTCTCCCAATATCTCCTGTTTCACACTCCAGCCCAGTCGGTGGTGGTAATGCACCTTTAAGTTCGTTTGCCAACCACCAAAAAAATTCTAAAGAAGAAGAAGAAAATGGCAGAGCGTGTTGCTGAACCAACCGAGGATGAAATAAAAACTCTACTCAAAAAAAAAACCCACCAAAAATACAAAAGAAATTCAACAAAATATGGAATAAAAGTATTTGATGGGAAGAACATATCTTTTTTTATCTTTCAAGAATTATTATTATCGCGTTTTTCACAAATTGCTCCTGTCATTTCACCGATTTGTTTACATTCTCAGCGGAAATGATTTTGTCAGACATTTTGTCTAAAGTTTTTATTTATCAAATTTGCAAAAAAATAAAAATGCCCTGTTTCTCAAAATCCAGTGATTGAGTGGAATAACTGTTTTATTCTATGCACAATCTTGTCATATATGGCTTATAGCCAGCCTGGTGCTACGCACCTCATTGGCTATCAGCTCATGTACGACTCGATTTTGTGGAATAACTGTTAAATGCTTATTCCATTATGCGTGAACTGCCATAATAGAAACCTTTATAGCACAATTAACTAACATTAAGTGACAGTAAATATACATAACCTGTCATTACAGTGGCATGACATTAAATACATATTCATCAGAAGCTTCTAAATAAAATTAGCTCATGTTCCTTAGGGCACAGAGAAAATATACATAACTGTCATTATGGCATCATGACAGTCATATGTTTTCAAAAAAATCTTAAAAATCATTAAATTAACTTCATTCATCACAGTCATTAAAGTCTCTTGACATGGTCATAAATATTCTCGGAAATCTTAAATAGTAAAATTAACTCACATTAATTAAGGTACAGAGAAATACACAATTCATCATTACAGTGCGATGACAACCATAAATATTCATAAAAATGATTTAACTAGGAAAATTCACTTGTTATTGATATAGAGGAGGAAAAATACATAACGCTGTCATTATGGTGTTATGACACTGTTATAAATATACATTAAACTATTACAAATTGTAAAATTAGCCCAGATTAGGATAAGGGACAAAGGAAATATATCTTACATAAGTTTGTCATTATATAAGGGACAGAAAAAAAAGTCCATAAGGCATAATTACAGTGTCATAGCACTGACGTAAGTAGTCACAACAATTTTATAAGCAGCAATAAGAAATGTAGTCTGTTGAAGCGCCAGAAAGCGATCTTTAGACACACAACTGTTTATGCAGTTTTTTGTCCATTGTTGTAAAAGGTAAAATTTACATAGGTGTCATATGGCCTTATGGTCATGACAAAATTTGACACCACTGCTGCTGCTGCTGCTGCTGTATGGAGTTTTGGAGAAAATCTGCCATCGCAGGTTTTAAACGACCTGCTCATTCATTACATCCTGTCCAGCTCCACAAAGAATAGACTTTGGAGAATTGATAGCTATAAAGGAAATGCGTGTGGGGCAAAAAGGCTTCCATGTAGCACCGTGGTCCACATGTATAAAAATGACAGCCATGATTGATCTGACGCGGCCGGCAAAATTTATCTTGCAAATGGAATAATTAGCAGAACAGCGCAGAAGGTGGTCTGTTGCTCAGCTGATAGTGCAGGGAGAAAGAAAAGGCAGAGGAACGGTCCCCAAAGGATCCAACGCGAAAAATCTTCAAGAACTGTTGTGGAACAGACTGTCCTGGTCAAGGGTACGATGCAGTCATTCGTCTTAAAGAGTCCGTGTGTGTATGTAAGTGTGTGTGTGTGGCACTTTGTCTCTTCACGACAAGGTGACCTAATGAGATCCAGGCAGGTAAGGACTAATTATTTATAAATGGATGAAAAAGTGGAACAGAAAAGGCTAAAGCAAGAATGAAGACAAAGAAACAAATCCGAATTCGGTTTGCCTTCCTGCTTGCATGCAAGGCAGTCATCCTTGATCAAAGATATACTGAAAATGGGGTTCATACACATCCACATCCACTTATTTCCAAAGCAGCTGAGCTTGAGTTCATACACATGCATGCACACACACACACACACACACACACACACGCGTACACACACACCATGCAAATGCATAGACTGCTGTCACAAAAGAATGGGCTTCCATCACAGCTCATCACCTCCAAGTTACGCTCAGAAAGCACACCAGCCATCTCACCATACATTCATAATTGAGAAAGTGTTCCCACAAATTCATGCTGCTAAATAAATAAATAAATAAATAAATAAATAATCAAAAGGATTTCCACATCATATAACATTTTAACTCGACTGCTTTCCTCAGGCCAAGGGGTGGAGGAGGAGAGAATAAGGCAAATCCGAACAGTGGCTCTGATAATGTTTAGTTTATATCACTTTAAGGAAAAAAAAATCTCAGGTCTCGGAGGAGAGAATATGTTTCACAGGTATCCGTCATTCAGCTGTCAATCTGGCCAGCGCATTTCACACTCCGCTGATACTCCACTGGCCTCACCTGCTGACAGTCAAATCACTTTCCTTCTCTCGCTCCTTCTCACACATGCATACACACGCTAAGGAGAGAAAAAAAAACTGAACCAAGAACATCTATCAAAAACAGGTGGAAGTCAACAGAAGGAAAACAAATGAAGATTAAATTGGACAATTTGTTGGGAAAAGCTGCTTCTCGCCCATGTCGAAAAATTATGACTCTGTGTCCATGTGAAGTTTTACATACGGAATAAAACACAATAAAACAATGAGGTGGCATGATATGACTCAAGTTATTGTTGATTTATTTTCCGATAACAGCATGGCCCAGTGTGTTTTATTCCTCTCACACCACAGCAATGTACTAACTCGTACAATGTGGTATTGTTTAAAGAATTACGTCTAATTAACAGTTATTCCATGAAATCAAGTCGTACATGAGCTGATAGCTGACGAAGTGCATAGCGCCATATTGGCTATATGCCATGTATGATTAGATTGAGTGGAATAACTGTTTTATTCTATCCACATTCACTGTATTTTGAGACACAGAGCATTTTTATTGTTTTTTTTTTGCAAATTCAAAAAATAAAAACTTCATACAAAACATCCGACAAAATCGTTTCCACTTAGAATGTAAACAAACTGGCGAAATGACAGTAGCAATTTGTGAAAAATGTGATAATAATAATAATAATTCTTGAAAAATAAAAAAGATATGTTCTTACCATGAAATGCTTTTATTCCATATTTTACTGGGGGTTTTTTTCGAGTAGAGTTTTTATTTCATCCTCAGTTGGTTCAGTAACACGCTCCACCATTTAGTTTTTCTCTACTCACGGTATATGAGCTGATATCCTAGTAGTAGAGTAGTCAATCAGAGTGCGTGATTGCTCATATTCAGTGAATGTGGATAGAATAATACTTTTTATCCATTTATCATTACCTTTTATTTCTTAGAACGTCTGTGAAAGAATTTAGTTCCTGTTATCACATACAATACAGCAGTCATTCCCTCACTAGCATTTTCTTTTTATATTGCTGATGAAGTTATAAAGTAAAACAAAACAAAAACAAAAAAATGGCATGTGGCTTTGAAACGGCAAAAGCCTCCACCTTGAAGTTTTACTTATATTTGGAAATTTTTAAGTTAGAGCTTTCCCTCTGACTTTGTAAAAACATGCTGAAACTGGAGACTCCTTCCAAAACGTTCAATAAACATCTCATGCCCCTTTTCCACCAAAGCAGTTCCAGGGCTGGTTCGGGGCCAGTGCTTAGTTTGGAACCGGGTTTTCTGTTTCCACTGACAAAGAACTGGCTCTGGGGCCAGAAAAACCGGTTCCAGGCTAGCACCAACTCTCTGCTGGGCCAGAGGAAAGAACCGCTTATGTCAGCGGGGGGGGGGGGGAGTTGTTAAGACCAACAACAATAACAAGACCACAAAAGATAGCCATTTTTAAGCGACGAGAAGCAGCTGCTGTACAAACGCGAAGTCATCCATTATTATTATTGTTGTTGTTGTTGTTGTTGTTGCTGCTGCTGCTGCTTCTTCCGCTTCTTCTGTATTGTTTTTTGCTTCAATATTCGGCCCAAGGTTTATGCAAACGTAGCGACGTAACTGACGTATACAACGACGTAACTGACGTATACAGCGACGTAATGACGTGGCTTCCCTTAGCACCGCGAGCTATGGAAAAGCAAACTGGTTCTCAGCTGGCTCGCAAGTTGAACGAGTTGTGAACTAGCACCAGCACTGGCCCCGAACCAGCCCTGGAACTGATTTGGTGGAAAAGGGGTATCAGAGGAAACTTTACGAATCAACGATTATTCTTTAAAAAAAATCCATTAATGTAGAGGATTTGCCACACAATTTCATAAGTTGTTATTACAGAAACACCTCATGGCCAATGAGAATCAAGCATTCAGTTGAGGCTTTACACTGTCACATGACCCCCAGGTCTGAATGACCTTCATTCAGACGAGTTATTGATCAGTATGGGAAGGTTTTGCTGCGTTTATGGATGTGCAAATCATTTTGAGTGAAAGAAAGACATCAGAATTTTTAATTTACCAAAAGTAATTCATGTTCAGGGCGGCACGGTGGTGTAGTCGTTAGCGCTGTCGCCTCACAGCAAGAAGGTCCGGGTTCGAGCCCAGTTGCTGGCGAGGGCCTTTCTGTGTGGAGTTTGCATGTTCTCCCCGTGTCCGTGTGGGTTTCCTCCGGGTGCTCTGGTTTCCCCCACAGTCCAAAGACATGCAGGTTAGGTTAACTGGTGACTCTAAATTAACCGTAGGTGTGAATGTGAGTGTGAATGGTTGTGTCTATGTGTCAGCCCTGTGATGACCTGGCGACTTGTCCAGGGTGTACCCCGCCTTTCGCCCGTAGTCAGCTGGGATAGGCTCCAGCTTGCCTGTGACCCTGTAGAACAGGATAAAGCGGCTAGAGATACTGAGATGAAATGAATTCATGTTCACTTCACTGTATAAGAATGAGCACCTTGCTGAAGTTGCGAAATTATTATTATTTGGATTTCTTACTTTTGTGGAAATGAAGTGAGCATATCATCGGGCTTTTTACCTCTCTGTTCAATACTGAGTCCCGCTGAATGGTTTTTTTTTCCCATTTTTGCCTTCTACATTTAGAAATTTCTCATGTTTTTCCCCCGATGATGGATTACTTTTGGTAAATTAAAAAATCTGATGTTTTTCTTTAGTTCAAAATGATTTGCACATCCAAAAACACAGCAAAACCTTCCCGTACCAATCAGTAACAACTAACTTGTCTGAATGAAGCACTACAAGTGTGCACCCTGTCATGGTGGCGTAGTTACCATAGCTATAGGGTCACAAAGCCTCTATAGCCTTGCTGTAACATATAAATGAATTTATGCATGTGATTATTTCCAACTTTTTCTCCAAGCACATTCTGTATATACTCTATAGTAGGTTCTTTGAATTTTGGATAAATCTTCTTAGTTTCCTAAAAGGATTCCAGTGAGAAATGATTCTGCTAAGGAAAGCCCGTTTCGTGGTTCTACATAGAACTGAACTGTACAGGCAAACCATAAAACATAATGTTAGGGTTCTAGATTCTGCCATATTTGTGCACAAATACTGTTTCTGTTTACAATGCTGTCCAGACTAATCAGTTTAGCAGCACTTTGCAAACACATACACATACTGTATTAAAATAAAGTACAGTAAAAGAATTACCATCATGTCCAACAAAACAAAATACGTAATGACATTTTATTCCAAATTTCTGTTAACTCCAATGACGGCATGTGTAATTTCCAGCGACTTTTACTGACATGCATGTTGTCAACACTTCCCCCCCTAATCTCTCATGTGTTCTTCCGTGTCAACAGCATTTTAATAAGCTTTATGAGTATTACATTGATCTCTTGGTTCCTCCCGCAGTGCTGCGACACAACGCTGGCACAGGTATCACCTCCAAGGACAACTTAAATCAGCTTTACTCCTCCTCAAGTTTCATCTGCCACCGATCCAGCACCTGAGCTATGGCTTTCAGCGTCTCCCACACAGCTGAGCTTTAGTGTCATGTGTTTATGAAAAACACGATGTTCAGGAGCTAGTGTGGGTTACACTGCGTTCTTTAAACAACAGCTCCGACCTTGGAGCTCAGCCTAAACCTTCAGAAAGGGAAAAAGTCGATGTATTTGACGAATCCTGTGTAGTACACTTAATTCCCGGTAGAACACGATGTGTGGGACATCTCTTCAGAAGTAAGAGAAGGGAATTTAAGAATATGAACAGTAATATTCATGCTGGCAGAATCTGCATGCAGCGTGGGATTACAGGGCTCCTGGGAGATTACCGGCAGGGAAAGAACGGATACAAGTCCGGAAAACTTTTCATCTTTCAACCCAGGCCATGAGCAGTCACAAGTATGCAGAGAGCTTTAGATGTTTAAACCCCACAGACACACAAAATCAGAGACTGATACAATACTGTGATATATATATATATATATATATATATATATATATATATATATATATATATATATATATATATATAAAATTCTAACCTTATATATATATATAAAATTCTAACCCTATATATATATATATATATATATATATATATATATATATATATATATATATATATATATATATAATTCTAACCCTATATATATATATATATATATATATATATATATATATATATATAATTCTAACCCTATATATATATAATTCTAACCCTATATATATATATATATATATATATATATATATATATATATATATATATATATATATATATATAAATTTCAGCCATATCATAGTCATATCTACTCTACTGTCATATCTCTTTATATGACATGGACATGAGTGTTTTACTGGGAAATATACCACTCGTATTTTTCATACGATCTATATCGGGGATATGGAGAACCAAAACTGTGACATAAATCTCTATATTTCACTCATGAGGAAATCAATGAACTGTTTTGATAAATATGGGTACTTTTTGTTTGGAAATGTCTCTATATAATAAAAAGAAAATCAATCACTTGAAAATATGAAATTTATCTTCCTGTGTTGAAAACCTCATATTTTTCATACAAAATACATCATGGATCTGAGTGATATATTTAAATAATATTGGCTGGGGTTTTTTTTCATGGTATATCAGATATATTCCATTCAGCTAGCATGATATTGAACAAGTCGAAGACGAGTAGCTGAATGGAATATATCTGATATACCATGAAAAAAAGCCAGCCCATATTATTATTATTATTATTATTCTCATCTCATTATCTCTAGCCGCTTTATCCTGTTCTACAGGGTCGCAGGCGAGCTGGAGCCTATCCCAGCTGACTATGGGCGAAAGGCGGGGTACACCCTGGACAAGTCGCCAGGTCATCACAGGGCTGACACATAGACACAGACAACCATTCACACTCACATTCACACCTACAGTCAATTTAGAGCCACCAGTTAACCTAACCTGCATGTCTTTGGACTGTGGGGGAAACCGGAGCACCCGGAGGAAACCCACACGGACACGGGGAGAACATGCAAACTCCGCACAGAAAGGCCTTCGCCGGCCACGGGGCTCGAACCCGGACCTTCTTGCTGTGAGGCGACAGCGCTAACCACTACACCACCGTGCCGCCATTATTATTATTATTATTATTATTATTATTATTATTCATACACATTCCTTTCAAGTGCTCAACGCATCTTTCTCTTTCAAAATTCTCTCAAAATCTTCCATATTTAACAAAACAAACCTGGCGGCCATGTTTGTTTACAAATTGTCACAGTCACTCACTAGTGTGGAAGTTTTACATCTCTGACGTGTGACGCCATGTTGTCTTGACAACCATGCAATATCGTAAACCATATTCAACGCTCATCTCCATTGGGTAGAGTGACATAATACATGTAGGATAAGCGATATGCTAACAATATTGCAGGCTATCAAACCAAATGAATGAAATCCGCTAGAAGGGAATAGAACACGTTTTTATTCCATCGAAAAAGTGTCCTGTATATATAATAATTCCCGATATTTCACTTCGATGACAAAATGACAAACTGGTTCAAAATTAAACTTCTTCTGATTAAATTGCATTTTTTTTGTGGATGTGTCCACATAATATAAAGAACATTACACAGTGGTGCAAAGAGATGAAGTTTATCTTCTCATGCTGAAAATATTTTCACTCGTTCACATCACTCACTTGTGAAATATCCATTCACTACTCGAAGATAAACTTCGCATATTCGAATAACCATGTCATATCCTATATATCAGTGTTGATTTTTGTACATAGCATCAACATAAACATTTCAGCAGCATGCATGAGCACATGAGGGTGTTCCTAAGGGCTGTCTTTGATAATGTGTTTATACCACTTTGAAAACTCAATAAAGAGACAGGTCTAGTGCTGTCGTTTTAACAGTTGTGTTTTCTCAGTTCTTATTTCAGTGCACACAGTGTATATACAGATTATTGGCTCCACTGAGCTGCCAGGCTTGATTTGGACCCTGCATGTTTTGAGTTTCCTTCCCAGCGTGGAGCAGTAGGTAGGCCACGCGTGCAAAGCAAGCACAGGAAATCGGCCCCAGGAGTCAACTTACAGCACTGCAAAACTCTGCAATTTCCCCTTGTACACCTTCCGTGTGAGAGAACCATGTAACACACACTCCACTCAGCCACCATGTGCTCCCAATCACACACTTTAATCAAGGCCATTCAGACCAAGCACACAGACAGAGGGATTATAACAGGCTTGGACGTGCGTGTCACCACCAGAAATTATGCTGCTGGCTTGGAAAAAACGACTTATATTATCTTCAAATTGAGAATGTGTTCGTGAGTTTTGTCGTGACAGCAAAACTGAAGGCTGCTTGGCATCAGCTTTGTATTCTGCTGCTTCGAGGCCCAGATCCTGATGAGAGAAAGGAAAGACGGAAGGAAGGTGGGAGGGAATGAGTGACTCGGCTGCCCCATGTGGCACTCAACTAACCCATTAGCCCTGCTAGCACTCCTCGTTCAAAGAGGATCCGATACACAGCCACCCATCAGCAGTTTAGCCATCTGACAGCCAACATCTTATTTTAAATACATGGAAACATATGCACGTGTGTACACAAATACACCCAGTGTTTGAACTCTCGGATCTTTAATGGGGACTGACGCTGTGAGCAGACTTCAGAGTTAACCTTTGACAAAGAGGTGTATGCATATCAACAGAAATGGTCAGGAAACTGTTTGTTCTTTGTGCACCTTTGCATGAGAATTGAAGTCGCCATGTCAAAGCGTGTCAGTGTTCGTACTGGTACTAAACTTTGGGCCAATATGCATAATATACTTAGTCATCATACACTACCGTTCAAAAGTTTGGGGTCGCTTTGAAATTTCCTTATTTTTGAAAGAGAAGCACTGTTCTTTTCAATGAAGATCACTTTAAACTAATCAGAAATACACTCTATACATTGCTAATGTGGTAAATGACTATTCTAGCTGCAAATGTCTGGTTTTTGGTGCAATATCTCCATAGGTGTATAGAGGCCCATTTCCAGCAACTATCACTCCAGTGTTCTAATGGTACAATGTGTTTGCTCATTGCCTCAGAAGGCTAATGGATGATTAGAAAACCCTTGTACAATCATGTTTGCACAGCTGAAAACAGTTTAGCTCTTTAGAGAAGCTATAAAACTGACCTTCCTTTGAGCAGATTGAGTTTCTGGAGCATCACATTTGTGGGGTCGATTAAATGCTCAAAATGGCCAGAAAAATGTCTTGACTATATTTTCTATTCATTTTACAACTTATGGTGGTAAATAAAAGTGTGACTTTTCATGGAAAACGCAAAATTGCCTGGGTGACCCCAAACTTTTGAATGGTAGTGTAGTTGTTTTGAAATGTGGATTGATTTTACCATAGGCCTTTATGGGAATTATAACTAATTATTCTATCCACAGTCACTGGATATGAGCAACCGCGCACTCTGATTGGCTACTCTACTACTAGGCTATCAGCTCATATACGATGAGTAGAGAAAAACAAAATGGTGGCGCATGTTATTGGACCAATCGAGGATGAAATAAAAACTCTACTCAAAAACAAAAACCCCAAAAATACAAAAAAGCAACAAAATATGGAATAAAAGTATTTGATGGGAAGAACATAGCTTTTTTTATTTTTCAAGAATTATCATCATCACATTTTTCACAAATTGCTATTGTCATTTCACTGGTTTGTTTACATCCTATAGCGGAAATGATTTTGTCTGACGTTTTGTATAAAGTTTTATTTATCAAATTTGCAAAAAATAACAATAAAAATGCTCTGTTTCTCAAACTCCAGTGAATGTGGATAGAATAAAACATTTATTCCACTCAATCTCGTCGTACATGGATTATAGCCAACTTGGTGCTACGCGCCTCATCAACTATCTGTACGACTCAATTTTGTGGAATAACTGTTAAATATATCTATGTTACTCATTTAACTATAATAATTAACTTTGACTATTTCATTGTTTTAATAAAGTGTGAGACAAACTATTTTGAAATTATAACATGTTAATCTACAAGATGCTCATAATTTAAAATAGCAGTGCTATAGCCAACACCTACTCATTTACTAAAACAGCTAGTTGCACTACAGGACACTCAGAGAAAGTAGCTAACTGCATTGAAGCTGATGTCAAAATGAGGAAAAGAAACTGATATTTTCATTTGTGTATCTAAAAATACTGCACAAAATAAAACATACATGCTTTGTACAGGATATGACATCACAAAAATATATTAAGTTTCTGTTTGTAAGTCACTCTAAGTTAAAAAGAAACATTACTTAGAAACAATCATAAAAATAAAAATAATACGCAACAGAAATACCTTCAGTTCAATTAATTTCTGGAAATATACTATATAGCCAAAAGTACACTATATTTTCAAATGTATGTGGACACCTGGCCACCTCACCCATACATGCTTTTTGAACATCCCATTCTAGATTGTGGAGGATGGTTCTGGAGATTTGTGTTCATTCAGCCACAAGAGCATTAGTGAGATCAGGTACTGATGTTAGGAGAGGAGGGCTGGGGTGCAGTCAGTATTCCAGTTCATCCCAAAGGTGTTCAGTGGAGTTGAGGTCAGGGCTCTGTGCAGGACACTCGAGTTCTTCCATTCCAACTTTGGCAAACCATGTCTTCATATGATGCATGGACCTAGGATTTTGCACAGGAGCATTGTCATGCTGGAACAGGTTTGTATGCTGCAGTGTTACAACTTCCCTTCACTGGAACTAAGCAGTCCAATATCCAGGTGTCTATTTACAGTGGTGTTTGAAAGTTTGTGGACCCTTTAGAATTTTCTATATTTCTGCATAAATATGACCTAAAACATCATCAGATTTTCACACAAGTCCTAAAAGTAGATAAAGAGAACCCAGTTAAACAAATGAGACAAAAATATAATACTTGCTCATTTATTTATTGAGGAAAATGATCCAATATTACATATCTGTGAGTGGCAAAAGTATGTGAACCTTTGCTTTCAGTATCTGGTGTGACCCCCTTGTGCAGCAATAACTGCAACTAAACGTTTGCGGTAACTGTTGATCAGTCCTGCACACCGGCTTGGAGGAATTTTAGCCCATTCCTCCGTACAGAACAGCTTCAACTCTGGGATGTTGGTGGGTTTCCTCACATGAACTGTTCGCTTCAGGTCTTTCCACAACATTTGGATTGGATTAAGGTCAGGACTTTGACTTGGCCATTCCCAAACATTAACTTTATTCTTCTTTAACCATTCTTTGGTAGAACGACTTGTGTGCTTAGGGTCATTGTCTTGCTGCATGACCCACCTTCTCTTGAGATTCAATTCATGGACAGATGTCCTGACATTTTTCTTTAGAATTTGCTGGTATAATTCAGAATTCATTGTTCCATCAACGATGGCAAGCCATCCTGGCCCAGATGCAGCAAAACAGGCCCAAACCATGATCCTACCACCACCATGTTTCACAGATGGGATAAGGTTCTTATGCTGGAATGCAGTGTTTTCCTTTCTCCAAACATAACGCTTCTCATTTAAACCAAAAAGTTCTATTTTGGTCTCATCCATCCACAAAACATTTTTCCAATAGCCGTCTGGCTTGTCCACGTGATCTTTAGCAAACTGCAGATGAGCAGCGATGTTCTTTTTGGAGAGCAGTGGTTTTCTCCTTGCAACCCTGCCATGCACATCATTGTTGCTCAGTGTTCTCCTGATGGTGGACTCATGAACATTAGCATTAGCCAGTGTTGCTTAGAAGTTACCCTGGGGTCCTTTGTGATCTCGCTGACTATTACACGCCTTGCTCTTGGAGTGATCTTTGTTGGTCGACCACTCCTGGGGAGGGTAACAATGGTCTTGAATTTCCTCCATTTGTACACAATCTGTCTGACTGTGGATTGTTGGAGTCCAAACTCTTTAGAGATGGTTTTGTAACCTTTTACAGCCTGATGAGCATCAACAACACTTTTTCTGAGGTCCTCAGAAATCTCCTTTGTTCGTACCATGATACACTTCCACAAACATGTGTTGTGAAGATCAGATTTTGATAGATCCCTGTTCTTTAAATAAAACAGGGTGCCCACTCACACCTGATTGTCATCCCATTGATTGAAAACACCTGACTCTAATTTCACCTTCAAATTAAGTGCTAATCCTAGAGGCTCACATACTTTTGCCACTCACAGATATGTAATATTGGATCATTTTCCTCACTAAATAAATGACCAAGTATAATATTTTTGTCTCATTTGTTTAACTGGGTTCTCTTTATCTACTTTTAGGACTTGTGTGAAAATCTAATGATGTTTTAGGTCATATTTATGCAGAAATATAGAAAATTCTAAAGGGTTCACAAACTTTCAAGCACCACTGTGTGTGTGTGATCTATTATATATTATATATATATTTTGACTTTTGCTTAATAATAATAATAATAATTATTATTATTATTATTATTATTAGTAGTAGTAGTAGTAGTAGAAGAAGTAGTAGTAACTGAACCACCCAGGTAATCAGCAATCAACAAATTGGTGCTTAATGTTTGATATTGACTTTCTTTTTTTCATTTTTAGTTGCATACAAACATGTCTGATATGCTATGAAGCATTTATGTTGCCATGTAAATCTTTCCTACTTAACCACACTAATTTACCTTCTACACTAATTAGAAAGATTTAACTTGGTTCTGGACAGATAGTACAATTTGAACATTGCAATTTGCTTGATTAAAAACAATATTAATAATAATAATAATAATAACGTCGAACTGATTATCAAATTGGAGAAACTTGTGGTATTGCATCGCTAAACAGATGTAACTTGTTGCTGGAAAAGTAATATAATTTTTCAAAATAGTTCAGCGACTGACACAGTAATTACCACTTTCTATTACAGCACTGGTAATAAATAATGTTTCTTACACATTTAACTATAAAAAGTCATCGTTTTACTTTGTATCACCATATTATTGATGTTGTGGTTTTACTGTGACACTTTTGTTAACGCTAACTCTTTAAACACTGACATATGTTTTAATAATAATAATACTGAAAGAAAGAACCATAGTTTAGTCTGCTGAAACTGTTTAGTCTTCACATGAAACTGAGGTAAGGCCTTGGTCATTTATGCCATGTTATGTTATTTTATTCTTTATTTTGTTGTAAAATGCACCAAAAGAGGTTTATGAATTTAATTTCAAAATCTCACTTAGTGTCGCTTATGCAGCTTTACAGTATGTAATGCAATGTTAAAAAAAAAAAAATTGCAGTCAAACAACACACAAGAAATTTTACTCATATCAAATATCTCCTCCAACATCAATAATAAATGTATAATTTATCAAACTCGTTCTATATCTGTTAATCTACCTCTGGGTTTAACATGCAAATCAAGCACGGGTCTTTCCCACAGCCAGCCGATCTTTATGATTTCAGTACGATTGCTTTGGCGTGGTGGTGGAACCTGATTGCCACCTTCAGGATTGTGGAGGGCAAAAGTGATCTAAAAGCCTTTCTCAAATACCATTTAAGTCGCCATCAGGGGAAACATCTCCATTCATAATCCTGGGCATATATCATTATTGAGATAATGCAGAGGATGAATTACAGCATGAGCGTGAGGCGTGTGAGCACTGACCCAGGTGCAGCCTCGTGAGGGCTGAGGAATTCATTTTCATATTGCAAATGGACGCCCTAATCATCACACTTTATTGTTCTACACAGGAGATTCACATGGTACTGAATAGTGTGCTGCGTGTGTACCAAGCATTAGTATGATATGTATAATTTCTGGCCACCTGTTCTACAATATACAACAAATTTTAGTGTCGTGTTATGATATATATTTATTTATACATATATTAGATCTCAATTTTAGTGAACACGGGGCAGCTCTGGTTAAAACATGCTGCTTTGTTGTAAATTAGTTATAAAATCACTGTGTAAAATCAGGGATACTGTAACTCATGAACTAATCTTATTTGTACAGATATTCATGAGTGAAGATGATGTGGTTGGATTTCTTTTAAGTTCATATGAATGAACGAATATAAAAAGGTATGAAGGCTAGCTCCACCCCTAACGTTCACCTTTTCATATGAAATTTGAGTCTCATTCTTGCAAGGTCCGAACAGTTTGCATGGTTCAGTTTGAATTAAAAAAAAAAAAAGTTTAATGTTAAAGTTAGGGTTGGGCTTAGCATGCAAGCCTTTTTAATGGCTTTAGAATGAAATTTTTAGAATGAATTTAATCCAGCTGCTCGTTTTTCATCCACTTTTTAATAAGATCAGGTTCTGAAGAGTAAACTGCAGACAGACAAAACAACTCCGAGACAGAGAGAAAATGATCTCTGGAAGTGATTAAGAACAAGTTACTATGCAAACTCTAATAAGACTGTTTCTTTCCTTGTAAGAAAAGAAAAAGATACAACAACACATAGTTACTGAGCATTTTCAACAATGCTAGCGAGCTATAACCCTGGGACACTCATGCTACAGACCTTTAGTATCACTTTGACAAAAATCAGTGCCTACTTCCTGTTTCTTGGAGAGGAAAAAAAAGAAGAAGAAGAAGAAGAAGAAGAATCATGGTGGGCTTGTAGCCATAGTTATAGATATAGGCCGTGATAATGTTGACCTTTTCATTCCCTCTTGAGTCGCAAATACCCAAATCTTACTTTATAACACACATCCATACCCACAGCAAGCCTTATCCCCCATTCAAAGGGGACGGACCTCTTAAATGATTTAGCGCTGCGATCTGGAGACATGCAGAGCAATTTCATACGCCACTGATATTCACAATGCAGCACATATGGGATTTCTCACACACACACACACACACACACACACACGGAAATCACAAAAGCGAGCATGACATTGGTATAAGACGGGGAAATCACTGTCCCAAATATATTACTAAAATATAAAAAATAATGCAGGGGATTAGGTCTTGATACTCAGCCTTATTTACTCATGCTTGTATTAGGAAAAACACCTGGCTCCTGCTCCAATAGGATCAAGAGATTAATCTTAGTAAGTCTTAATACATACAGATGGTCAGACAGGAAAAATTAGAAAAATATGAAATACGAATACATTCGTCTTGTATAATTTGAAATACGATTCATCTACTGGAGAGATTATAGCTTGATGTATTGGTGTACTTAGCAAGGAGACAAAGTTAATTTCTTTAAAGGCCAAATGTTGCTGCCAAGATCCCTGGAATAATAATGATTCTTTGGGGAATATTATATAAATTAAACTGAAGCCATCTCTTCTGCTTGCATATTAATGGATGCTGCTCGGTTGCTGTATTTTTTTTTCCTTTTATAATTCATCTCTACAGATGACACAATACACTTTGCACAAGCTGCTGACAGCTCAGGACATGCCGGATATCCAATACCTTTAATGTTGGAGACATATTACAGAGCCAGGGATTAGGCACCTTTTCATATTGTGCTTACAGCTGAGCTGTGACTTGTTTCTTGCTGAGTAGGAAAATGTGCAGCATTGTCACTGTGAAGTCCATAATTTTAGTGAAATTTAGTAATTTCAAATATTTTGACTAAATAGCAATTACAAGTTTCATTCTATATGCAAGTTGTATACTCAGAGACGGACAAAGTACCCGACTTCATTACTTAAGACAAAGTACTGTTTAAATGTTACTCCGATACAAGTGAAAGTTGTCCAGTCAAATTTTTACTTAAGTTAAAGTACTGAAGTACTCGCTTTTAAAAATACTTAAGTATTAAAGTACATTTTCTGTCAACGCACTGTTGTTTGATTGCCACAACACTTACAATACTGAATGCCTCTGAGGCAACCTACTGGATTTACTGACTAGTTTGTAGGACCTGTAGAATAAATGTGTATGTTAATCAGGAAGACAGTGGAATAGCTGTAAATGCAGCTTGCTCAGAAAACAAATATGCTAAAACGTTTCTGAAAGGACTTCAGGTAAGTCAGCATTATTCATGTTAGCGTAACTCCATTTTTATATGCTAACTAACAGTGTCCAAATTAACTAGCTAACGTTAGTCGTGGACAAGGCTACGGCAACTTGGCGGGCAAATTCATACAAAGTAATTTGACTAACCAGACTGCATAGCTATTGCAACGTTATCGCTAGCTCTAAAAGCACAGACAACTTCATTGCAAACCTTCTGTTGGAGTAAAATGTTTACATACCTCAATATGCTTCAGCAGGTCGGACGGTGAGTTTTTGTAGGCCGTGATGTGGTTCATTTTAGGCAAACGTTGTAAACATTTAAAACGAAATGAATCTTTAATCCTTTCAGAAAACTGAAACATGGGTTCTAGGTATGGCCATGGGTGTGTGCATTCCCCAGAAGAACCGCCTCCTTCTGTTCTGCCATCAACTGATCACGTTCAAATCATGCTGCTGAGAAATCATTAAACTTGATTTTATAGTCTATAGACATGATGTGACCCTAGTGATTACTGATGGACTGCCTCAGTGTCACCTGCGAAAAAACCAATCACATTTTAGAAAAGAAATGAAAAAACATCCACTTTCAAAGCTGCTTCATAGTAACAAGTAACGAGGACTTTGATAGAAATGTAGGAGTGAAAAGTACGATATTTGTCTTTCAAATGTAGTGAAGTTAAAGTCATAAGTTAAAAAAAATACTAAGTAAAGTACAGATACTCAAAAAGTGTACTTAAGTACAGTACTCAAGTAAATGTACTTCATTGCCGTCCACCTCTGTGTATACTGTACACATACATGTCAACCTTTGGTCAATCAAACCTGTATAATCAACCTCCAAAATCCATATTTCCCTTATAAAATCTGTATAAGATGCAAATTAAAATAATTTACCTAAAATTTGAATGATAATTAACAATGATATATCCCAGTTAAGCACACAAAGACATTTGTGTGCTTGAATGATCCTAGGAGCTATGTTGTCGGGGGCATTATGCCCCTGTCAGGGTTTCCCAAGGCAGACAGGTCCGAGGTGACAGGCCAGACCAAGAGCAGTTCACCAAAACCCTTATGGAGAAACCATCAAGGACCGTGACGTCGCCCGGTATGGCGCAGCCGGGGCCATGTATGTCTTGGACACTCGGGTGAAGAGAGGGGCTGAGCTGTCAACTGATCACCACCTGGTGGTGAGTTGGATCCACTGGCGGAGGAGGAAGCTGGACAGACCTGGCAGGCCCAAACGTATGGTGAGGGTCTGCTGGGAACGTCTGGCCGAGCACTCTGTTGGGGAGGTCTTTAACTCCCACCTCCGGGAGAGCTTTTCCCAGCTTCCGAGGGAGGCGGACAGAATTTCTAGGTGCAGCCAGGGGCTGGAAGGAATCCTGTTTGGGAACCACAGGATTTCATCTCTCCTTTTTGCGGATGATGTTGTCCTGTTGGCTACTTCAAACCAGGACCTTCAGCATGCACTGGGGCGGTTTGCAGTCGAGTGTGAAGCGGCTGGGATAAGAATCAGCACCTCCAAGTCCGAGGCCATGGTTCTCGACCGGAAAAGGGTGGCTTGCCCTCTCCAGGTTAGTGGAGAAGTCCTGCCTCAAGTGGAAGAGTTTAAGTATCTTGGGATCTTGTTCACGAATGAGGGAAGGATGGAGCGTGAGATTGACAGGCGGATCGGTGCAGCCTCCGCAGTGATGCAGTCGCTTTACCGGTCCGTCGTGGTGAAGAAGGAGCTGAGCCAAAAGGCGAAGCTCTAATTTACCAGTCAATCTATGTTCCGACTCTCACCTATGGTCATGAGCTTTGGGTAATGACCGAAAGAACAAGATCACGGATACAAGTGGCCGAAATGAGTTTCTTTCGCAGGGTGGCTGGGCGCTCCCTTAGAGATAGGGTGAGAAGCACAGTCACTCGGGAGGAGCTCGGAGTAGAGCCGCTGCTCCTCCACATCAAGAGGAACCAGCTGAGGTGGCTCGGGCATCTTTTTCGGATGCCTCCTGGACGCCTCCCTGGGGAGGTGTTCCAGACATGTCCCCCCGGGAGGAGGCCCCGGGGAAGACCCAGGACACGCTGGAGGGACTATGTCTCTCGGCTGGCCTGGGAACGCCTCGATGTTCTTCCCGAGGAGCTGACCGAGGTGTCTGGAGAGAGGGAAGTTTGGGCTTCCATGCTTAGACTGCTGCCTCCGCGACCCGGTCCTGGATAAAGCGGAAGAAGACGAGACGAGATATCCCAGTTACTTTTTATTCAATATTAATTACAATAAACCTTCAGAATGAATACAAAGCTCCAATGTTTGACAAAAACACAAAGTGTTATCAGTGTAGTTACGAAGGAAATACTTCGTTGTTTGGAGACAGGTTTCACCGAGCGGCTATTATGTGCGAGACTTCATATTAGCCACAAAGTCAGGAAAATCTGTTCGTAAAATTATGTTATAATGACCAAATACAATGAAAAGTATTTTTCCAGTCACCTGTGAAAGGTAATCCCATGTGATCTTATTTGGACGGTAAACCTGTTGGTACAGTTAAACGCAGCACAGGAATGAGGCATCTTTATTCTCGGCTACTGTCTAGATGCTATACCAGAGACAGCTGAAGAATCTCCACTTTGCCACATCCAATATGGCGGCGAGGATGACATATGATTCTACGCAGAAGGCGGCGTCTATGTTTATATGTCTATGACTTCCCGGTTGGCGGGATTCTTGCAATGCGGTGTGCGCATGATCAAAAGTGGAACGAAGTCTCGCTACCACAAGATAACACGCGATTTCATAAGACTCTTTACTGGCTGTCTGTGGTGTACAGTATGTTTGTAAATGTTATGCGCTCTTTTATCATCGTGGGAATTGATTATAGCTCTAAATAAATATTGAATTTTTTTTAAAGAATCCGTATAACTTTATTTGTACGCCCGTATACTACGTTTATTGAATCAAATCCATATAAAATACAGACATTCCGTATAGGTTTACATGTATGCGTACATTCATCATCATCTTTGATAGCTAGGAAAACAGAAGTTAGCTAGCTTAAAATACCTGAAACTAAACAGACATGAAGAAGCGATCATTCATAAATAAATACAAAGCATGTTTTTCTTTTCTTTTCTGAAAGCTTGGCATTAGAGCAGGGGCGACTGGTATAAAATGTGCCAGCGATGCTATGCCTCCTGTCTTTCAAAGATAAAGCAAGTCAATCCATGGTTTCATTTTTAGTGTCCACACTCTCAGAAAATAAAGTACATAATTGTACCTTTAGGTGTAAACTGGCTTGTCGCTGGGGCAGTACCCTCTAAGGTACTTATTTGTACACTTTATATGCTGCTTGGGAATATATTTACCTTTTTGGCCCTTAAAAGGTACACATAGTTACCTTGAGGTCCAATAATGAGCCCTGGGGGTACATTAGTGTAGATTGTACCTTGGGGGACAGAAATGGACTCCTACTGTACCCCAATTTCTGACAGTGCACACCTGATTATTTGCTTTTAACAAATGTTCTCGTTCAGCACACTTTGGACTTTTGTGAAACTGTCTGCAACAACAGACAGCATGGTCATAAGAAATAATGCACAGAATGCTATGAAGAAGCAAAGCTGTGGCTGATTTCTTTCCAGCCATGGCTGTAGATTCATGCAGGTACATGCCACACAAAGCTAAACACTGCCGAGATTTCTTGTCTATTAAGACTCATATTTTTGAGACACATCTGTAACACGTCATCAGCAGTGAATGAGATGTAGTTGGTGTAATGCACACAAACAAAGTGAATTACTTACCACTTTTGACCTTGCTTTTTTTTTTTCCCAAGAATACCAAACTAAAAGTAGACTAATCAAGAGTAAGACAGATTTTACACATATTGTGCAAAGTACAAATTACACAATAGGACAAATGGCAGAATTGTTTAACACTTCATAATATCCATAATACCTACCCACTGCACATTTGAAAAAAAAATTAAATATTAATAGAAACCATAAATGTAGCTGTTTTCTGCCTTGTGTTGGAGTGTGTAAAAGCTTGCCACATCATTTCTATGATGTCATGGATGAAATCTTATAATACGTATATTGCTTAATACTAACAGTTTCTTGTTGAGCTGTTGATAGCTAACTCAAATGCTAACTCTATTTAAAAAAAATCTACCTTCCATCATAAGGCTAACATTACCTTTATCAGCAGATCTTATGACCCCCCAAAATGAATGTATGCATTTTCAATATTTTCAGAAACTTTTGAAAAATGTATTTCGATGTGTGGCAGCAGGGGTGTGGTCAGGAGTCAGGTACCGTAGAGTCGGCAGGTAAAACGTCATGAGTTTCACCTGTGTTTGTTTGCTAGCAATATATTTATGTGTGTATTTTGTGTTCTTTCAGGAGAAGGCAGTAACCAGAAAAAGAAAGAGAGAGAGAGAGAGAGAGAGAGAGAGAGATCCAACGCCATGTGTGTGTACACAGAGCAGAGTGAAGTCACTGAAAAGTGAAATTAAAGAAAAATAAAATGCACCTCGAACTGTCAAGCCTGTCTCCCATCTCCTCATTTCCCAAGAGCTTTAGATTGCTACACTATGATTATGATAATACATTTTCAGTGAACATTTTTCATGAAGATTTTATGTGTATTATGTACATATTCATTTGGATGTATTTCAAATGGACAATTTGGTTATTTTGTATTATGTACCAAAACGGCATTGTGATGTGTTTAAAGCCCGTGACTTAGTGATGCTGCTATTAGAAATAAATAGAAATAAGTGCTACCCAAGTTCAATAAACCTAGACGTCAAAGGCTTTCCATGCCATCTTGAATATACGGAAAACAATGTGCAGGAAAAAAAAAATCTGTCTGAAAACTGCTGATGGGGTTGTTTTTGACACTACTCCATCTAGGAAGCAGACTTTTGGTACCTGACAGCTGAAAGGTGATACAGTAATCTATCACAGTGGGCTCCATATCCTTGCTTAACACCCCAAGGGCCTCCCCTTCCTGTCAAAGGTCTTTTTCAATATCCTGAATGGAGAGAGCAGTGGAGGGAGGGAAGAAGGGGAGGTGCTGAGAGAGAGTAGAATGACAGGGAAGGAGAGAGGTGGCGTGCCAGGTCGTGGTTATGACTGAGAGGAGAGGCCACTTAGGCCAGATTTAAATCAAACCCTGCCGGAATCAAGGGAGGCAAAGACGCCATACAGGACATGGCTACATCCTTGCATGCATGGCTTGTACAGGCGCACACACACACACACACACACACTTTCAAAGAGGGAAAATAAAATCCTATTTGCGTCATACAGTCAAAATCCAGGTCATTACAAAGTTTTCAGTTTTAGTGACCAAATAAAATTAAATATTACATTGCAAAAGTGAAAACATCTCGAATATAGCCAAAATTATTTCAAATTTCCTAAGATTGCAATAAACTACTTTATTATTATTATTATTATTATTATTTCTAGACTTTCTATTACTAATTTAAAGATAAAGTAATTCACAGAATTAGAAGTAGTAATATAATCTAACAGAGTAAAAAAGAAGTAAAGCTTGAAATGAAGAAAAGCATCTAAGAACAAGGTGAACAGTCTTAGATTTGATTGAAAATAATCTCATACTAAGAATTATTCTACATACAGGACACGTTTTTGATGGAATAAAAACGTGTTCTATTCCCTTCTAGCAGGTTTCATTCATTTGGTTTGATAGCATGCAATATTATTAACATATCGCTTATCCTACATGTATTATGTCAGTCTACCCAATGGACAATTAGCGTTGAATATGGTTTACAATACTGTATGGTTGTCAAGATAGCATGACATCACACGTCGGAGCTAATTTGAATCTTCAGTGAGAAAGTTTTCTGTTGCGTATGTGCAGAAGCATTTCTTTGTTCACCGGGAAAAATAAAGATGTGTTGAACACCTGAAAGGCTACCAAAACTTCACAAGATATTCTGCACATATATTTACAAGAGAAAAACATACCAACAGACATCGAAAAACTGAAAAAGAGACACATCAGAGACGTAAAACATCTGTGCTAGTGAGCAACTGTGACAATTTGTAAACAAACATGGCTGCCAGGTTTGCTTCATTAAATACAGAGGATTTTGAGAGAATTTTGAAAGAGAAAGACGCATTGAAAACCCGAAAGGAATAATAAAAATATTGGCTGGCTTTTTTTAGTGGTATATCAGATATATTCCATTCAGCTACTCATCTTTGACTTGTTTAATATCATGCTAGCTGGATGGAATATATCTGATATACCACTCAATGCCAGCCAATACTATTTAAATATTAGATACATTTCCCCTATTTAAGGTATTTTTATATGAATTTGCTAAAATATTCTTTGTAGTTTAAGAAAACACAAATGTAAATATTAAAATACATATCAATTTGTTTAAATTTTATTTATTTATTTTTTAACAATGGATGTAAAGAGGAGAGTGAAGCTGTCCGTATTTTTGCTCATGTAAATATTCTTGCTGAGAAAACCTTTAGCGAGACCAATGCTTACTGTCATTTTTGGAGAAGTGTAAAACATAAGAACATTTTTTTAACCATCTTAAGGCATCCTGATGGTACAGAAAATTCTGCATGTTTTAAAGAATATAATATCGCTTTTAAGACATTTACAGATTACACACATTGTACAGTATACAATACAAGTGCAAGTTTAAAAAAAAGGTATGGTGTCCATACATTTTATAACATACCACAAATGTAAATGTAGGGCTATAGTCAAAGATACACACCCTGCCCAGGGTGTACCCCACCCCTTTCCCGATCTCAGCTGGGATTGGCTCCAGCTCATCCACATCCCTGATGATATAAATAATGCATGGATGGATGGATGGATGGATATACCATGTGAACAACATTACCATGTCTACTTGAGTGCAATTTCAGGACACAGTATGGTGAAATGCACCTTCACATGTTTTCAAACAATCACATATTCCATACATAATCATGTGGAAAGTGTGCAATTTTTCTGGAAACAACATCAATACATTCATGTTCCCAAAATACAAGATACAAAGATGTACTCTTGAGTGCACCAGCCCAGAGGCAAGTATTTGTATCCTGTACAATACAGTTAAGTACAGTACCATTTCTCCTGCAAATGTCCAGGCCTATGTGCAAGGTTGGAAGTAATATAACACGATTGTACTAAGAAGGTGCAGGGAGTGAAAAGAATAGCGATAAAGCAATAAAGTCAGAACTTTATTGGATCATGAAGTCTTCAGGTCTGAGGAGTGGACCTCAGATCATTATCAATAGAAGAGGAAATTCAGTTGGATGTGGAGTTTGGGACAGGAGAGAGGACTGTAAGAGCACTGTATTGACACCTAAAGGTTAATTGAAGGTGACGGGATCTTATTGAAACACAAGGCGATTTGGGTTAAAAAAATTTTTTTCAAAAAAGGTCAAAAGACAGATTGTATACAGATGTTTGTGGGTATGTTCATGTAGAATGGTGTTACAGATGTGGACATTCTTTTGAGGTTTGGTGGTGCATACTGTTTGTGTCTGTATACTTGCATGGATTTTGTGACAAAATGATTGTTTATTCCATTTTTACATATTACAAATCATCCACTTAATGAAGGACTCTGGCTGAGACACAAAATTACATTACATGGCATTTAGCAGATGCTCTTATCCAGAGCGATGTAAAACAAGTGCAAAAGTCAGGTACATGAAGTACTGGACTTCTAGCCAACAAAGTTCTGGTGCCAACTGAACAAGTGACAGGATAATACTTCATGTAGTATTCTGTTGAAGTATCAACACTCAGCAAACAGCCAAGGAAACAAACCAATCATATAAATGAACTGACAAAGTACTACTAAAGAGAGAAAAATAAATCTCAAAACGGCTAACCCCAGGCTAGACCATATGCAGCCTGGGTTGGTCTAGACCGATACGCAGTTACACAGTGGGTAGGGAAGCAGGGGAGAGATGCAGCTTGAAGAGGCGAGTCTTCAGTCTGCGCTTAAAGGTGGTCAGGGAGTCAACAGTTCTGACTTCAATGGGAAGGTCATTCCACCAATGGGAAAGTCATTCCACCAACTGGTTCCTATAAGCATGTCTACATCAGCCTTCATTTAGTTCTGTCTGATGAAACAGGTTGGAATGCTGTAATTAATACGGGTTCAGTTTGGGGTGGCACAGTGGTGTAGTGGTTAGCACTGTCGCCTCACAGCAAGAAGGTTCTGGGTTCGAGCCCAGCAGCTGACCGGGGCCTTTCTGTGTGGAGTTTGCATGTTCTCCATGTGTCTGCCCGGGTTTTCCCCGGGTGCTCCAGTTTCCCCCACAGTCCAAAGACATGTGGTTAGGTTAACATGGGGCAGTCTTGAGCTGAAGTACTCTTGAGCAAGGCACCTAACCCCCAGCTACTCCCTGGGCTCTGTAACATAGCTGCCCACTGCTCTGGGTATGTGTGTGTGCTCATTGCTCATATGTGTGTTCACTGCTTCAGATGGGTTAAATGTAGAGAGGAATTTCACTGTGATAAATAAGGTTCTTATTTACATGTGATAAATAAGATTTTTATTATTATTATTGCATTAAAACCTATTTTCACTCCTAATTGCTTCTGGTGAAGCTTAAAGTAAGTGTTGGATGAAAAACTATAGTTGGATGTAAAGCACCCCACATGAATGTTGAATAAAGAATCAAGATATTTCATAATTTTTCTTTGAAAAAAATATGATCAGTATAAAAGTGTGTCTATCCTGTAAACAGGGCTGTAGTACTCGAGTCTGGCCTTGAACTCAAGTCCAGACTTGAGACATTTTTTTCTTTTGTCTCGGACATACCTTGGACTCCTTGGTATTTGTACTCAGACTTGTCTCGGTCATGGCTATCGGTCTCACCAAATATTCTAGTTGGTCTTGAGGTCTCAAAGAGGATATTTTTTCTGTCTCGGTCTCAACTTGGACTTGAACGCCTTCAGACTTAACTTCAACTCGGTCTCAACCAGTCCTGGTTTTGGACTCAACAAAGGTGGTTTTGATTACAGCTCTGCCTGCAACATAACAATGTTCAGAGAATATGAAAGAGGTTGGAGGAAGTTATATGTGCTAAAGTTGGACATACAATTTAACTAGAAGGGCATTCGGTAGAGTGTATACCTCCGCCAAGCCACATACTGTATTATCACCATCAAAATCAAATCACTTGAACCTAGGATAATACTAAAGCTGTACACCAAATTTCATCACAATCCATTCACTAGTTTTTGAGTTACATTGGGAAAATTAGTTTTTGAGTTACATTGGGAACAGACAAGAAAATCCTGGATCCACATACTTATCTGGATTTGCATCAACATCTAATCAATTGTTCCTTGGCACCATGGCTCAGCTTTCCTCAAAATTTCATCAAAATTCATTCACTACTTTTTGAGTTACGTTGGGAACAAACAAACAAACAGAGGCAAAAACAACCTCCACCAACAAAGTTGGTGGAGATAATAAAGCATATTTATATCACAGAGAAAAATTATGATACACTTTTTTTGGGACTGATATCTTTATTATTTCTTTGTTTAATTTTCCATTAATATTTTACTGTACAGTATTTGTTCACTATTAGGTAGTGTCAGTAGAGTTGCCACGTCACAGCTCCAGGGTCCCCAATTCAAAGCTCTGGTTTCTGTTTGTGAGGAGTTTTGTATGTTCTCCCTGTGTCTATATGGGTTTCCTCAGAGTTCTCCACTTTCTTCTCACCTCCCAGAAACACATATGTAGGTGAACTGACTGGAAAATTACCCATAAATGTGAATGATTAATTGTTAATGTTAATATGTGTTTCTGGGATAGGCTTTATATCCACTGTGACCCTGACCAGAAAGTGTTACTATTGCCAAAAAAGTGAGTGAGTGAGAATGCACTTCTTGACCATTCAACTATTTATTATTATTATTATTATTATTATTATTAATTGAAGGAACATCTTTTAAATGTTCCTTCAATCATCTTATTTGGCTGCTCCCATTAGGGGTCGCCACAGCGGATCATCATGATCTGCATATTTGATTTGGCATAAGTTTTTACACCGCATGCCCTTCCTGACGCAACCCTCCCCAATCTATCCGGGCTTGGGACGGGCACTAAGTATGCATGTGTAACAGTGGCACGTAAATTTAGAAATTTGGTATTAACCGACTACGCCACCTAGGGTGGGAGAAAACCCCTAGGAACCTCAATACCACACCAATGTATTACAAAAACAGGACACAGATTCAGAAGACACTCCTAGGCCAGAGATATGTTCACAATCATATTTATTAAAATCATAAATTATACAATAATTAAAACACTATTCACAATTCACAAAATTAACAACACAATGTACAAAATATGCAGATGGACTGGGACGAAGAACCAGGCTATCAGGTCAGCTTGGACAGACCATGAGCCACCATGGAAATCCAAATTAACAACCAATATAGTACAATAAATACATCACAAGAACATCAAACAATTATAAAGCTATGCCATACAAGGGCATCACCATAACACTCCAAGGCGCATACAGCCCATTCAACAAAAAGGGAGAAAGGGAACAAAGAGGGCCAGGCGGCATACGCACATGGCACACTGAGGACAAAGCTGCTCTCTGCTGTTATGTTACTATTAAAAAGAGGTAAAAAAAAAATAACTAGGGTCAAAGTTGGGGCTTACCACAGGCAGCACGGAAGAAAAGGACAGCAGAGACCCTGAAAACACCACACGTGAAAGAATAAACACAAATTAAACAAATAAGGACTGCAAGAAGATATAAAAATCACCAACTGCACACACAGCAAAAGAAACGTGAGGAACTTCCACCACCTAGAGACCGGCTGCTCTGGGCAAAGCTCCCAATACCTGCCCAAAGGAAAAAAAAGAAAAAAAGATTAAACACAGTAATAGTCAACAATGTTGGCTACCAAATCTCCAAACCAAGGAAAAACAAAATACTTATCCTATGCAGCAGAGAGCTAGCAGAAGAGTTGACATGGACATACAGGACCAGCAGAAGAGGAAATGCAGCCGCCCTGGTTGCTACACCTGCATACAACCACTCACTACCAATATACTAACCCACACACACACACAAACATTCAAAAGCAATTAGCTGGTGCATGCAACACCAAAGGCACTACACAACCCCAGCCACTAATCACCCAACAACAAAAAAAAATAATAATAAATCAAAACAGACAAGTAAATAAATTAAATCACACAAAAACACAAATACATAATCGCGAACATAGCCCGTGTTAATTATAAAACAATCATCAACTCAAACAGAGGACTTAAACAAAATAACCAACACAAAAATATAGAGTGGCTGCCCCAAACGGACAGACACAAATTGGCAACGGAACAGCAGCTTGCCGTTAGTATGAGAAGCCGCAGCGAGTGTACGATTCCACCTGTAACACAATTCACTCAACGATTACTAAATAGTGACCACCCTTATCTAAATGGCGGACAAAAAAAATTTAAACATACCTACCGCAAATACCAAATGATGCTAAATGAAAACAGACTCACTGATTGACGAGACCAACACAATTAGACTGCTTGCTAGAAAGAGCAGAGGGTAACAGGTTCACTAAACACGTAAACAATTGATACGAAAGCACGAATGTAAACAGCCTACCTTCAGCTGGCTCCGGTGTCATTCAAGCCACCACTAAGGCTTGCCCAGACCTCAATCATAAACCTCAACTGGACCAAAAACACTGCAAAACGAGCCCGCATTAAAATTACAACTCAGCAGCTAAGAATTAAAGTCAATAACTAAACCAGTTACAAACTACACAATCATTAAGTTCCTACCTGAAGGCAAAGAACCCCTGATAACACTACTCCCAGCTGAAATGAAAAACTTCACGCCAGCCACCACACAGGTGCACTGGCTACAACGCCACAGCAAAATGACAATATCCTACGGCACTCAATACCGACTTTTTATCAAAGTAAAAGTCACGCCAGTACTCCCCTTTCTTGTGGCTCCGTCAACCACAAACCTAGAATAATCATGCCTCAGATTGAGGGGTGTAGCCCAATCTGTCACATTCTACCCCCCTCTTCTTGAGTCGGAGCCCCGTCGACTCCCCATGATGGATTAGAGTGACAAGAGGTATTCTGGCCCGATCCCACAACCAGTGGCAAAGGGGGTAGCCCGGTTAATCGGCCCACGGACCTTGGAAGGTGGTGCAAGTTAGAGTGCCGTCCGGCTGTTGAGCATAATGTACGACGACAACGAGCTGTAGTGGAACCAGAGACCTCCTCTACAGACCCTGCCCCAGATGTCAAAAGGGTACTTTCTGACCCAGCAACCCCAAGAGATGAAGTAACGCCTTCCGATGAACCCATGTCAACAGATTCGCGAGTGGAACCTGAGGCCCCAGACGGTGATCCAAGAACAGGGAGAGGACGCGTCACTGATGGAGAATCACGAACTATGAGCAAAACTTGCTCCTCCTCGGGTGGTGGCTGGTCAGAGGGAACGGGGTGAGCAACAGCTAAAACTGAAGGCTGCTGCGTAACATAGGCCAGAGGAAACTGCGGCTTTAACTGGTCACGATGGACCATTCGGGCTTTCTGCAGGTTGCTCACCGGAGCGATAGTGTAAACTGCCCCATGTCCAACAGGTGCTCGGAGTGCCTGGTATGAAACCGGACTCCAGAGGTCTTGAATCTTATGCCGACCTCTAGCACTATGATCCCTTAGGTAGACCAGCTGGCCTTCTAATAAAGGGGCTTCATGCACCTGTAAATCGTGACACTCTTTTCTACGTTCTGCAGCAGCCACCAACTGATCCCGTACACCTTGGAAGCCCAACCTTAACCTTTCCTGATGTTCAATAATCCACTGTTGAACTGTCCCTGGCAATGGTTCTTGGACACGTCCCAAAAGGAAATCAATAGGGAGCATGGGTTCCCGCCCAAACATAAGAAAATAGGGAGACTCTCCAGTGGTGTGATGTGGGGTGGTGTTATAACAGTATACTACCTGCAGGAGACAAGACGTCCAGTCATGCTTCTGGGTAGTTGGTATAGTGCGAAGCAAATTATGGAGGGTCCTATTAAACCATTCGCATTTCCCATTCCCTGCCGGATGGTAGGGAGTGGTGCGAGATTTTGTTACACCATACAATGAACAAAGCTGCTGTATAAGCCCGCTTTCAAATGACCTCCCCTGGTCAGAGTGGATATGACTAGGCACCCCAAACCTATAAAACCACTCATACAATAATACCTGAGCGACAGTTTGGGCTCGTTGGTCACGAGTAGGCACAGCTTGGGTATACTTGCTAAATACATCTGTCATGACCAACACATTTTCGACTCCATTTCTAGATCCTTCCAACTGAGTAAAGTCAATCGCCACAATTTCATTGGGCCGAGATGCCAAGAGGTGGCCCATGAAACTATGTGAGGAAGGGCCTGAATCTCTTGCCAACTGGCACCGGCCACATTCCCTACACCACCGCTGGACATCGGAGAGCAACCCTGGCCAAAAACAGCAGCGGCGCACAAGTTCAACTGTGTGCTCCACTCCCTGGTGGCCGTGGTCTTGGTGAAGCTGCTGTAGAATTTCAGATTGAAGGGAGGAGGGTAAAAGGAGCCGAAACAATTCCTCCTTCCCATCTGATCTAAAGACATGATGATATAGCACTCCCTCCCTCTCAACGAAACGAGACCACTGACGCAAAAAGCCCAATACTGGCTTGGAAGCTACCAGTCTCTCTGCTGCGGTGGGTGGAGAACCCCTACGCCAAAAAGTTAACACAGTCCCCAACGTTGGATCGGCTTCTTGAAGGGCCCGAACCTCCAAAGCCGACCATTGAGGGAACACAGAAATAGAAGCTTGTAGGGCTGGGCCAGCTTGGGATGCTGCAGGAGCTTGTTGTAAACCTGCCGGGACTACCGTCCCAGGAAGCACATACTCCCCCAAACTGGCTCCAGACATGTACTGCCTAGACAGGGCATCGGCATTTTTTGCTGCAGCCCGACCGATACTTGATTTTGAAGTCAAAGGCTGCCAGCTGTGCGGCCCACCGGTGCTCTTTGGCCCCCAACTTAGCAGAATGTAAATAGCTCAAGGGATTATTATCTGTATATACCACGCACCGCTGGCCCAAAAGATATTCTCTAAACTTTTCGGTCATAGCCCACTTGAGCGCAAGAAACTCCAATTTCATAGAGCTATAATTACTCATATTGCGCTCAGTGGGCCTAAGACCTTGGCTGGCATAAGCCACCGGCCGGACCACCCCCTCCCACTCCTGGGAAAGTACAGCGCCAAGACCACTATGGCTGGCGTCGACCTCCAGAATGAAAGGACGGGAGAAATCAGCATAGGCCAAGACAGGTGTCGACACCAGCTTGGCCTTCAGGGCTTCAAAGCTCTCCTCACACTGCCCTGTCCATGCAGTTCCCAAATCCTGCCCAGTTCCCCGTTTGACCTTCCTATTAGATAGGTCAGCCACCAACTTGTGCAGCGAGCCTGCCAGCTTTGCAAAACCCTCCACAAAGCGGCAGTAATAACCCGTGAAACCCAAAAAAGAACGCAGCTCAGAAACATGACAAGGCCGCTTCCAAGTCGAAACCGCTTCAATTTTAGATGGATCTGTGGCGACCCCTTCACAAGAAATGACATGCCCCAGGTACTTAACCTGTTGGCGAAAGAAAGCACACTTCTCCAACCTGGCCTTTAAGCCTTTGGTATGGAGATGGCTAAGAACGGTTTCCAGGCGCTGCAAGTGCTGATGAACGGAAGAGGAAAAAATGACAATATTGTCCAAATACAACAAAAGCGACTGACTGGCACTGCTGGTCTCCAAACATCTGTTGCATCAGACGTTGAAAAGTACTTGGAGCATTACAAAGCCCAAAAGGCATCCTGTTCCATTCAAACAGACCAAATGGAGTAGAGAAGGCGGTTTTGGGCTTATCCTGCTCCAAGACCGGCACCTGGTTATAGCCACTAGCGAGGTCAAGTGTAGAAAACCATTGAGCCCGAGCTAAGGCATCCAAGCTTTCTTCAATTCGCGGCAAGGGAAACGAGTCCTTCCGCGTCTTGCTATTCAGCAAGCGGTAATCTACGCACATGCGCAGACTGCCATCTTTCTTTTTAGCCAAGACGATGGGAGATGCGTAAGGGCTACTACTTTCCCTTATTACCTGCGATTCCAAGAGCTGGTTTATATGAACTTTCACCGCTTCATAATCAGAAGGTGGAATACGGTGATGTCGTTGCCGAACAGGTGCCTCATCCAGCAATGGGATGTCATGCGATATCAAATTGGTACACCCCAAGTCACGCTCATGATTGGAGAAAACCATATGGTAATGCCTCAACAAGCTTCTTGCTTTAGCCTGCTCTGGTTCAGACAAAGCAGATAAATCCACACTGGCCACTCTATCTTCACCTTCCTCTGTGGCCACGTGGGAAGAGATGGATGCTGAAATGGGGTAGACCTCTGAAACCCCCACAGGCAGACTAACTATCTCCACACTAGTCAGGGACCCCAAACTGACCCGTGGATAAAGCAACACATCAGTCACTCCCACATTCACCACAGGCACAAAAGCAGTGCCCCTATATACCTGGACCAAACAAGGTGAGACCAGCAAACCAGCTGGTAACCCAGACTCAGATGGCATAAACAGTGTGGTCTGACCTGAAAGTTCCTCCGAGCAAGTACTTGCCACAAACCACATGGTACCACCACCAATTCTCACTGCCCGTGGACCCCTAACACGGGCGGCTCCGTAGTGTGGGTATGGAACCTGAGCTGCAGCCAGATGACAGCGCTGTAGAGCCTCGATAACTGGACCTGGGGCCTGGGAAACAGAAGGAGAAAGAAACAATGCAGGACCATGTGCCCCAAACAATTCCTGATAACACCGACTTATCACGTTCATACCAAGGACCCCTGGGACGCTGGGAGGGCCTCCCTGGGGATCTTTCACAATCAGGACACCGCACCAGGGTATAACCTTGCCACACAGAACAAAATCTAATTCCAAATAGCCTATATACGGAATAAACAGCCCATTGGCTGCCTTCAACTGCAGCCAATGGCAAGGCTGGAGTCGCTCCTGGCCCCATGGCTCAAACTGGGTTAAGAAAAAACTCTCGGTTATGGTGGACACCATCGATCCCGTGTCCACCAAACACGGGACAGACGCCCCCTATAATGACCAAGAGTTGGACATGACAACATGAGCATGGAAGGGGCCTTGTGGGAAGAGCCAGCAAGTCCCCCAACTGAGCTGTGGCCCAGCAGCTCAGTGGGTTTCAGTTTCCCGACTGCTGAGAAGAGAAGGAAGCCCCTCCCATATTGGAGGGCTGCCCAGAACTTGAGCTAGCTCGCGATCGAAAAGGAACTCGTTGCCCATCACAGTCTCGCGCAAAGTGACCCGGCTGCTGACACCGTCTACATATTACAGGCCCATTACGTGGCGGACGAGGGTAAACTGGTGCCTGCGGTAGAGAGGCCACAGTTTGAATAAGCTGGTTCAGCTGTTCCTGCTGCCGCTTCAAAAGTTCTTTCAATTCCCCCAACTCATTACCCTGAAAAGCTGTAGGAGAGGCCAAAGGGGGACAATCCTGTATACCATATTGTACGCCATATGCAGCTGGCAAAGAGAAGCTTTGTGCCCTATCCCCCCCGGGGAATCCTTCCTGCTCCCACCTCATAGCCTCCCTACGCGTTTCCAGCAGTGTAGCTTGAGGCTCCCGCCGGGCAAACTGCTTCAGTTCCCAACGAAGACTGCTGTCTAAGATGTGTTCGATAAACTGATCATGGAGAAGGACCTCAGAGTTGGGCACACCATCAGGGGCCTGTCTCTTTACCTGGTCCATTAATGCCAGAAGGGCTAAAGAAAATTCCTGCAGGGTCTCCCCTTCCTGCTGTTGCTGGGAGAAAAAGGCCTGCTGTAAAGTCACATAAGACTGACTACAGCCATAAAGCTCCCTCAAGATATCCAAAATCTTTTTGGGGTCTCTGCGTTCAACCGCTGGACGATACTTAATCTCGTCCTTTGCCTCACCTTCTAAATGGTCAAAGATGAAGTATGCCTGATCCACTAAAGACAGGTGCCGAGCCCGCATACATGCCTGCACCTCCTCAATCCACTCAGCAATCTTAATTCCCGTTCTACCATTAAACATCGCACACTTCCGATCTCTAGGTATAACTATTATGTGTTCTGCACCCTGAGGCGCTGGGACAAACCCTGATGGGGGACCCTGTGACTATACAGAACCAATGGTAGGCTGTTGACGAAGGCGCTCATTTTCCATGTGCAATTGGGCAACCTGATCTCGCAGCTGTTGTAATTCATCCTCCATCCTAGCACTGTGGCTAACAAAAACAATTCAGACACCCTACTTCAAAGTAGTTGCCCCAATCTAATGGGAAGCTGCTGTTCCACTGTCGCTCAAAAATCCAACTGTACCGTTCCACAATCTCCACCTATAAAAGAAAAAAACAAATTACAACACCACTTATACCCTTATCAAAAAAATAGAACTTATATCTCTGCCTTAAAAGAGTGTCAATCCTGCTGCCTATGCCAGATGCAACAGTGGCACGTAAATTTAGAAATTTGGTATTGAGGTTCCTAGGGGTTTTCTCCCACCCTAGGTGGCGTAGTCGGTTAATACCAAATTTCTAAATTTACATGCCACTGTTACACATGGGCTTGTGCAACCCCAGTGGCTGGGTATTTTTTTTTAATGTTTCTTCAGTAACACAAGCTAAATATGCTTTGTTGGTATAAATTAAATTTCTTTCATTGTTGTCCTAGGGTGGCACAAACTTTTGCACTGCACTGTATGGGATATAGATAGGTACAGTGCCTTGCAAAAGTATTCATCCCCCTTGGTGTTTATCCTGTTTTGTTGCATTACAAGCTGGAATTAAAATGGATTTTTGGGGGGTTAGCACCATTTGATTTACACAACATGCATACAATTTTAAAGGTGCACATTGTTTTTTTTTAAATGTGACACAAACAATAATTAAGATGAAAAAACAGAAATCTGGAGTGTGCAAAAGTACCCCCCCCCCAAAAAAAAAAAAAGTCAATACTTTATAGAGCCACCTTTTGCTACAATTACAGCTGCAAGTCTCTTGGGGTATGTCTCTATTAGCTTAGCACATATAGCCACTGGGATTTTTGCCCATTCCTCAAGGCAAAACTGCTCCAACTCCTTCAAGTTAGATGGGTTGCGTTGGCGTACAGCAATCTTCAAGTTATGCCACAGATTCTCAATTGGATTGAGGTCTGGGCTTTGATTAGGCCATTCCAAGACATTTAAAATGTTTCCCTTTAAACCACTCCAGTGTAGCTTTAGCAGTATGTTTAGGGTCATTGTCCTGCCAGACCGTGAACCTTTGTCCCAGTCTCAAACCTCTGGCTGACTCAAACAGGTTTTCCTCTAGAATTGCCCTGTATTTAGTGCCATCCATCTTTCCTTCCTTTTCCTGACCAGCTTTCCTGTCCTTGCAGATGAAAAACATCCCCACAGCATGATGCTGCCACCAACATGCTTCATTGTAGGGATGGTGTTCTCAGGGTATTGGGTTTCCGCTACACATGGCATTTCCCATGATGGCCAAAAAGTCAAATTTTTGTCTCATTTGACCAGAGAATCTTCTTCCATTTGTTTGGGGAGTCTGCCACATGCTGTTGGGCAAACTCCAAATGTGATTTCTTTAAGCAATGCCTTTTTTCTGGCCACTCTTCCATAAAGCCCCACTCTGTGGAGTGTACAGCTTAAAGTGGTCCTATGAACAGATACTCCCATCTCCACTATGGATCTTTGCAGTTCCCTCAGCATTATTGATGGTGTCTTTGTTGCATCTCTGATTAATGCCCTCCTTGCCCAGTCTGTAAGTTTTGGTGGACAGCCTTCTCTTGTCAGGTTTGTAGTGGTGCCATATTCTTTCCATTTTACTATAATGGATTTAATGGTGCTCCCTGGGATATTCAAAGTTTGGGATATTTTTTATAACCCAACCCTGATCTATACTTCTCCACAATTTTGTCTCTGACCTGTTTGGAGTGCTCCTTGGTTTTCATGTTGCTTGCTTAGTAGCGTTGCAGAGTCAGGGTCCTTCCAGAACAGGTTGATTTATACAGACATCATGTGACAGATCATGTGACACTTTGATTGCACACACGTGGATCTTAATCAACTAATTATGTGACTTATGAAGTGAATTGGTTGGACCACATCTTATTTAGGGGTTTCATACAAAAGTGGTAAATACCTATGCACACTCCAGGTTTCTTTTTTTTCATTTTAATTATTGTTTGTGTCACAAGGGGAAAAAAAGTGCACCTTTAAAGTGGTATGCTTGTTGTGTAAATCAAATGGTGCTAACCCTCCAAAAATCCATTTTAATTCCAGCTTGTATTGCGACAAAACAGGACAAACACCAAGGGTAGGGTGCATCAGTTGCCCTCACTTTCATAAAATCTGATGCATTTTTGTTTGGGTGTTCCTTTTCACCAATAAAGACATCCTGTAAAATTTTTTGGCCATATTCAAAAGTCTAATGGTGGCACCATGAGGTTCATTTTTTGCCAAAAAACGCTTATTTTATGTTTTTGCGTAAGGTTTGAATCACAATGTTGGACTCCATTTATTGATTTCTTGTGACCCAGAGATCATGTTAAGAACCTTTGCAAGGGATTGAGAATGTGATTCATAATACATTTGTATTGTTTAAAAGTAGTTGAACAATGATTCAATGAACAGCTAAAACTCAAACTGTGCTTGATAATATATTTAGAATACGTACTAAAAATGTGTATCTAAGATATTTGGTATACTCTATAAGGTGCCATAATGTTTCATGAAAAGTGATCGAAATTTTGTCATAAAAGTCATAAAATAGCAGCTTTTTCCATAACTTTGAGCTCCTGGTGCCACCATTAAACTTTTTAATTTTGTCAAAATATTTCACCCAGTGTGTTTTCTTACCAAAAGGAACATAAAAACAAAAATGCATCATGATCGGAGGAACTTTTCATTTTTAGGGGGCAACTGATGCACCCTAACCAAGGGGATGAATACTTTTGCAAGGCACATAAGTTGAAATTCACTTCCAGCAGCCGGTTTCACTAAGTTAGGCTATGACTTTAACTTAGACAGCGGGTATAGTCGGGCTTAGCATAGACGTCTAACAAATACTGTTGCACAAAGCAGTTAAGACTCCGACTATCTTAAGTTGTACTATGCTGCAAAGGATTGTGGGTATTTTAAGACTCTTTTCAAAACAAAAAAAAATGGCGGACAGTGGTCGTTCAGTGCCGTTTAGCCACTCGGAAAATCTGGCTATATTAGAGGAATTTAATTCCTCCAAAGACGTTTTATTAGGCAAATTCAGCGAAGAATGTAGCAATAAGAAAAAACATGAAGTGTGGGAAAAAATAATGTCGTCTGTGAATAGCGTTAATCCATCTGCAAGAAGAGATGTTGCTGCCATGCAAAAACGGTTTTAAAAAATTTTCAAACGTAAAAACACCCCCACTGGAGGAGGGGGTTTGAAGAAACTAAAAGTAACCACCAAAATGGTCATCAACATTTATGGTGACAAGTCGCCCTTATTCTGGGGAGTGAAAGGAGGAAAGGAGAGCGGAGTAACCGGCTTCACCAGACCCAGCAGCAACTCCCTTAGCAACATTGCTAGCAATGTTGAAGCTGAGGCTCCTTCACCCTCGGAGTTGTCATCACCCAGTACCTGCGCGGATGTGACACTACACGAAGAGCCTACCAATCAGGAGGAAATTACAGGTAGAGTCTTGTTTAAGTTATAAACGTTGTCAAGTGGGGTTTTATTGTCATTTCAGCATAAACAGTAGGGGAGATTATGTTCCCACAGCACTGAGCTAAGCTACAGTTACCTTGTGATGGCGAAATAGCTATTCCACTCGGTTGATACCAAGGTCTCTTACTAAACGATGGAACATAGGTTTGACCCATAGACTATACAGTCATTGGTTTGACCAACATAGATTTAAATTCTGCTACAGTAGGTAGTACATGTAAAGAAAGATGTTTGGAACAAGCTGACCTAAATACTATGTTGTGGTGTGACTACAGTTTCTAATAATGAAAACATTGGTCTGATTTTTTTTTTTAAGTTTCCTTGATCCCTGAACCGGTTGTGGAGGACTCCCAGACATCTGCCACCACCACCAGAACCACCACCATGGCCATGGTGCTTGACAAGCAATACAACAACCTTCATCTGGAGGAGAAAAAACTCCTTCTGGAGATTGAGGTCTTGCAGCTCCAAAAGGAAAGACTGCAACTTAAATTGAAGAGACTCACGCAGATGGAGGAGTGATGTAGTAATGTGTGTATGTGTGTGAGTGTATGAGAGAGAGAAGTGATGAGTGATGTAATTATATGCATAAATGAATTGATATATTTATATTATTTATATATATTTATTAGTGCTGTCAAAGTTAACGCGATAATAACGCGTTAACGCGATCTCAATTTAACGCGATTTTAAAAAAAATAGTGCCGTTAACGCAAATTCTAATTTGGCCCTGCAAGTCACCCGTAGTTCCTGTTGAGGCTTGTCGCGCGCTGCTTCAATAAGAGTACGTGTGAGTGATGGAGAAAGCCACAGACATATAAACATCCTCGCCGCCATATTGGATGGGGCAAAGTGGAGATTCTTCAACCGTCTCTGGTATAGCGTCTAGACAGTAGCCGAGAATAAAGATGCCTCATTCATGTGCTGCGTTTAACTGTACCAACAGGTTTACCGTCCAAACAAGATCACATGGGATTACCTTTCACAGGTGAGACTGGAAAAATACTTTTCAATACTGTTCCTTCAGTCTTCAGGTTCCCAGCTCATCTCCACCGGGGAGGTGTAGAGTTATAAGCAGTGAGAATTAGATAATACAGTGCCACACTATGATGAACGTTTTTGAACGTATGATGAATGTTTTTATTTTTGTTATCTGTTTTTTTCTTCTTTTATGGCAAATACTTCTCTTCAAAAGAAACTAATGAAGAGTAAAATAAAACATTTTTTTATTTTCACAGTGATATGCACTTTATTTTTCATCCCTTGGTTTTCTCATCTTATATGGAAGTTATGGATGTCAGTGGCTGTGACAAGACGTGTTATGCTCTGCAATAAAAAAAAAAAAAAACATTGGTACAAAGCAAGCCCATTCACTTTTTTATGCTGATAAGAGAATTACAATGGTTTTTCATGTGACAAAAATGTGCGATTAAATTGCGATTAATCGCGAGTTAACTATGACAGTCGCGACATTAATTGCGATTAAATATTTTAATCGCTTGACAGCACTAATATTTATATTATTTATAAGTAATAAAATGAATAAGCTGGCATTACACTGTTTGTTCTTTATTGAATACTTTATAGTTAGATTATAATAGCCTAAATGTGTGTATTACATACTTGCAGTGTACTTCACTGCCTTAACATTTCAAGCTTTCTTGTAGTTATTGACATTGATGGCACTTATGGCTTGACTGGTTTTTTTTTAATTAAATTTTATTCATTTAAGAAAGTATGTCCAGTAATAATAGTAACAATAGTAATAATAATAACAATAGTAATAATAACAAGAACACAATAACAAGAACAACACTATAATAATAATAACACACACACACACACACACTGATTCACACACTATTTCGCTAACACACAATGCAAGTGGTTTTTAGTTTCTGTTGGAGATTGGTCAGTCTTGTGCATTGAAGATTCTCTCCACATACATTTGGCACACAAATCGACCAGCTCCTTGCTGGTCCTCTTCATCCTCTCTGTCCTCTACACTGTGATGGACATAGCCCTTAGACCCATATTAGACTGGGGGGAGGGTGTCTTACTTTTTAAGCCTAAAATTAGACTTAAAAAATTAGTCTTAACTTTTGTGAAACTGTCTTACTTGCATTAGACTGGTCTATAAAGAAACTTAAGACCAATCTTAACCCATAGACCAGTCTAAACTACTTTAGTGAAACCGGCTGCAGAACTGATGACATTACCTGGGTCTTTTGCAGCTCGAAGAACACTGAGTCTGCAGCAAGCAGAGCAGACAGACAAGGACAAGTTCTGAACATAAAGCCGATGAGGTAATCTCACTCTTACACACACGTAAACACACATGCTTACACTTTTAAGAGGGAACACACACACACAAGCATGAATATATTAATGCCAGATAGGCAGCATTTTGGAACAGGACCCCTGGAGAGAGGGAACGTATCCACTGTGTGTCAGGCTGGGGAAAGGATTTGAAAGCTCATAGGGACTGAATGCTTAGTTTAGAGAGAGAGAGAGAGAGAGAGAGAGAGAGAGAGAAGCATGCACATACACATCTTGCAACATGTATCCCTGCACCTACAACCTGCGTAGATTGATTTTTCGTCGCCTATAAATCACATTAAACTCATTAAGACTTCAGTGTGATTATTTTGGATTCCTTGTCGTGAACGATCACACAGTTTGCCCTTGCCTTTTCAGCAGGGATGATTACAGCAGTGAAAAATTCATCTCCTCTGGCAGCTTGTCAACTGCACCCAGTGCACACCTGGGTGAATATTTTACAGTAACTAAAAGCAATTCGGAATAGCCATGTATATTTCATCTGCAGCTACACACACACACGCACACAAACTCATACTTTTTGATGCCTTGGGGAATAATCTACCATATCTATGGCTCAGAAAGGCATCAATATTTGAATTTGGCTTAAAAAAAAAGTAAACACAGATTCAAAGGAGGCCACAGGCTGATGTTGCTCTCTCTCTCTCTCTCTCTCTCTCTCTCTCTCTCTCTCTGTCTGAGCTCATCGCTCTTTCACTAAATCCATTTTGAACAGACATCGAGCCACTCACACACTCCATTTATATCAGTACATCTGTGTTTAGATTAAAATCTGTCCTGCACTAATTTAAATGTCAGTACCAGTCTGATTGCTCTATGATTGAAGGTTCTCTCACTCTATTTCCACATCTGCCTCTTTCCTCCTCTCTCCCTATTCTTTTCGTTAACTATTTCTCCATCTGTGTAAGTGTGAGTGAGTGTGTGTTGTGCCATAAACAATCAAAGAGCCCTGTTTAAGCATGCACAGTGTTTTGGTGTCCCCTTATGACACACAAATCATTTACATGCTTCTCTCATCAAAGGCATCTCCTTTGGTCTCCGCTGAGATGATCGCATCTCCAGGGCAAGGAGTCTAACCTTTCCGACTTGCCAAGAAATGTGATTAATTTTTTAACTACAGCTGTGGACCTATTATAGAGACGGAAAGCAGCCGTGGGAGATGAGCCCGCTTCCCGCAGCACCCGTAATGGAAAACGTAATTCCATCAGTGTTTACAAGTCGCTGCTAAAAGAGACATGGAGAAGAGCAAAAAAGCATTAAATGACAATAATTTTGTTGGCCGTTCCGGTTCAAATCCACACACGAAGCATCAATCAGAGGCCTAGATCTATCACGTGCCTCTTTCGCTTCACTAGTCACATCAGAAATCAGAGCAGTGACACAATGGAACAACAATTGTGCAGTAGCATGGGAGTCCCAGTGCTGCTTAATGCATGCATAAATAAAAGATGATGGATTCATGTTCAATAATTAATCATAATATTTCCATCACGCAATCACAGCAAGGTGTAAAACGGCACTGTTATGAAGTACTTAGTAAAATTAACTTCTGTTTCAAACAAATTGATTAATATTACAAAACTGCTTTCTTCAGCTGACTTTGTACTAGACAGAATTTTGCTGTTACAGAGGGGGAAAAAACAAATCGGAATTCGTTGGATTCTTAGGTTGTGATTTGAAGTCAGTCATCTTAGATTCAGTGCCATTACAACCCAAGACAGCCAACGACAAAGTTCTTGCAGTATCAGAATGTGAACGCTGCTCCTCTAAAATTCACCAGTAGTAGGATGGTATAGGATGGATAAACTTACAGGACAACTACAAATATGCAATTGGTGATAGAAAAAAATGAAATGGAAAGATTTTTTTTTCTATTTAACAGACCAAAAAAAAAAATCCTTATTAGCTCATCCGGCCAACAGGCGATGAATTTATGCCATCATAAATGATGTTGTCCATCATCCATCCAGCATCATCCACATTTCACAAAAATTGCTCCTTCTCTTTCAATTTTTCACCGATTTTTACTCTTTTTGGCAGGAAGGTAGGTCTGCCTGGGGTGCATATAGCTTCTACCCAAATTTGAATAATTGCAATTAATAATGATGATATGGAGTAATTAAGCCCTAATGAGCAATTTCACACACATCACTTCTTCTCCCTTAATTCTTCACCGATTTTGATTCTTTCTGGCATGAAGGTAGGGGTACCTAGGGTGCATATAACTTTTACCCAGATTTGCTTCATTACAATTATTAATGAAGTTATGGACTAATTAAGCCTTAATGAGCAGTTCAACAAAAAAAATCAATTCGTCGCCTCATAGCAAGAAGGTCCGGGTTCGAGCCCCGTGGCCGGCGAGGGCCTTTCTGTGCGGAGTTTGCATGTTCTCCCCGTTTCCACATGGGTTTCCTCCAGGTGCTCCGGTTTCCCCCACAGTCCAAAGACATGCAGGTTAGGTTAACTGGTGACTCTAAATTGACCGTAGGTGTGAATGTGAGTGTGAATGGTTGTCTGTGTCTGTGTGTCAGCCCTGTGATGTCCTGGCGACTTGTCCAGGGTGTACCCCGCCTTTCACCCGTAGTCAGCTGGGATAGGCTCCAGCTTGCCTGCGACCCTGTAGGACAGGATAAAGCGGCTAGAGATAATGAGATGAGATGAGATTATTTTATCAAAATTATTCATAATTCAGTGTGAAATTGTCCAATAAATGCGAGAAGTGACGACGCGATTGCCTACTTCATGGGCGCAGCCATCTTAGAAGACTTCATGCCAGTGGTGGCCTCTGATTGGCCAAATGGATATGTCTGGTTTTGAGAAAAATCAGTGATGGCGCTTGATGCATTTTTGAATGAAAGGCTGCAGTGCAGTGTGTAAATCAATGGCAGATATCGTGTTTTGGTGAAAACTGAATATGGTATGAGTAAGAGCTGATAATTGCTGATGATTTGGTGGCGGGAGTTTCAATTTTTCAAATTTGGTGTTTATCGCGTTTTGGAACCAAACTCGTAATGCATGCACTTCTTTCAGTACCTGCTTATAAAAGCACCTATTGTCAGAGGTCTTTTTTTTCATACATACACCAAAATCTGGAATGAGATCCTCTATCAAATTAGAACACTACCATCCATCACACATTTTAAAAAGGCATACAAACTCTTTCTGTTTGACAGTTACACCTGCAATCATTGATCTATTCTCATATTGGTCAGGTTATTTTTTTTTATATTACTTTTATCCTCTCCCCTTATGTAGTGGTCTGTATTGTTTTCATTTCTGTTGACGTCCTTAATTATGTTTTGTTTTGTTCGTATTGTCAATGTGATTTTTGTCTTGATTGTATTGTGATGTGATTTTTGTCTTTTAAGGGCTGCAGAACAGGAACCTGCTGTAAACCAGTTTGAACTGAGTCAAGCCTGTTTAACTGTAACCGAAATGTTACTTTTAATCTTTTCCTGTATAATAAATAAATGAAATGAAATTTAATTTTATTTTATTTATGCACTGATGAAAACATAACATTGTATTTGTTTATGAATAGTTATTTATATAGTTTATATTACTTAGTTCTTATGAACATGAAATGTCAACTTAACATGTCCCTAATGCGTCAGAAACTGGAGCTTTACTCATAAGATATACCAAAGAAAAGAAAAGAAAGACATGTTACAACTGACCTTACTCTACCTTACAAATATGCATTTGTTGCAACAGTCCAATTCTCAATACACAAGCTTGGACATCTTTCGAAAAGCAACTTGGCCAGAATTCACTTTGTAGTGCATGCTTGTACGACGTCTGAACTGATTCACTTTGTAGTGTGCGCTCTCCCACATCCACATTCAAACTGGAAAAAAAAAGAGCATAAGGGCTGAGAGTTGAGCATGAAAGCAGAGGAGACGTCCCGTTGTGGTGCTGCACATGAACACATATGGAGCATGTCCCTAACAGATGAGCATCTGAGGGGTTGACACGGCTTCTAACATGACCCAGATGAGTGGGCCAGCACTCGCCGAAACGCCAAAAGACCCTTTTGGCCTGCTGATGGGCACAGGACAGCTAGTCTGAGTCCAGAGCATGAAACCAGGAGCCAAAACACAGTGTTACATTCCAAGTACACAGATTGTGTCATAGGGCTGTTTTAGTATTCCCCTTATACAAGATACATGCAGGAGCAAAAGTGGGAAGGAAAAAAAACCTGGCAGCATCACATCATGAGAGAGAAACATCAGAAAGCTCCATCACAACTCTGACCAGGAAGAAGTGGTAACTGAAAATGAGCGAGTGACTAATATATAACAGTTATTCCACGAAACCGGGTCGTACATGAGCTGATAGCCGATGAGGCGCGTAGCTCCGAGTCGCCTATGACGAAATTGAGTTAAATAACTGTTTTATTCTATCCACATTCACTGGATTTTGAGAAACAAAGCATTTTCATTTTTATTTTTTTGCAAATTCGATAAATAAAAACTTTATACAAAACATCCAACAAAATCAGTTCCACTTAGAATGTAAACAAACTGGCGAAATGACAGGAGCAATTTGTGAAAAATGCTATAATAATAATAATAATAAGAAGAAGAAGAAGAAGAAGAAGAAGAAGAAGAAGAATTCTTGAATTTTTTTTAAAGATGTGTTCTTACCATCATATACTTTTATTCCATATTTTGTTACTTTTTTTTTTTTTTTTTGGGGGGGGGGGGTTGAGTTTTTATTTTGTCCTTGGTTAGTTCAGTTACATGGTCCGCCATTTTCTTCTTCTTCTTTCGGTTTTATGGCGGTTGGCAACTAGCTTCAATGGTGCATTACTGCCACCAGCTGGACTGGGGTGTGATACTTGAGTTTAAAGACAAACAAACCTAAATTATTTTAATTAGACCTGTGTTCCTTAAGAAGATAAATACATATTTGAAGCAGATTTCACCTGTACTTCTTTGCAGAATGTCCTCCAAGTTTAACTCTAATTGTTTCCCTTGCAACTGTAAAATTAATCTTTGTCTTTCTTCCTGGTATTTAGGACATTGCAAAATAACATGCTCTGTAGACTCTGGGCTGCCACAAAAATCACAATTTCCATCTACATGCTTTTTTATTATCACCAAATAACTATTTAATCTTGTGTGTCCAAACGTCATTCTCGAAAAAGCATCCTCCTCTTCCTTACTTCTGTTGGTGTTTCTACTCTTTCCCAATTTGTTCTGGATATTATAAAACTGTCTCCCAGTCTGGCCATTGTCCATGCCATTTTCTTCTTCTTCTTTAGGTTTTTTTTGGAGGTTGACAAACCAACTTAAAGGTGCATTACTGCCACCAACTGGGCTGGAGTGTGGAACAGGTAATATTTGGTGGAAAAAACCTACAGTGGGGCAAAAAAGTATTTAGTCAGTCACCAATTGTGCAAGTTCTCCCACTTAAAAAGATGAGAGAGGCCTGTAATTTTCATCATAGGTATCCCTCAACTATGAGAGACAAAATGAGAAAAAAATACAGAAAATCACATTGTCTGATTTTTAAAGAATTTATTTGCAAATTATGGTGGAAAATAAATATTTGGTCAATAACAAAAGTTTGTCTCAATACTTTGTTATATACCCTTTGTTGGCAATGACAGAGGTCAAACGTTTTCTGTAAGTCTTCACAAGGTTTTCACACACTGTTGCTGGTATTTTGGCCCATTCCTCCATGCAGATCTCCTCTAGAGCAGTGATGTTTTGGGGCTGTCGCTGGGCAACACGGACTTTCAACTCCCTCCAAAGATTTTCTATGGGGTTGAGATCTGGAGACTGGCTAGGCCACTCCAGGACCTTGAAATGCTTCTTACGAAGCCACTCCTTCATTGCCCAGGCGGTGTGTTTGGGATCATTGTCATGCTGAAAGACCCAGCCACATTTCATCTTCAATGCCCTTGCTGATGGAAGGAGGTTTTCACTCAAAATCTCATGACACATGGCCCCATTCATTCTTTCCTTTACACGGATCAGTCGTCCTGGTCCCTTTGCAGAAAAACAGCCCCAAAGCATGATGTTTCCACCCCCATGCTTCACAGTACATGGTGTTCTTTGGATGCAACTCAGCATTCTTTCTCCTCCAAACACGACAAGTTGAGTTTTTACCAAAAAGTTCTATTTTGGTTTCATCTGACCATATGACATTCTCCCAATCCTCTTCTGGATCATCCAAATGCTCTCTAGCAAACTTCAGACGGGCCTGGACATGTACTGGCTTAAGCAGGGGGACACGTCTGGCACTGCAGGATTTGAGTCCCTGGCGGCGTAGTGTGTTACTGATGGTAGTCTTTGTTACTTTGGTCCCAGCTCTCTGCAGGTCATTCACTAGGTCCCCCTGTGTGGTTCTGGGATTTTTGCTCACCGTTCTTGTGATAATTTTGACCCCATGGGGTGAGATCTTGCGGGGAGCCCCAGATCGAGGGAGATTATCAGTGGTCTTGTATGTCTTCCATTTTCTAATAATTGCTCCCACAGTTGCTTTCTTCACACCAAGCTGCTTACCTATTGCAGATTCAGTCTTCCCAGCCTGGTGCAGGTCTACAATTTTGTTTCTGGTGTCCTTTGACAGCTCTTTGGTCTTGGCCATAGTGGAGTTTGGAGTGTGACTGTTTGAGGTTGTGGACAGGTGTCTTTTATACTGATAACGAGTTCAAATAGGTGCCATTAATACAGGTAACGAGTGGAGGACAGAGGAGCCTCTTAAAGAAGAAGTTACAGGTCTGTGAGAGCCAGAAATCTTGCTTGTTTGTAGGTGACCAAATACTTATTTTACCGAGGAATTTACCAATTAATTCATTAAAAATCCTACAATGTGATTTCCTGGATTCTTTCCCCCCATTCTGTCTCTCATAGTTGAAGTGTACTTATGATGAAAATTACAGGCCTCTCTCATCTTTTTAAGTGGGAGAACTTGCATAATTGGTGGCTGACTAAATACTTTTTTGCCCCACTGTATATTCTTTTAGCTATTTCTGTTTCTTTTAAATACTTGATAACAAAGTGATATAACTGACTCGATGCACTCCACCATTTTGTTTTCTCTACTCACAGTATATGAGCTGATATCCTAGTAGTAGAGCCAATCAGAGTGGGTGATTGCTCATATCCAGTGAATGTGGATAGAATAATAAATGTATCACATTTTTTTTTTTGTATTTAGAATTTCACTATATATAATATATAGTTTACTTTAATACAGTATCTTAGTTTAGTATCTTTTTTTTTGGTATCTAAGCAAACAGGCTATAGTCTCATGATAATATTTTCAGTGAAAATTATGTGAAATACATATATGTTATTTACCAGCTTAAGGTCAGTCCATATCATGAAATACCGTGACCGAGGTCTTGAAAGTACTGACCGACCTTAAGCTGGTAAATAATATATTTATTTTTTTCTTTACCAAATTCTAACAGAAAACGAAAGCGCCCGAAAGGGAAAACCGAGCCGAGCCGCCATTTTGAATCCTCATTCACAGCTGTAATGTAAATGGCTTCCTCCTCGGTATCCAAGTGCACTTCCATGGCAGGAAAAAAACTACATTTTGCCGCCTATGTAGTCCCCTATTTATACAAAATTGAGTCATTCAGGATTCAGCCATGTTTTTGCTCGGCGTTAGCAACAGTTACAGGTTTTTAGCTTTCTCCTGAAATGTTTTCTTTTATTTCTTCTTCCTCAGGGTAGTAAAACTCACTTTCACTGTGAACACTGTCGTTATCGCTATCCATGCTGTAAAATGAATGCTATTCTCCTGAGAAATGCTGGCAAAAAATTATAATATTTTTGATAATCTTATAAATAAATCTTACAAAAAAAAGATAAATGTTGACAAAAAATGCTACTATGTTTGTTGTTGTTGTGAACAAGCGAGTCGCCAGAGGTCCATAACCAGGGTCCGTAACTGGGGTCCGTACCGTAGGATACAGACCCGCTCACCAGCCAATCAGAGCGCAAGACTTGATGGAAACCGGACCGCAAAAAAATTAAATCAAATTATTGGATTCTGGAGATCACTGGAAATATCTTTTCAGCAAGACTTGTTAAAGGAAGCTTTCTTAGCTTTTAATAGTTTTAAAAATTACAGAAATGTCTTATTTTTACTCAGTTTTAAAATGAATGTTACCCTAGTTTTACATGCTGTAACATGTGCTGCATCTAAAAAATAATTTTCAAAAAAATCACATTCTGATGTCTTTTCTGACTGTAAGGGAAGGCAATGCAAGGCAAATTTATTGATTTAGCATTTTATATGCAAGACAAGACAATTCAAGGTGCTTTATAAATAAAAGGAACAAAAAATTAAAACCATAACAATAATAACAATAATAATAATGACAATAAATAATTGAAATGATAAAAGATAATATGAATACAAAGAATTTAAATAGAATACAAAGTCGATTAAAGTGCCATTTGAAAGAGAATAATAAAAATATAGACTGTAAATTTAAAACAACTTCAGATTGTCGTGTTATCTTGAGGACTAAATTATTCGGTCCGGTAGCATATAGCTGATGTTACGTCTTCCATTTTAAAGTATGTGCAAGTGATTGTGACTCAGTGGTGCATCCAAATTCAATATAATCCAGTTGGGAATTTGTATTGACTTGGAAATAAGGAAAGAGAGAAACAGAGACACCAAATCGCTTCAACTTAAAAGAACTCTTGCAGTGAAAAAAAAAGAATGAAGAAAAAAAAACAATTTACATGCAAATCAAAGTTTATCAACTCTATCTCTATTCATGCTGTTCTTTGATGCATTTGCATCCGCATGCTCGAAAGCATTCATGTAAGCAAGAGCGCCTGTACACACACTTGGGGAGACAGAACGAGACAGAAGGAGTGTGAGGAGAGAGACTGAGACAGAGACAGGCGGAAAGAGACGAGAGACTGGATCCTCCTGTCAGCAGCATGAGACAGCTGTATGTGACAGAGCATGAAATGAAGGCAGACTGCAGAAGCACAAGCCTTCGCCCATCGCAGCCAAACAGACCGTACCACCGGGCCACTCTTCATCTGCAGTCAGACCTGAAAAATTAACACCTCCTCCCTGATGCACAGAGATTTGCAGGCCGAGATAGGCAGAAATAATCCTGTTTGAGCGCACTCTCACTGTAAGAGTTTGCCACTAAGTCCCTCGGCTTTCCTTCATAAAGAGTCTGTGTCAATATACTGTCGAGTCTAATCCTCCACATGAGAAAAGAGAGATGTCAAGAGGAGTTAAAAGAAATCCAGGGGTGGATACGCAGGCCTAGTCAAGTTCAACAAGCTCCACTCAGGAATCATTAAAGTGTGCAGTGCTCCCTAATGCCACTAGAGGGCACTCTTACTTCTCTCTGGGATTATACAGGATACAGTTGAATGCAAAATCCGTAGGTGCTAAAGAAGGCAACCGGACTTGCTTGCTTGCTTCTTTAGCGACTCCGGATTATGATGACCTGGATGACTGAGAACCTTCACAGACACTGAATGCAAATGTTTCTGCCCCCTGAGGACAAATAGAAGTTCATTTATTCCAACACGATATTTAATATGCTTAGCTTCGGCCTATCATACGCCACCATCGTCATCAAGTCGAAATTAATAATATTTTTATTTTCTTCTTCTTATTATTATTATTATTAGTAGTAGTAGTATCCATCCGTTATCTGTAGCCGCTTATCCTGTTCTACAGGGTCGCAGGCAAGCTGGAGCCTATCCCAGCTGACTACGGGCGAAAGGCGGGGTACACCCTGGACAAGTCGCCAGGTCATTGCAGGGCTGACACACAGACACAGACAACCATTCACACTCACATTCACACCTACGGTCAATTTAGAGTCACCAGTTAACCTAACCTGCATGTCTTTGGACTGTGGGGGAAACCGGAGCACCCGGAGGAAACCCACGCGGACACGGGGAGAACATGCAAACTCCGCACAGAAAGGCCCTCGCTGGCTGCTGGGCTCGAACCCAGGACCTTCTTGCTGTGAGGCGACAGTGCTAACCATGACACCACTGTGCTGCCCTATTATTATTATTATTATTATTATTTTATAAATCAATAATCTTTCCTACTGCCACCTTCATTGTCATTTCATTTTATATACATTTATATCAGATGATTATTACTGTTGTTGTTTTTCATCATCATCATCAGTTAATCTAGGAAATTATCAGTCAGATAACGTAGTGTTTTGCTCTGACACCAGAGGGCACTGTCTCATTATATAGGTTTATTTTATCTCATCTCATCTCATCTCATCATCTCTAGCCGCTTTATCCTTCTACAGGGTCGCAGGCAAGCTGGAGCCTATCCCAGCTGACTATGGGCGAAAGGTGGGGTACACCCTGGACAAGTCGCCAGGTCATCACAGGGCTGACACATAGACACAGACAACCATTCACACTCACATTCACACCTACGGTCAATTTAGAGTCACCAGTTAACCTAACCTGCATGTCTTTGGACTGTGGGGGAAACCGGAGCACCCGGAGGAAACCCACGCAGACACGGGGAGAACATGCAAACTCCACACAGAAAGGCCCTCGCCAGCCCCGGGGCTCGAACCCAGGACCTTCTTGCTGTGAGGCGACAGCGCTAACCACTACACCACCGTGCCGCCCGGTTTATTTTATATAGTTATATAATTAGAATTATATAAAATTGGATAAAACTATAATATAGGACAAGATTTTATATTTAGATTTATATATACCGTTTATTCTTATTCTTTTAAAATATTTGTAATATTTTCCACTGGCACCAGAGGGCACTGTTATAGTGCACACCGAGCTAAACACATTAAGTTAAAGACATAACATTGTTTACCTCATTACACTGGCACCTGTCAAGGGGTGGGATATATTAGGCAGCAAGTGAACAGTCAGTTCTTGAAGTTGATGTGTTGGAAGCAGGAAAAATGGGCAAACGTAAGGATCTGAGCGACTTTGACAAGGGCCGAATTGTTATGGATAGATGACTGGATCTGAACATCTCCGAAAGGGCAGGGCTTGTGGGGTGTTCTCAGTATGCAGTGGTTCAAGGAAGGACAACCAGTGAACTGGTGACAGGGTCGTGGGCCGCCAAAGCTCATTGATGCTCGTGGGAAGCAAAGACTATCCCGTCTGGTCCAATCCCACAGAAGAGCGACTGGAGCACAAATTGCTGTTAAAGTTAATGCTGGCTAAAATAGAAAGGTGTCAGAAGACACAATGCATGACAGCTTGCTGCATATGGGACTAGCTGCAGACTGGTCAAAGTGCCCATTCTGACCCATATTCACTGTCGACAGCACCTACAATGGGCACGTGAGCATCAGAACTGGACTATGGAGCAATAGAAGAAAGTGGCCTGGTCTGACATTTACATCATGTGGGTGGCCAGGTGCATGTATATCACTTACCTAAGAGGAGAGATGGCACCAGGATGCACTGTGGGAAGCAGGCAAGGCAACAGAAGCAGTGTGATGCTCTGGGCAATGTTCTGCTGGGAAACCCAAGGTATCCCAGCATTCATGTGGATGTAACTTTGACACACAATAATAATAATAATAATAATAATACATCTGTTTTGTATAGCGCTTTTCATGGTACTCAAAGACGCTTTACAGGAGGTTCAAAAATACACACACACACACACACACACACACACATACAAACACACACACATACACACACAGACACAGACAACAGATAAATAGGAAGGTGATCTGCAGGAAGGTGACGTGTCAAGTGTCATATGCAGTCTTGAACAGGTGGGTTTTGAGATGGCGTTTGAAGGAAAGTAGTGTATCGGAGTTATGGATGGCCAGGGGGAGGGAGTTCCAGAGGGTGGGGGCAGCGATGGCGAAGGCTCTGTCTCCGAGGGTCCGGTACTTGGACGTGGTGATGGGAGTGAGGAGGTTGGCATCTGCAGAGCGTAGTCAGCGGGTGGGGGAGTGGCGATGGAGGAGATCAGTCAGGTACAAGGGTGCAAGGTTGTTGAGGGCCTTACTACCTATCTACACATTGTTGCAGACCAAGTACACCCCTTCATGGCAACAGTATTTAGATTGTAATCAAATTTAGATAATAACCTGAATTTAGATCATATTCAAAAGCCGGTGTACATGTATATGTATTAATGAGATATAATTAGAAGACCTAGCACTCTGCCATTACATTAAACCAGAGACAGTGAGGTCCCAAGTATTGTCTATGAACCAGTAGTATTGCAGAGAGTTTTACTCTTTATGACACTTACACTCACTGAAAGGCATCCAGTCACATTTGCTGGGGTATTGCATTCAAGTTGTAAACCAAATGGGTAAAACCTTGGTGATATTTGTCAAATAATCTTGTCAGCGGTGTTATCAACTAAGTCAAGCCCTAAAAATATCTTACTGTATGGTGTAGAGAGAAAGAAACTAAAAGTATCAGTGGGGCATACAAAGAACACTTTGCATGCAGTTACATAATCAAGTAGATTTTTACATGAAAATCCCAGGTAAGAAAGTGATAAAACATGCAGATATTTGCACAGGAAAGCAAAATATTCAACTTCCCTCAAGCAATCACGTGCTGAGACAGTAACCGGATTAGTTGAAGTTTAGTCATCTACCACCAGAGGGCAGTCTTTCCCTTCAAACCTTTCAGAGACATTCCCATTTACTTAGGCTTTCTAAAAGTTTAATTCTCATCTCATTATCTGTAGCCGCTTTATCCTGTTCTACAGGGTCGCAGGCAAGCTGGAGCCTATCCCAGCTGACTACGGGCGAAAGGCGGGGTACACCCTGGACAAGTCGCCAGGTCATCACAGGGCTGACACATAGACAACCATTCACACTCACATTCACACCTACGGTCAATTTAGAGTCACCAGTTAACCTAACCTGCATGTCTTTGGACTGTGGGGGAAACCGGAGCACCCGGAGGAAACCCACGCGGACACGGGGAGAACATGCAAACTCCGCACAGAAAGGCCCTCGCCGGCCACGGGGCTCGAACCCGGACCTTTTTTGCTGTGAGGCGACAGCGCTAACCACTACACCACCGTGTCGCCTAAGTTTAATTCTGATGAATTATATTATTACTTGAACACATTGCATTGTGTGTGTGTGTGTGTGTGTGTGTGTGCGCTAGGTATTTCAACAAACAATTTAAGAAAAAGAAGAAGCCTGTAGGCAGCACGGTGGTGTAGTGGTTAGCGCTGTCGCCTCACAGCAAGAAGGTCCTGGGTTTGAGGCCGGCGAGGGCCTTTCTGTGTGGAGTTTGCATGTTCTCCCCGTGTCTGTGTGGGTTTCCTCCAGGTGCTCTGGTTTCCCCCACAGTCCAAAGACATGCAAGTGGCTCTAAATTGACCTTGAGTGTGAATGTGAGTGTGAATGGTTGTCTGTGTCTATGTGTCAGCCCTGCGATGACCTGGTGACTTGTCCAGGGTGTACCCCGCCTTTCGCCCGTAGTCAGCTGGGATAGGCTCCAGCTTGCCTGCAACCCTGTAGGACAGGATAAAGCGGCTACAGATAATGGATGGATGGATGGATGGATGGATGGATGGAAGAAGCCTGTATTTGTCACATGTACATTCAAGCACAGTGAAATTCCTCCTCTGCATTTAACCCATCTGAAGCAGTGAACACACAAGTGAGCAATGATCACACACACACACATCCCCAGAGCAGTGAGCATATATACTACAGTGCCCAGGGAGCAGTTGGGGGTTCGGTGCCTTGCTCAAGGGCACTTCAGCCATGATACAGAGGAAGGGGAAAGTGCTGTTCATTCATTCAACTCCCCTCACATTTTTCCTGCTGGTCCAGGGAATCGAACTGGCGACCCTTTGGGCTCAAGGCTGCTTCTCTAACCTCCAGGCTCAAGTTCAATTAATTAATTAACTAAGCATTTCAAGGCACATGTATCTCAAATCATTTTTGCCCTTGTCCTGGGTCTAGACTGGGTTAGGATCTGGCAATCACTGCGATGTGGGATAGGCATATTTTAAATATCAAATATGAAAGTTAACTTGCCAGTACAGACCAGTAAGTGTTCAGCCAGCTACTATCAGATTTCCAGATTCAAATGTCACTTCCAAATAAACACAAAGTTCAAATTATGTCATAGATGGTATTTACACTTCTGCTAGCCATATGTGATGCAACTACTTTCGGGTTTTGATCAGTTTTTGCATATCTGCTAGATTGAAGGTGGCTGTTTCCTGTGTTTGTTTTTATATTTTACTTCCATATTTACTTCCAGTACTTACACTGTTTAGCTTCATTACTCTATACTTCTCATAGCTATTCTTTATTTACAACTATGTACCGTACTACAGGTGTACTCCATTCAAATTTAACAATTTACAGTCATTATTACTGAAACACACTGCAGCTTCAGCTTCAGATCCTGTACATCTCCTGAACCGTACTGCAGTGATGAACACCGTTCTTATTAAACATATTTCCTCAGTAGGTGTTTTGATGACGGTGGTGTTTGAACGCTGTCTAATCCGTCAGTCCTTAAATCTTCCATAGGCGGTGATGAATAAAGACTTATGATCATACATGTACTGTATATGGACCTTTCTTAGGTCTGTGTTTACGCCTTATGTTTACTTCAAATGCTGCATTTTGTGTCATTTTCAAGTTTCAAGTTTATTTTTATAGCGCCTTTAACAATAGACATTGTCGCAAAGCAGCTTTACAGAAATTTAAAGAATTTAAACATGAGCTAATTTTATCCCTAATCTATCCCCAGTGAGCAAGCCTGTGGTGACAGTGGCACCGTCAGACGACATGAAGAAAGCTCGAGAGGAACCAGACTCAAAAGGGAACCCATCCTCATTTGGGTGATAACAGACAACGTGATTATAAATAACTTGCTTCTATAACAGTGTCCTATATAGTCACAAAGTACAACTGTGAAACCAGGAAATTCATGATAGGTTTAACATCAAGTCTGTTTTGTTATGCATTTTACAGCATGTTGAAGGTCTACAGAGAAGCCATGGCCTAATGGTTAGAGGAAAAGCTTTGGGGCCAAAAGGTTGCTGGTTTGATTCCCTAGACCAGCTGAAGTGCCCTTGAGCAAGATGCCTAACCCCCAGCTGCTCTGGCAAGTGTGGTGGTGTACCTTGTGTCTGATTAGCCAAAGAAAAACTTGTGATATAATTATCATATATAATAATAGAAGTCTTTTCATACAATTAAGCGTGTAAAACATTTTGACATATCTGTCTCTGTCATGTATGTGTCATACCTTAAGTACTACTTAAGAAAATGAATCTACAGTTATGGGGGGGGGGGGGTTAAATACAATTTCACATGTGATCATAAGTGTTTCTACATGTGACTGTATGAGTAATATGGGATCACATTTGAAGGAAAACAAACAAACAAACAAATGTGGAGGTGCATTTTACCATATTAAGCCCTGACACTGCATATACGAATTAAAGTAAACACAAGTGACAGGAATAATGCATGTGAAAAATACAACCACATGCCCTTGTAATAAATAAATAAATAAATAAATAAAATTGAGAGTGAACTATGTTAAGCAAATCACACGTGGTAACATAATAACAAAACAAACAAGCAAACTAATAAATAATAATAAAAAAAAAAAAATTCTTCTTCTTTTGGCTGCTCCCGATTAGGGGTCACCACAGCGGATCTTTCATCTCCATTGCTCCCTGTCTTCCGCATCCTTCTCTACCACACCCGCCACTTTCATGTCCTCTCTCACCACATCCATGTATCTCCTCTTTGGCCTTCCTTGTTTTCGTGTGCCTGGCAGCTCCGTCCTCAACATTCTCCTTCCCACATGCTCTGCATCTCTTCTCAGGACGTGCCCGTACCATCTCAGTCTCATCTCTCTTAGCTTCATTCCCAAGCTCTCCACATGTGCTGTCCCTCTGATGTGCTCGTTCCTTATCCTGTCCAACCTCCCATCGCAAACTTTAACATCCTCAACTCCGCCACCTCTGACTTTGCCTCCTGTCTCTTCGTTAAGGGTACGGTCTCCAATCCATACATCACAGCTGGTCTCACAACTGTCTTATACATCTTTAAAAAAAAATGATCCTGGATCAGGGCGGCACGGTGGTGTAGTGGTTAGCACTGTCGCCTCACAGCAAGAAGGTCCGGGTTCGAGCCCAGTGGCCGACGAGGGCCTTTCTGTGCGGAGTTTGCATGGTGTCTGCATGGGTTTCCTCCGGGTGCTCCGGTTTCCCTGACAGTCCAAAGACATGCAGGTTAGGTTAACTGGTGACTCTGGCCGTAGGTGCGAATGTGAGTGTGAATGGTTGTCTGTGTCTACAGTATGTGTCAGCCCTGTGATGACCTGGCGACTTGTCCAGGGTGTACCCAGCCTTTCACCCGTAGTCAGCTGGGATAGGCTCCAGCTTGCCTGCGACCCTGAAGTCGCACTGGTGAGTGGGTCATGACTCGTGATTCAATCACGTGACTGCTTGAGATCACGAGTCACATCTGGACGCTCCTTGGTGTTTTTCTTTCTTTCGTCACATCTGGTCCGCTTCAATTTGCGCGCACGAGCACGCCACTCAGTGCACGCGCACGCACGCGCTGGCGGCTCCAATTTCACTGTCCTCGCGCCACCGGGAATCAAGCGGCTCCGGGGTGCCTACCGTGTGCGCGCGCGCGCTAGTCAGCGTCCACGAGCCCGCCTATGCGCGAGCGCCGGATCGGCGTGTGCAGTTGTGCAGGAAAACACGCGCGCACGCACACTGGAGCGCGCAGAGCGCACGGTACCGAGCTGTTCCCTCCGTCCGTGTCTGGGCTCCTTCTGCAACCGGACACAATGAGTTCCTTGACGCTTTTAGGCTGGAGGCATTTCTTCCTTCGGGCTCTCCTGGTTCAGGTTTTTGCTTCTTTAGGAACTTTTGCAGCGCCTTCGCCTATCATCAGGTTCCCAGGCGATGATCCTGTATCTCGGACAGACAAAGAAGTTGCACTGGTGAGTATCTCCTGAGAATGGATCTGGAAAAATGTGTCACAGGTTTTACAGGCAAATAAGTGAAGAGATTAAAATGTAACATGGAGTTCATGTTAATGCTCATGATGGGGGATTTTTAAAAAAAAAAGCATTTAAAAAAATATTTTCAATGTTCTTCATATGTTCTTCCAAAAAAAAAAACCTTTGCTATTTCTTTTTGTCAAGATACAATTTATCATTTATCATGTTATACATGAAAAGCTGTAGTTCATAAAGAGTATGAACGCTTCTTTCAAGTTTTCTCAACTTTTTTTTTTTAAACATGGGATGTGGTTGGAGAAGGTTTGGAATGTGGTAGCACTTCCAGTGAGGTTAACCTCTGTAAACTCTGTTCTTGTTTTCTTCTCTCTCCTCCTCCCACTCCCTCTAAAGCATTATTTGAATAAATTCTATGGATGCCCACAAGACCGCTGCAACCTGATGGTTCTGAAGGACACGCTGAAGAAGATGCAGAAGTTCTTTTCTCTTCCGGAGACGGGAGAGATCGACCAGAAGACAGTCGAGATTATGAAGAAGCCGCGCTGTGGTGTCCCAGATGTGGCCAATTACAACTTCTTCCCGTCAAAGCCTAAGTGGCAAAATAATGAAATCACATACAGGTGTGTGTGTGTGTGTGTGTGTGTGTAAAACTGCTGAGCCAACGTATTGCTTCACCTCCTGCTGTTTGTTTTCTAACATAGCGAAATCAGATTACTCAAACATTTTGTTCTGGTAAATGATGTTCAGTCCCCCTTTTTGGATCCTAAAATGTCTTTTTGTTCTTCTCTGCTATGGAATATATAACAAAAGCCATATTTGGTGTCCCTTCCAGCCACAAAGAACCAACTGGAAAGCAATGAGAGCATTAGCAATGTTGAAAGAATGCCCTGACGCTGCCTTTTGTGGCTAGAGCTGACCGGAACGATGGTGTCTGCATCACCAGAAACAGAATGAGTCAAAAACTGAAAAGGGAATATTTTGATAAAGAAGCTAAATAGAGGATGCCCTTATAGCTGGATGCAAAACCAACACTATAAATGAGTCATAACCACAGTTATGTCTTGAAAGATTTTACCATGTCAAATACAGTCTGGTCTAAGAGTACAAGAGACTTCACTTTTGAGTATGGCGGTCTAACTACCTCTCTTCTCTTTAGGATCTTGGGCCACAGTCCAGATATGGATGAAGAGACGATTGATGATGCATTCTTCCGTGCTTTTCAAGTCTGGAGTGATGTTACACCTCTTAAATTCAAGCGCATCCTAACAGGAGAGGCCGATATCATAATCAACTTTGGGCGCAATGGTATTCGTTCAAACACTCTGGTGTGATTTTGTTTGTCTGGTGTCTTCGGACACCTTAATAAGTAAAGCACAAGAATCACTGACAAAAATATATTCAGTACTGAACGCTATGCTCGATCCACTGTAGTTTCTCACTGACTCTCTGCACAAGATGTGGTTTGGTTCAATTTTGCCTTCACATTTTCTCTGTATAATTAAAAGCACAGCTCAGTTTACTGGAAATTGTAGCTTACGCTGACACATGACTTGTCCAAAAAAATCATACAACAATTACTCCCCTTCCAAAACCCCAGTTATTTTGACCAATTGAGAGGTTTTTTTTCATCCAGTGGACACACAGTACTGTGCAAAAGTCTTAGTCACCCTATTTTTTTTTTCATACAAACTTTGATATAGATTTCTATTTTATGACTTCTCCATTTTCGAGTCAGTCCAAAAATATTTTAGAGTCCAAACGTTCGTTTTCCAGCACAAAATGAAACGTTACAGAAAAAAAAATAGTTTGTATCTGAGCAGCATATTACATAAGAGACCCCTTTTCAGATTAAAAAAGAAAACATAATGAAGGCTGCTGGGTTTTGGTGCAAAATGAAGAAGCGAGTGTGACAGTCAAAGTGTCCAGAAGAACTGTGGCTGGTTCTGGAAGATGCTCAGTAAAACCTACAGATCATTTCCGCATAAAACTGCATTCACTGTACCTGAGATGACTTTTTTTTTTTTTTTAAGCAAAGGGTTGTCTCACACCAAATATTGACTTTGTTTCACTTATTATGGCTTACTGTTTATAGTCTTTTTTAATGTTAAAACATGTCATTTCGTTATTTTAAAGCCATTTTTGGTCGACAGCATTTCTTAACATGTGCCTGAGACTTTTGCACAGTATTCTATCTCTATCCTGCCATTGAACCCAAAGAAGAACAGAACATAGCAAACAGAAATTGCAGATGAGAGCACGTTAATGAATCCCAACATGTTGTTAAAAGATTTCCCCCATATGTTGTACAAATCAGGAGTGTGATGGTATACAGTATGTACTGACTTTACATTGGTTTGATCTTTAGAGCATGGTGATGGTTATCCATTCGATGGTAAGGATGGTCTCCTGGCCCATGCATTTGCTCCGGGTCCCGGAATTGGAGGAGATTCCCACTTTGATGATGATGAGCATTGGACTCTGGGAGAGGGGCAAGGTATTTTCACCTGACACCTGACAGTTTTCATGAATACAAAGGTTTTTCTCCAAGGAGCAACCAAAATTACGTTTTCTCTTATTGTCTTTCTGTAGTTGTAAAGGTGAAGTATGGCAATGCAGAAGGGGAGTTCTGTAAGTTTCCATTCCTCTTCATGGGTAAACTATACAACAGCTGCACAAATCAAGGACGTGATGATGGCTTTCTGTGGTGTTCGACAACCTATGACTTTGACACTGATGGAAAGTATGGGTTCTGTCCACATGAACGTGAGTACCACTTAACCAATACTGATGATGCTACTCAGAAATTTTCTAAAATATCCTCGTACCATTTTGTATTACTTTGATGTCAGAGATGAGATCATGATACAGGGTCTCGGCTCTCAATCAGAAGGTTCTTCTTCTTCTTTAGTGTTCTGCCTGATGGCAGGTCTGCTCTGATGGCTTCAGTCAATCAAAGTTTGTCAGGAAGAATCACAGTCGTAGTTTCCCATTGCCTTCTACTGGATTATTAGAGAGGCTCACACCTATGGACAGTTTAGAGTAGTCAGTTAACCTAACCACATGTCTTTGGACTGTGAGAGAAACTAGAGCACCCAGAGGAAACCTATGCAGACACAGGAAGAACATGCAAACTCCACACAGAAAGGCCTCCGTTGGCCCCGGGCTCAAACCCAGAACCTTCTTGCTGTGAGGCGACAGTGCTAACCACTACACCACCATGCCGCCAATCAAAAGGTAGTCAGTTAACCTGGTTTGAATTCCAGCACTGTTAGTTTCCATAGGCGGGCCCTTATAAAAGACCCTTACTCTCAATTGCTACAGGGTGGCAGTATCATGACTGACCCTATTCTCTGAACCAAATTTCCTAACAAGTTGGCATATGTGAAGAAATGAATTTCCATCCATCCGTAGCCGCTTATCCTGTTCTACAGGGTCGCAGGCTAACTGGAGCCTATCCCAGCTGACTATCGGCGAGAGGCGGGGTACACCCTGGACAAGTCGCCAGATTATTGCAGGGCTGACACAGATACAAACAACCATTCACACTCACAGTCACACCTACGGTCAATTTAGAGCCACCAATTAACCTAACCTGCATGTCTTTGGACTGTGGGGCAAACCGGAGCACCCGGAGGAAACCCACGCAGACACAGGGAGAACATGCAAACTCCGCACAGAAAGGCCTTCGCCGGCCACTGGGCTCGAAGCCAGGACCTACTTGCTGTGAGGCGACAGCGCTAACCACTACACCACCGTGCCGCCCTTAACAACAAATATCTTGATAATATATTGTCGCGGATTGTTTCAGATGCTTTATATTGTATATAATACTCCTCCAACAGACTGATTTGATTATCTGGATGAACTATCTGCTATTTCTTCATACGAGTTACTACAGAACTTGCCATACAATCTTTTCCCTGTTGGAAAGAGTTCCAGGTAGCTATTTCCCCAATGAAACCTTAAATAACCCTTAGAGTTTTTCTCAGAGTGGAGTATACTTTGCATTTTACAGTGCTGCTCACAATGGGTGGAAATGGAGAAGGAGCACCATGTAAGTTCCCCTTCACGTTCCAAGGAGAGAGGTATGACAGCTGCACCACTGCAGGTAGAGACGACGGGTACCGTTGGTGTGCCACTACTGAGAACTATGACCAGGACAAGACCTATGGATTCTGCCCTGAAACTGGTAGATCATTATTTCCTACTGTCCCAATGTACATGCTTATTGGGGGCCAAGCAGCAAAGCTGCGCAGGCACCCATAGGGTTTCTACTGTTTCTTATTATTTAACGTTCTTCCGCCTCTGCAAGTCTATAGCAGCCCATAGAACCGTCTGGTAAAAAGTTGTGAAATTTTGCACACTGATTCTAGACAGTCTCAACAGTCCTCTCCGCAAATTTCAGGCCTCTACCTCAAACCCTCTAGTGCCACCAACAGGTCAAATTCGCAGGTACATTTCTGCTTGTAACTTTTGAACCGTTGGTCCGATTTTCAAAAACTTGGGCCAAGACGAATCCAACGCACTCTATGACGTCATTTTCCGCCTGGATAGTTTTCCCGCCATTTTGAATTTTGTGAAAATCAATTAAAATGCTTCTCCTCCCTCAATTTTTGACCAATTTTTCCCAGACTTGGTACATAGCATAATTGGACCAAGCCGCACAAAAGTTATGCTCAGTGTTTTGAATTTCATAAGCGTTTGGCCGTGGCAGCCAATCAAAATTGGCTGCGCAGACGCGAAACAGGAAGTGTGCTCATATCTCGGCCACCCTTTGGCGTGTCTTAATGAAACTTGGTGGCATTATGCCCCACCCCTCCAAAAAGGCCCACAAAACATTTGGAACAAATTGGCCGCTAGGGGGCGCTATAACTAGGAAAAATTACTTTTGGCTCATATCTCATGATGCATTTTGGGTAGAAACAAAATTCCACTATCTCTGGAATCCTTGGGTCAAGACGAATCCGTCGCACCCTATGACGTCATATTCTGCCTTGAGGATTTTCCGCTGTTTTGAATTTTGTTAAAATCAATGAAATTCTATGGCAACCCATAGAACCGTCTGACGAGAGGTTGTGAAATTTGGCACACTGATTCTAGGCTGCCTCAAGGTTCTTGTCAGCAAATTTCAGCTCATCACCTCAAACTCTCTAGCGCCACCAACAGGTCAAAGTTGGAAGTACATTTCTGCTTGTTACTTTTGAACCATAAGTCTGATCGTCAAAATCTTAGTATCGCTGGAATCTTTCGGTCAAAACGAATCCAACGCGCCCTATGGCGTCATATTCCACCTGGTAGATTTTCCGCCATTTTGAATTTTGTTAAAATCAATTAAATTGCTACTCCTCCCTCAATTTTGGACCATTTTATTCCCAAACTCACTGCATAACATCTTTGGAGTAAGCCACACAAAAGTTATCCAAGGGATTTTTGATTTTCATAATACTAGCTCAAAAACTTGGTATCCCTGGAATCCTTGGGCCAAGACGAATCCAACGCACCCTATGACATCATTTCCCGCCAGGATAGTTTTCCCACCTATGTAGTGAAAATTCATTATGTCTGATTATTATAACTATTCTTTAAGTTCGTTTCTTAAGACACGTATTTTTTAGTATGTTACCTCGTTTGTTGACAGTTTCGGCGAACACTTCCGCCTTCTTCAAAACAGTCACCAGATGTCGAGTGGTGACGTGCCTTATCAGCTGATGTTACTCTATGGAGGCGTGAACGTCCCGCCCAATTTGGCCGTCCTGGGGCAGCGACCTGACAGCAGGAGGCGTGGACTACCTGTCAAATTGGGCGGGATGTTCACGCCTCCATAGAGTAACATCAGCTGATAAGGCACGTCACCACTCGACATCTGGTGACTGTTTTGAAGAAGGCGGAAGTGTTCGCCGAAACTGTCAACAAACGAGGTAACATACTAAAAAATACGTGTCTTAAGAAACGAACTTAAAGAATAGTTTTCCCACCATTTTGAATTTTGTGAAAATCAATTAAAATGCTTCTCCTCCCTCAATTTTTGACCAATTTCTCCCAAACTTGGTACATAGCAACTTTGGACTAAGCTGCACAAGGGCATTACCTGGTCCAAATGCATTCTGCTGGCCTGACGAGTAGGCTCATATGCTGCTTGGCCCCCACATTGCTGCTTGCAGCTATATTTATTAAAGGGATTGCTACAATATGGCTGTAAGTCTCAAAACATTAGAAAGATGAGATGATAAAGCTCATGAGTCTTGTATATAATTCAGGTTGGAACCACATTTTGATTTCTAGGCAGTTACCGCTACAACAATGAGAAGCGTAGCAGTATTTTGAGATGTTAAACGATTAAAGATATACAATTCAATACATATTTGGAAACATTGTCAAATGAAAGCTTAATTTTCCAGCCAAGAGATCATGCTTGTTATGATCACATACTCACACAGCTGGCAGAGAGTCGTTTTAGAGAGTCATGCTCAGAGAGTCATGCTAACTTAGCCACATAAACAGACAGTATTGAGAGAAAAAAAAGTGCTTTACGCGCAGTAGGAAAAATGTGTCCACTGAGGATATATTCCAGCCAAACACAACAAGCAGTTTGGGTTCTCTTTGAGCTACTTCAGTTCAAGGCTTCTGTATGCACAGACAAGTTGCATACGGTACATAGTTTATATATATATATATATATATATATATATATATATATATATATATATATATATATATATAAAATAAAGTGAACAAATCATTTATATATTTTAACGTATCTTCCACTTTAGCTAAATGTATAATAATTTTGGCTAAGGCTTTGAAAGCAAACTATTCAACTTACAAAATATATATATATTTTTTAAATATCCCATACTAATAAACAATATACCAATATTGTGCCATAATTTATTGATTTTTTTTTCAAAATTTATTATCCCATCTCCTAAGTACTATAAAACCAACTGCAGTGTCCATTCATCCTGTTAAGACTATGAAAGTTGCTCATCTGTTTTTTTTTTTTTTTCACTGTGGGCTGGCAGTAGTTTTTTTTTTTTCCATTGTGTCAAAGAACTGGCTAAGAGAGCAGGCCTCTTCATCTGGATCTAATTCTCTGGGAATGTAGCCCTGTGTGTTTCTGTGCTAGTGTGTGTGTGTTCATACTGTATAACCTCTGGCTAAAAAGCATCAAGCCCATCATTCCAAATAAAATTTGAGCAGTGCAGGAAAAGTAAAACCTCTCATTCCACCGATTTTGGAGTTTCATTTCTCTGATAATACCGACCTACTAATGTTCAAAGCATCTGGTGTTGTGCTAATGTTAAAAGCATCTCTGTCAGATTCTTTTATTCACAACCAGCAAGAACGTGTTGCAAGTCAGGACAGTTTTTATTTATTTATTTTAATTTATTTTATTTTTTTGCTGAAGAGATCCGAATGCTTCGACTTAGTTTCAAATCACCTTTCTTCATTTTTTGATGATGGGGGAAAAAAAGCCTATCTTGTTTACTATCAGTGAGACTTGAGACTTAGACTCTTAATGACAATTGCTCATGCCATTAATCTCTCTATGGATACTAAATAAAAATCATTTATTGCCAAATGTACTTTGAAATAGCCTTAAAGAAAGTGTGGAACATGAATAACATGTTGCTTTGCATTCTTTTAGCATTATAAACATAAATTTTGTGCTAAATTTATTGTCTACACTCTTAGAAAATAAAGTACATTATTCTACCTTTAGGGGTACAATGGCTTGTCACTGGGGTAGTTCCCTCTAAGGTACTTATTTGTACCCTTTACCGGTATATACTGCTTGGGAACATATATGTATTTTTTTTTGCCCTAAAAAGGTACACATAGTTACCTTGAAGTCCAATAATGAGCCCTAGGGGGTACATTAGTGTAGATTGTACCTTGGGGGACAGAAATGGACTCTTACTGTACTCCTGTTTCTGACAGTGTATAATTTACAGATGATAGCTTCCAAATAGTATTACCAGCCTTATTGGCATTTTAACTACCCGTAATATAGAGCTGGGTGACAGGAAAAATAATTAGTGTACTATATACCGTATGTGAGCAAAATAGCTCAGTTAGTAGAAATTAGTATTCGAGATTTGGTTTGTTGTCTACTCTACAGTCTTCACATAAGAGTATGGTTTAACTGGAAAAGTATCAGATTTAAACATTCGGTTTTCAACCTGGAAAAGTATCAAAGCTCACAATATGATTTGAAAAATTTAAGGACTATATAAGCAAGGGTTACATTATATTACAGGCATTTAGCAGACGCTCTTATCCAGAGCAACGTACCACATACCCAGGGCAGCAGGGGGTTAGGTGCCTTACTCAAGGGCACTTCAACCATTCCTGCTGGTCCAGAAAATTGAACCGACAACCTTTTGGTCCCAAAGCTGCTTCTCTGCATTAGGTCATACATAGCCTCCCCCATGCTCTAAGATATATAGACTGAAGATATGTATTAAAAGTCCAAAGAATTAAAATTCTCTCTACCAACTCAGCTTTTCTAAGGTATATCATGTCATGGTATTTTTTTTTACTATACAATTCATTGCCATTACATAAAATAGGACCAATCTAGAATTTCTGGAAAGTTTAAGAATCACGTTTCAAAAAAATTCCTGAAAAGGTCTGGAACGTTTTTTTCATGATCAAAGGGGAAATTATTCTGGACTTGGTTTCAAAAATTATTCTGGACTTGGTTTCTTGGATTAAAAAGCACCAGGTGGTTCAGCAGGGAGTACATCCTGTCTGTATTTTGTTTATTTCTAAGAGGAATGCTAAAACAGACAGACATGCACATTTTATTTAACTCCAGATCCTTGTCTCTGCTGTTACTGGTTGACATGGTAACTGTCCACAGTTGTTTGTGCTGCTCTAGTCTCAGCCTTATAGACTCCTCTTCAGGCATCAGATACTATAGGTCTAGTATACTTTTCTGGCTACAAGATTTGGGATTGCAAAGATTGTAAACTGATTAGGTATCTGTATTTCCGTTTAAACATGTTCATGCACCAGTTTCCATGAGGAAAACAAGCTATCGAATGGTGAGCTTTTTTTAACAACATATAGTCACTGAGTTGGATGGGAGGATGTTTATGGCATCGCATCTTTAAAAGTTATGAAAGAAGCAGTTGGTGGTGAGTCAGTCTATGTTTGGTCATCTGCCATGGCAGCCATATTATATAGCCTCTTTCAGTGGAAGTAGACATGTATGGCCATTGGTTTATTTGACAAAATGTACCAGACCCTCTTTCAGAAAGCTAGAAGCTTGGATTGTGAGATAGTTTTGCTCTATATCCTTTCATGAAGCTGTGTTGTGCTCTTCCTCCTCTTAGCCTTGTCTACAATTGGAGGGAATGCTGACGGAGCTCCCTGTGTGTTCCCCTTTATTTTCTTGGGCAAATCCTATGATGAATGCACCACCTCTGGACGTAATGATGGGAAGCTATGGTGTAGTGCCACCAAGAGTTATGACGAAGACCGAAAATGGGGCTTTTGTCCAGACCAAGGTGATCAATCACCGGATCTGTTCAGTTTAGATGTAAAATGTACCATACAATAAATACCCAGCTCCGTCATTTCTTGACTAACAATCTGTTCCTATTGCTATTGAATGCTCATTTATTTAGGATTCTCTGTATTGTAATTATACATTATAATGGCCAGCTTCAGGTGGGTTGACCCAGTCTTTGGTCACTATCCTCCAGGCTACAGCCTGTTCCTGGTGGCAGCTCATGAGTTTGGCCATGCTCTGGGCCTGGAGCACTCACAAGACCCCGGAGCACTCATGGCTCCCATCTACACCTACACTAAGCACTTCAGGCTCTCCAATGATGACATCAGAGGAATTCAGGATCTCTATGGTAATTAGAGAGTCAAACAAATGACATTTAATAATGAATGCTACAATTAAAATAGCATATACCACAGTGTTGTTTGAATTCTCAAATCTGATTGGACAGCCGGTATTATGTGAAATTTATCCGTCCCGATGTTATTGTCAACTCTGTTAACTCTTCTACAGTAGTTCGGACTAAAAAGTTGAAAGTAATTCATAGCGGAACTCCCTGTTCATGAAGCGTATGGCATGAAGGTCCATACTTAAGAGAATATGGTAATGCATCAACCTGATTTTTAATGGCTTTTGCGACTGTACAACATCCATAAAACATACGTACGTGTACCAACACAGGGTATCTGATCAAGAAAAGGCAATATATATCTCTTAAAACACTTGACCGCTGGACAACAAATTTTGTATCTTTATTTATATAAGATCGATGGATTTTTTACCCAGTGCTTATTTAAAAAAAATAAATAATAACGTGGGATTATTTACTAACACATTTTACGCTCATCGGGAGCTCCGCTTTTAGGCAGTGCCTATATATGTATGTATGGCCCATTCTATAATTGCGGTTACATTTCAAGTGTTGAGTCTGTTAGGCATCGTCAACTCTGTTATGGTTAAACTGGGCAATCCTTTAACAGAGTTGATGTTTGCCACCTTTTGTGTCTTAACTCCACATGCTAACCTCAAACTAGCTACCATGTGCCATGTATAAAAACAGAAGGCTGGAGTTCCATGACATTAGATACAACTATAAATGGATAACATATATGGTGTGTCATTATTTTATATATACAGTGGTGCTTGAAAGTTTGTGAACCCTTTAGAATTTTCTATATTTCTGCATAAATATGACCGAAAACATCATCAGATTTTCACACAAGTCCTAAAAGTAGATAAAGAGAGCCCAGTTAAACAAATGAGACAAAAATATTATACTTGGTCATTTATTTATTGAGGAAAATGATCCAATATTACATATCTGTGAGTGGCAAAATTATGTGAACCTTTGCTTTCAGTATCTGGTGCAACCCCCTTGTGCAGCAATAAATGCAACGAAACATTTGTGGTAACTGTTGATCAGTCCTGCACACCGGCTTGGAGGAATTTTAGCCCATTCCTCCATACAGAACAGCTTCAACTCTGGGATGTTGTTGGGTTTCCTCACATGAACTGCTCACTTCAGGTCCTTCCACAACATTTCTTTTTTTTTTAAAGATTTTTTTGGGCTTTTTTCACCTTTTATTGGATAGGACAGTGTAGAGACAGGAAATGAGCGGGGGAGAGAGAGAGACGGGGAGAGATCGGGAAATGACCTCGGGTCCCCGGATTTATGGTATGGCGCCTTATCTACCTGAGCCACGACGCCCCCCCTTCCACAACATTTCGATTGGATTAAGGTCAGGACTTTGACTTGGCCATTCCAAAACATTAACTTTATTCTTCTTTAACCATTCTTTGGTAGAACGACTTCTGGGCTTAGGGTCGTTGTCTTGCTGCATGGCCCACCTTCTCTTGAGATCCAGTTCATGGACAGATGTCCTGATATTTTCCTTTAGAATCCACTGGTATAATTCAGAATTCATTGTTCCATCAATGATGGCAAGCCATCCTGGCCCAGATGCAGCAAAACAGGCCCAAACCATGATACTACCACCACCATGTTTCACAGATGGGATAAGGTTCTTATGCTGGAATGCAGTGTTTTCCTTTCTTCAAACATAACGCTTCTCATTTAAACCAAAAAGTTCTATTTTGGTCTCATCCATCCACAAAACATTTTTCCAATAGCCTTCTGGCTTGTTCACATCATCTTTAGCAAACTGCAGATGAGCAGCAATGTTCTTTTTGGAGAGCAGTGGCTTTCTCCTTGCAACCCTGCCATGCACACCATTGTTGTTCAGTGTTCTCCTGATGGTGGACTCATGAACATTAGCCAATGTGAGAGAGGCCTTCAGTTGCTTAGAAGTTAACCTAGGGTCCTTTGTGACCTCGCTGACTATTACATGCCTTGCTCTTGGAGTGATCTTTGTTGGTTGACCACTCCTGTGGAGGGTAACAGTGGTCTTGAATTTCCTCTATTTGTACACAATCTGTCTGACTGTAGATTGGTGGAGTCCAAACTCTTTCAAGAGGGTTTTGTAACCTTTTTCAGCCTGATGAGCATCAACAACACTTTTTTTCTGAGGTCCTCAGAAATCTCCTTCGTTCATGCCATGATACACTTCCACAAACATGTGTTGTGAAGCTCAGACTTTGATAGATCCCTGTTCTTTAAATAAAACAGGGTGCCCACTCACACCTAATTGTCATCCCATTGATTGAAAACACCTGACTCTAATTTCACCTGCAAATTAACCGCTAATCCTAGAGGTTCATATACTTTTGCTACTCACAGATATGTAATATTGGATCATTTTCTTCAATAAATAAATGACCAAGTATTTGACCAAGTATCTGATTTTTGTCACATTTGTTTAACTGGGTTCTCTTTATCTACTTTTAGGACTTGTGTGAAAATCTGATGATGTTTTCGGTCATATTTATGCAGAAATATAGAAAATTCTAAAGGGTTCACAAACTTTCAAGCACCGCTGTAAATGTAACTGATGGCTAATTGCTTTGGTGTAAGAGGAATGGGATATACTGTTATTGGAAAATAATCAACTTCAGGGTGTTACCAGTAACTGTTTCTCATCGGGCCGCATCACACAACCCCGTTATTGATTATTTTCCTCTGCTATCATGTTTCATCGTTTATATAACCCCTTCGGACACAATCGTATACATGAAGTTCCATAGCATTTTTTCTTGTGTCCGTAGGGGATCTGCATCAGAATGATAGAACATTATTTCTCTCACTCACAGGTGCACCAATAGGAAAGCCACTTCCTCCTACTCAGGGTCCAGTCACTCCTCTGGATATCTGCAATAAAAACATCGTATTTGATGCAATAGCACAGTTCAGAGGGGAGACTTTCTTCTTTACAGACAGGTAACTGTGATGGATGGTGTCTGTCTTTTCTGTAGCACAGTGCTCGAATCAGGGTTGGATCAGTTGCTAAATTAGCAATTGTAGTTTGAATTATGCTCGTGTCATATCTGATAAGGACCAACCAAATTGATGACAATGAAAACAGTCATGTCTGCATATCCTATTCGCCAAGTTAAAGTTTTAATGGTATGACATGAATATCTAAACAACCTATTTTTCAGAATGCCTTCAGAATGAGCAAGTTTTTCTTTTGGCATGGGGTCTGTGAATATTTTTTATTTATTTTTTTAACTTGTTCACAATGGGAAAACCAAACGCACCACAATCCAAGTTATTAATTTTATTACTGAGGTCTAAAGGCTTTTAACAGATTTATCTGGTCCCTTTTATCTGAACCCCAATAACACAAAACCAAGTGGCTTACGCTTGTTGGACCTAACATGTTGTTGGTGGACAGTTTAGGAACACAAAGCTCTTTGACTTTAATAAATGGCCAACATTTTATTGACCACATATAAATAATCTTGAAATGAAATAATTCTGTTCTGGGGATTTATTCATTTTAATTTACAATTAAAGTTTACGAACTCGGGGGCGGCACGGTGGTGTAGTGGTTAGCGCTGTCGCCTCACAGCAAGAAGGTCCTGGGTTCGAGCCCCGTGGCCAGCGAAGGCCTTTCTGTGTGGAGTTTGCATGTTCTCCCCGTGTCCGCGTGGGTTTCCTCCGGGTGCTCCGGTTTCCCCCACAGTCCAAAGACATGCAGGTTAGGTTAACTGGTGACTCTAAATTGACCGTAGGTGTGAATGTGAGTGTGAATGGTTGTCTGTGTCTATGTGTCAGCCCTGTGATGACCTGGTGACTTGTCCAGGGTGTACCCCGCCTTTCGCCCGTAGTCAGCTGGGATAGGCTCCAGCTTGCCTGCGACCCTGTAGAACAGGATAAAGCGGCTAGAGATAATGAGATGAGATGAGTTTACGAACTCATGTTCTATGCCATGCATATATTTAACAGTTATTCCAGGAAATCAAGTCGTACCCGAGCTGATAGCTGACAAGGCACATAGTACTGGGTTGGCTATAAGCTATGTACAACGAGATTGAGTTTTATTCTATCCCCATTCATTGGATTTTGCGAAACAGAGCATTTTTATTTTTTGCAAATTCAATAAATAAAAACTTTATACAAAACGTCCGACAAAATAATTTCCGCTTAGAATGTAAACAAACCGGCGAAATGACAGGAGCAATTTGTGAAAAATGCTATCATAATAATTCTTGAAAAATGAAAAAAGAGATACTTTCTTCCCATCAAATATTTAATTCCATATTTTGTTGCTGGTGTTTTTTTTTTTTTGTATTTCTTGGGGTTTTGTTTTCTAGGAGAGTTTTAATTTTGTCCTCGGTTGGTTCAGCAAAACGCTCCACCATTTTGTTTTTCTCTACTCACGGTATATGAGCTGATATCCTAATAGTAGAGTAGCCAATCAGAGCATGCGATTGCTCACATACAGTGAGTGTGGATAGAATAATTGGGGTTATAGGACAAATGCTGTACATGTAGTATGTAGACATTATTTAATAACTATAGTGGTTTTATATTAAGATTTAAAATTTCTATTTGATGAGATGACTTTCAGGCAGTTCATAGTCAACTAATTTCAGTGTGGTTTAAAAAAAAAACTATTGTGGAAAATGGCTGGAAAATTGAACATAGTGTACCTTCCAAAAACCCATCATACATCAAACTAATGTTAAAACCATTACAGTAAATGCTATTCATTTTATTGAAAGAGTAACACAAGTTAGGTATAATCTGTAACTGTAACTGCAAAATATTTCTGAATCCTAAAAATGAATTAATGTTAAATGTTTCGGTTGAATTTAAGAGACTCGAGTCTCTTAATTGGAGAGTGAGTGCTTATGTATATGTTTACATATGGGTATGTCTTGCCTGAGGCTGTGTGTGCGTGTGTGTGTGTGTGTGTGTGTGTGTGTGTGTGTGTGTGTGTGTGTGAACAGTAACCACAAATTTCTCTACAGATTCCAAAGCAAAGTTTTTCATGGCACAAACAAAAGCATACTTGAACGAACAAGCATTCTTCGGGCAGTTCTGCTGAGTGTACTGTTTTATTATAATTACATAATTAAACCTCAGATAAAACATTGCAATGCAGACTTTCGGTCATGTTTACAAGCATGTATGTATGTATGTATGTATGTATGTATGTATGTATGTTATAAGTAGGTGTGTTGTTTGCTTTTTGCAGTAGACGTTCTATTCGACGTACTAAACTCTAAGTGGCTTGTAATAATGAACTGGAATGAAAACACGAAACGAAAGTAGCCGTGAATGCCACAAAATTAGCATTTGTATGTGTTTAATCAGGCTGTGACTCTGAGTAAACCACACACACACACACACACACACACACACACACACACACACACACACACAGAGACATCCGTTCACTCCAGATGTACTCTGTTGGGGACTGGATCTAATGGGATCAGCAAACCCAAATAATGCAATCCTAAGCAAAACGCCTTGAAGTTGCTGGTTTCAAAACACACACACACACCACACTTTTGTACATAATGTGGTCTCAGAATCGAGCCTTTGGAGCAAGAGAGAGCGCTTAGTGTTCTGAACACAGACCTATCTTTAATACAAATTAAATCCTTACTGCTCTGTGATTAGCAATGATAATCAGGAGACCACACACACACACTGAGGGCTGTATTCAGATTTATGCTAAGGACTGCTGGTGAGGAACTAATACCAAAATACCGCATAGACCAGTACTGAGTCCTCAGAATTATCTACGGAGTTCAGCATTGATCGGACATCTGTGCACGTGGGTGGAGTTTTACTTAAACACAGGTCTTTTCTTTATCCTGCATTCACACGTTGAACGTTAAATGTTTTTTTCCTGTTTGAAATTCAGTCCAGCTGTCCGATCTTTCTGACCACTTGATTGTACCTTCACATTCAAATCTGGGACACTGAAAGTCAATATTAGCGAAATTTGCAAATTGGAAGTTAAAATTAGAGCTGCACCGATTGCAATTTTTTGGGCCGATTCCGATTTCCGATTTTCCATGGAGTGTGACCTGCCAATACCGATTTTGGCTGATTCCGATTTCATTTTTTCAAACCACTTCACAGCACACACAAAGACTATTTTCTTTTTATCTTTTCTTTAATAGAACATTCTGCCAGATTCTCATCTCATCTCATTATCTCTAGCCGCTTTATCCTTCTACAGGGTCGCAGGCAAGCTGGAGCCTATCCCAGCTGACTATGGGCGAAAGGCGGGGTACACCCTGGACAAGTCGCCAGGTCATCACAGGGCTGACACATAGACACAGACAACCATTCACACTCACATTCACACCTACGGTCAATTTAGAGTCACCAGTTAACCTAACCTGCATGTCTTTGGACTGTGGGGGAAACCGGAGCACCCGGAGGAAACCCACGCGGACACGGGGAGAACATGCAAACTCTGCACAGAAAGGCCCTCGCCGGCCACGGGGCTCGAACCCAGGACCTTCTTGCTGTGAGGCGACAGCGCTAACCACTACACCACCGTGCCGCCCCTGCCAGATTTTCAGTAATAAATTTTCAACACCTCAAAGGTTGAAATCAAACAAAAAGACATTGTTCTTTGTAAAATCTTTCTTCATGTTTGGTATTAACATATTAATTCCTGAAATAGGAAATTCACACAAACATTTTTTTCTTTTCCCATCCAATATCTGGCACAAAAACAACTTCCCCCTCATATATTATTTGCCTACTGCTATGGAACACACTTTCATAAGCCTATTTAGATCTGAAAACGTATGCCTTATGGAACAACACATTTCTTCATTCAGTATCAAAATACAAAAATAATTTCTTATGAAAGCAGAAGTTTTCATGATTCATGCAATTATTGATTTTAACTTAAAATCAATAATTGCACGAATCATGAAAACTTCTGCTGCAACTCCCTTTATCAGCCATCACATTTTCACACCCCAAAGTCAGTTCCAAAGTTTGTTGCAACAGTAATATTTAAAAGCGAAAGACAATTCATGGATAAATTATTATAAAGGGAGGGTTTTTTTAACTCACAAGCAGAGGTTGCAAAAGTACACACAATATTTGCTTAAGTAGAAGTACAGACACGTGTGAAAAAGGACTCTGATAAAAGTAGAAGTACTGATTCAACTTCTTTACTCAAGTAAAAGTAGAAAAGTCGAGGATCTGAAATGTCCTCAAAGTATAACTAAAAAGTATCCCTTTTGAAGGACATTTCTACCAGCTGTTCCTGTGCAAAGCTAACAGAACCTCATGTTTTAGATTAGATTAGATTAGATTAGATTAGATTAGATTAGATTAGATTAGATTAGATTATAATTGGGCAGTCTGTGTGTGCATGGAAGGAGGCAAACCCATGCATTTTTAAATTAATTATTAAATAATACCATATATAAGGTTCTCCACTGCAAATATTTTAATTGTCAAGTACTCTCTGGCAAATAAATAATTCACTTGCACATGCAGTCAAAGTCGATTAGCTATGTACAGTGCGCTAACCTCGAAAACCCAGCTGTATATAGCGTTAATTTATAGTTATCCTTACCTTACTAGCTGCTCCTTACATGCTTGCTAATAACTTACAAACCCAATTCCAAAAAAGTTGGGACACTGTAAACTGTAAATAAAAACAGAATGTGAAGATTTGCAAATTCTGGAAACCTGGTATTTCATTGAAAATAGTACAAAGACAGCATATCAAATGTTCCTGTTACACTGCTTCATCAGAAACAGTGAGAGCTAGAGAACATCCCTATAAAAGTTATCTGATTGATATTCACGAGTAATCCAGTCGGAAACTGATCAGAAGAGAGAGAGCAAGCCTGACAGCTTTCCCGTGATTCAGAAAGCACCGGCAGTTTCCTGACGTCCCGCGAGCAGAGAGTGTACTCTGTTGTACCAACTTCAACCTGCCGTTACTCCCAAAGTACTGAACAGATCTTAATAAGATAAATTTCTTTGGAAAGCAGCGATTATAAGCTTTTTAATGATAGAAAATACAACCCCGATTCCAAAAAAGTTGGGACAAAGTACAAATTGTAAATAAAAACGGAATGCAATAATTTACAAATCTCAAAAACTGATATTGTATTCACAATAGAACATAGACAACATATCAAATGTCGAACATGAGACATTTTGAAATTTTATGCCAAATATTGGCTCATTTGTAATTTCACGACAGCAACACATCTCAAAAAAGTTGGGACAGGGGCAATAAGAGGCTGGAAAAGTTAAAGGTACAAACAAGGAACAGCTGGAGGACCAAATTGCAACTCATTAGGTCAGTTGGCAATAGGTCATTAACATGACTGGGTATAAAAAGAGCATCTTGGAGTGGCAGCGGCTCTCAGAAGTAAAGATGGGAAGAGGATCACCAATCCCCCTAATTCTGCGCCGACAAATAGTGGAGCAATATCAGAAAGGAGTTCGACAGTGTAAAATTGCAAAGAGTTTGAACATATCATCATCTACAGTGCATAATATCATCAAAAGATTCAGAGAATCTGGAAGAATCTCTGTGCGTAAGGGTCAAGGCTGGAAAACCATACTGGGTGCCCGTGATCTTCGGGCCGTTAGACAGCACTGCGTCACATACAGGCATGCTTCTGTATTGGAAATCACAAAATGGGCTCAGGAATATTTCCAGAGAACATTATCTGTGAACACAATTCACCGTGCCATCCGCCGTTGCCAGCTAAAACTCTATAGTTCAAAGAAGAAGCCGTATCTAAACATGATCCAGAAGCACAGACGTCTTCTCAGGGCCAAGGCTCATTTAAAATGGACTGTGGCAAAGTGTAAAACTGTTCTGTGGTCAGACGAATCAAAATTTGAAGTTCTTTATGGAAATTAGGGACGCCGTGTCATTCGGACTAAAGAGGAGGACGACCCAAGTTGTTATCAGCGCTCAGTTCAGAAGCCTGCATCTCTGATGGTATGGGGTTGCATTAGTGCGTGTGGCATGGGCAGCTTACACATCTGGAAAGACACCATCAATGCTGAAAGGTATATCCAGGTTCTAGAGCAACATATGCTCCCATCCAGACGACATCTCTTTCAGGGAAGACCTTGCATTTTCCAACATGACAATGCCAAACCACATACTGCATCAATTACAGCATCATGGCTGCGTAGAAGAAGGGTCCAGGTACTGAACTGGCCAGCCTGCAGTCCAGATCTCTCACCCATAGAAAACATTTGGCGCATCATAAAACAGAAGATACGACGAAAAAGACCTAAGACAGTTGAGCAAGTAGAATCCTACATTAGACAAGAATGGGTTAACATTCCTATCCCTAAACTTGAGCAACTTGTCTCCTCAGTCCCCAGACGTTTACAGACTGTTGTAAAGAGAAAAGGGGATGTCTCACAGCGGGAAACATGGCCTTGTCCCAACTTTTATGAGGTGTTGTTGTCATGAAATTTAAAATCACCTAATTTTTCTCTTTAAATGATACATTTTCTCAGTTTAAACATTTGATATGTCATCTATGTTCTATTCTGAATAAAATATGGAATTTTGAAACTTCCACATCATTGCATTCCATTTTTATTTACAATTTGTACTTTGTCCCAACTTTTTTGGAATCGGGGTTGCATTCAAAAGTTAAGCAATGATAGATTTGGAAACTTAGATGAGCGTCTGCATGCACAATTTTCACAGCACGGCCGGTGAGCGTCTGATATGCCTACTCACAGTTCTAGCGATCTATCTTGATGTTGTTTCTGTGTGAGGGTGCACGGTGGTGCAGTGGTTAGCACTGCTGCCTCACAGCAATCAGGTTCTGGGTTTGAACCCCATGGCCAACCAGGGCCTTTCTCTGCGGAGTTGCATATCCTCCTCATGCCTCTGGGTGCTCTGGTTTCCTTCTACAGTCCAAAGTCATGTGGATTAGGTCAACTGGCTACTTTAAATTGCCCATAGGTGTGAGTGTGGATGGTTGTTCGTCTGTGTTAGCCCTGCGATAGATCGCGAAATGCCCAAGGTGTACCCTGCCTCTCGCCCGATGTCAGCTGAGATTGGCTCCAGCTTCCCCAGTGACCCTGATGGAGAAACAATATAGATAATGAATGGATGCATGCTTCTGTGTGAGCCATAGTGGTGCCCTACTGCCAACTAGCCAGTCAGAGCAGAGCTCGTCAACTTATTAACGAACTCACCCAAAAAGAAAACAAAAACAGCTCGTTTCATTCTAGGATCAAATTGTAGGGTTGAAACTGGGCACGTAAAACTGCATCTGAGCATTTTCTCCCTGAACAAAGTCACATAGCTTCTATTTAGACATGAGAAAACAATTTCAAATATTGAATAAATGCACCTTTAAACTGTCAACCCTGGACATAAAAATTACAAATGGCAAAGAAGTATAAACTATGAAAATCTGAGCTACGTGTTTTTCCTCAACTATTCATGTATGTTTCTTTTCTTTTGATTCACTTTAATAATAATCAGGTTTGTTGTTGGTTGGTTTTCTGTGTGTTTTGTTTCGATTAGGATCAGTTCAGGATCAGTTACAGCATACGACTGCTATCTGTTCGACTCAGCAGTATAAACACCAGCTGTTAAGAAAGTGTACTTCAGAGAGCCTTTTTTGTCTCACAGGACTTAATTTCAGTAGAATTTTGCAACAGATAGGAATTTTTTAATGGTTTTCCTCAAAGCATTTTAGTGTATCGGGCCCGATACCCTTGCTCTGCCTGCCGGTACACTTAGCCACTTTAGTTAAAATCTGATACGCTTTGATTTATACCGATACGTTAAATTTCCTACCCACAAGTAACTAGATATATAGGACAGCAAATAACAGATCCATTTACATATCGATTTATATTTGTGTTAAACAAGCGATCTTTTTTCCAATGTTTGTGCTGATTCTGTCAAAGTAATATGTCCGCATATGTTCAAACCGTCCAATAAAAATATCAAAAGAAAACGTCAGACATCCCGGAATTTTCCGATTCATTATAAGCGATCTCGAGGCGGCACGGTGGTGTAGTGGTTAGCGCTGTCGCCTCACAGCAAGAAGGTCTGGGTTCGAGCCCCGTGGCCGGCGAGGGCCTTTCTGTGCGGAGTTTGCATGTTCTCCCCGTGTCCGCGTGGGTTTCCTCCGGGTGCTCCGGTTTCCCCCACAGTCCAAAGACATGCAGGTTAGGTTAACTGGTGACTCTAAATTGACCGTAGGTGTGAATGTGAGTGTGAATGGTTGTCTATGTGTCAGCCCTGTGATGACCTGGTGACTTGTCCAGGGTGTACCCCGCCTTTCGCCCGTAGTCAGCTGGGATAGGCTCCAGCTTGCCTGCGACCCTGTAGAACAGGATAAAGCGGCTAGAGATAATGAGATGAGATGAGATTATAAGCGATCTCATTGGCTGCCAATCTTGTCCCCCACCAGACGGACAAAGCCAACTGATTTTAATCACAAAAGTTTGACCTAGTCTATTATCATTATGGCTTCGATCAAATATTAGTTGACTAAACGTCAACAAACCCACGTGAATGGGTTATAATATCATTATTATTCGAAATTATGCTACATTTGACATTTAACAAATTCTCTTCATGAATGTTTTTATAAGTACATAATCTTTCTGCAAACTTAAATGTACGAATTAAGTTTTCTTTTCCTTTAAATATGTTTTAATCTTAATCTAGCCCATTTAATAAAGTGCCAAAAGTTAAACTTTATAATATGCAGTTGCCTTACTTTTCTTTTCAGTGTATCTTAGTTATACATATATTATGGTAATTGCATCAGAAACATTCTAAATCATTACAGTTATAGTAATACAGTGACTTATTTTAAGGTGGCGGTTCTTAGGTTCAGATCCCTTTGTGATCAACAGGAGGTCATGATGATCGATTCTCTTCATTGGATTGCATAAGACGGAGCAAACCACTGTTCATATTTTCATGCACATTTTTGTTACAACACTACTTGATCATAGGTAATTAAGGGATCCCCGTAGATTTTCAATCTATCATATACCTCAGTAATCTATAACAAAACATGTTTAACTTGCATGTTGAACTTTAAGGTGAAATTTCAAATGTGTATACATTAATACTATTTAGGTCAGAAATCATTGAAACACTGGTAAACTCTATCCTATAATCATGTATCGAAAACCTCTCAGAGACCCTGAAAATGCATCTGAAAGCATCTATTTTCAAAAAATGTTCCGGGGGGGCACGCCCCCGGACACCCCTAGTTTCGCTTCGCGCCATCAGCACTCGCTTTCGTGCCATTGGCACTCAACTGTCTGTGTATTATCATGCCAGAATTTAGGGCTTTAATTTTTTTCTAGGGAAAACACTATATATATATATATATATATATATATATATATATATATATATATATATATATAATTTTTTAGGTGAACATAGATCTCAGATGAAATAAAAGCGTCATGGTCTTAGAGGGGGGCGGCACTGTGGTGTAGTGGTTAGTGCTGTCGCCTCACAGCAAGAAGGTCCGGGTTCGAGTCCCGTGGCTGGCGAGGGCCTTTCTGTGTGGAGTTTGCATGTTCTCCCCGTGTCCGCGTGGGTTTCCTCCGGGTGCTCCGGTTTCCCCCACAGTCCAAAGACGTGCAGGTTAGGTTAACTGGTGACTCTAAATTGAGCGTAGGTGTGAATGTGAGTGTGAATGGTTGTCTGTGTCTATGTGTCAGCCCTGTGATGACCTGGCAACTTGTCCAGGGTGAACCCCGCCTTTCGCCCGTAGTCAGCTGGGATAGGCTCCAGCTTGCCTGCGACCCTGTAGAACAGGATAAAGCGACTAGAGATAATGAGATGAGATGGTCTTAGAGGGAAGGAATTTAGTTTTCCTCCATATATCTGATTGTGGTTAGTTACACAAATCGTATGAAGGTATTGGAAATGCCATCGTGATAAAACTATATATTTTATAATGATCCTAAACTTCAAGTCAGCAGATAATAAAGTGGGTCACATTACCCTAAGGAAAGATGACATTAGCCCTGAGATATTCACACAGCTGGATCACTTTCTACAGCTGTTGAAGTCATTTGGGACCAAATGGAGAAACAAATATGTTAGAAAACTTATCCATGGTGAATGTTCTGTGTTCATTATATTTGTGCAGCTGTAGTGGAATTTTATAGTTCATCTCTTATATTTTGCTTTAAGTATTCACAGTATTTTCATAATTACAGCTTTGATTTTTTTTTTCTTTCTTATGAGTCAGTGGACCCTTAGGCAGTTTACCTGTGATCCTCACTTTTGTGCTGTTGGAGCTTGCTGGACTGTAAGAAGGGAATGCTGACAGGTGTGGATTCAAGAGCAGCTGTTAACTCAGTGCTGGAAGGGAGTGGTGTCTAGCCATTTGATTACCTCGTCTCCCATTTCAAGTGTGTCTAGTGGTATTGGCAGACTGTGACATACAGTAATAGGAACATAAAGGTCTTAACTCATCCATTCATCTAAGCCACGTATATAATTTTTTTTTTTTTTTTGCTGTAGTTTGTTACAGGAAATACCAATCTGCTGTGAAAGAATAAGTCTGGGCATAGGACCAAGTTATCAGGGTGCTATTGGGGTGCATTCAGTACGAGTGTGTGTATGTTACATTACAGGCATTTAGCAGATGATCTTACCCAGAGCAACCTTGAACCAAAAAAATCAAACTAACGACCTTTTGGTCCCAAAGCTGCTTCTCTAACCATTAGGCCATTGTTTTCCCCATATATATAATATATATTTCTATCCATGTTCACTGGATATGAGCAATCACATGCTCTGATTGACTACACTACTACTAGGATATCAGCTCATATACCATGAGTAGAGAAAAACAAAATGGCGGAGCATGTTGGTGAACCAACCGAGGATGAAATAAAAACTCTACTCGAAAACAAAACCACAAAAATTGTCATCGAGTATTTAAAGGATATGGGACATGAAACATAAAAGCACGCTATATCAGTTTCTTTCCATTAAAAATATGAATTAATTGCATCAACAAATACAAAATCATCTATTAAATTCAGCAAAATCGTTATATTCGTGATGATTATATGGCATTTCTGCTCGACTTCCAATATGCATTTTTTGCAACCGGAAGAGCCGCTGTCACGTGATCATATGTCACAAAAACTTTCGGGCACAGCACAAGCGGGTAGATGAATGGAGAAGTGGATGACAAGAAAATTGTTTTTATAGTCTTTAAAGTACATTGGACATCATCCATTGGACATCATGGTGTATTGTGCTGCTTATGGTTGCAATAATTCCAATGGGAAATGCCCTGGAGTAAGTTTGTTTGCATTCCCCAAGGACCCGAAGCTGAGGAAAGTGTGGGCTCACCTGCGCATGCGCAGTAGGCTTCGCGCATGCGCAGTAGGCTTGGTAGGACAACTTTACAGAACACCTGTTGAAAAAAAAACTTTGCACCTACTGTTTCCCACAAACTGTATTCGGACCATTTCACTGAGGATTCTTTCAACATTAATACTCAGGTACTGAGCGATATTAATTCATGAAACAGGAAGCATAAGGATAAGAAAAAAAAACAGTTCAAATCGGGAAGCCGCGCACACCTGCGCCAGGCTGCACAAATGCGCTCAGCTTCCCGACCCAAACCGCCTCTCTCTCATCCTTACACTTCATGCCTCATGCTCCATGAACCAACATCGCTTTTTTTTTTTAAAATCGGATCTGCACGATTCAGCCGTGAAAAAGGCGGCATCCGCCGAAAGGCGCGCTGTTTGCATCCCTGCGGAGGCCAGGGGACAGGGCAGGAATATTTTTGTTGATATGAGTGATCCGGTGCGATTTCGCGACCCCCCTGTTGAAGACCTCTGCGCTAAGCGACTGAAAGCCGAGGTAAGGATTAGTATTATAATTTTGGGTGTATCAATTATTGATTATCATAATTCTGACTCGTTTCGCCATTTTGAATGTTTTCATCTCGGACTCTGGAAGCATTGTATCTCAATCAATCTTGAAAAATATCAGCAAAAAAAAAAACTAGCTTGCAACGGACTTTAGCTAGATCTATGATGAACTTTCAATGTATGATACAAAAATAATACTTCTTTCAACAGATCATTAGCCTTTGAGCAGAATTGTTTTTAACTTACCAGGAAGTGTTATCGAGCCGACCGCTTTCAGTTTCATGGGGACTGAATGAACTCTCACTCTCAGAATCATCTGACCCGTCAGAGTAAAGACAAGATCCATGTTCATGTGAATTTCCAGCTATTGGTTCGAATTGATAGGGTCTAACTTCACATCTCTGTGAAACATCGGGAATATCACTGTCGATGGTGTCCATTTCGGTAACCTGTTTACATTAGATTCCCAAGCGCTGGCTCCTTGGAAAGTTTTTGTGACGTCACGGGTCACGTGACCACCTAGCTAATTAACGAATCATTGTTTTACGCTGATGTATAGAAAAACTTGAATAATGTGATGATTTTCACATTTTTGACACCCTGCAGTGATTTAGATGGCATTTCTTATGTCCTTTATACATAGTTATGCCCAGGTAAAAATCCATGTCCCATATCCTTTAAAAGAAACAGAAATAGCTAAAATAATATAGTTTTTTGTTTGTTTCTTTCTTTTTTTTCCAATATCTCCTGTTCCACACTCCAGCCCAGTTGGTGGCAGTAATGCACCTTTAAGTTGGTTTGCCAACCACCAAAAAAACCCTAAAGAAGAAACACCCCCCCAAAAAAAAAAAATATATATATATATATATATATATATATATATATATATATATATATATATATATACACAGTATATATATATATATATATATATATATATATATATATATATATATACACAGTATATATATATATATATATATATATATATATATATATATATAAATAGAAAAGCAACAAAATCTCATCTCATTATCTGTAGCCGCTTTATACTGTTCTACAGGGTCGCAGGCAAGCTGGAGCCTATCCCAGCTGACTACGGGCGAAAGGCGGGGTACACCCTGGACAAGTCGCCAGGTCATCACAGGGCTGACACATAGACACAGACAACCAGTCACACTCACATTCACACCTACGGTCAATTTAGAGTCACCAGTCAACCTAACCTGCATGTCTTTGGACTGTGGGGGAAACCGGAGCACCCGGAGGAAACCCACGCGGACACGGGGAGAACATGCAAACTCCGCACAGAAAGGCCCTCGCCGGCCACGGGGCTCGAACCTGGGCCTTCTTGCTGTGAGGCGACAGCGCTAACCACTACACCACCGTGCCGCCCAAGCAACAAAATATGGAATAAAATTATTTGATGGTAAGAATGTATCTTTTTTTATTTTTCAAGAATTATTATTATTATTATTATTATTATAGCATTTTTTGCAAATTGCTCCTGTCATTTCACCGGTTTGTTTACATTCTAAGTGGAAATGATTTTGTTGGACATTTTGTATAAAGTTTTGATTTATCGAATTTGCTAAAAATAAAAATGCTCTGTTTCTCAAAATCCAGTGAATGTGGATCGAATAATACAGTTATTCCACACAGTCTCGCTGTATATGGCTTATAGCCCACTTGGTGCTACGCGCCTCATCGGCTGTCAGCTCATGTATGACTCGATTTAGATAGATAGATACATACACAAACACAAGGTAACATGAGCCCTGTGTCTGGATGTTAGCTAACATCATGTTTGGCTGAGCATCATGGGTATTGTAATCTACAGCACACACTGACTTTGACATGACAAAATTCAATGTCTCCACCAAAGAGCTCATTCTGGGAGCTGACATGGACGTCCTTGGCCATGGAGCTGGGTGATCTGGGCATCTAACAAGAAATTCTCTCATAAGTACAGGGTCTGAGACATCTTGAGCTGGGACCCAGCAGTGTTCTTCAGTGCCACAACAGAACTGTCCTCTGTGGCAGAGAGAATTCAGGATGACCCTTAATTTGATTAGAAAAGAAGGTGCTGTTTTGGTTGGGGCAAGGAACTACTGGTTTGAGTAGATCAGTTTGACCACTTCTTGATGGATGGAAATCTCTTGTGTACAAGCATACCAACTCCCCTGGTTTGAACACTAGCATAACAGAGTAATGTCTATCAGCAAATTCTTGTTGAATGATTGCTCGTGCTGTGCATCGCTGGGCCTCCTCCCGTGCCCTTTTGCTTTTATGAGACCATTCATTAACAGCAGGTGCACCAGTGAACAATAATGCTTGGTAGCATATTGAAAGGGTGTAAGAAGGTATATTTATTCTTCATAAATGGTTCTGAAGAATCTTCAAATTTCTTGATACACGCTCTGTACTTTATGTATTTTGTATACATGCAAGTTTGATGGACATCACTTCCTGGTTACCAATGGGTTAGTTTTATTCCCTGAAAATTATTTTCCTTTAAATACAGTTAGAAATATTTTTTGCTGGAGATCCTCAATGTTGATGATATCTAATGATGTCTGAGGCATCCACGATGGAAGGCGTCAGGTTATTTATAAAGAGCTGTGGTGACTGGATCCACCCTTTACAAGTGATCTGACAGGCACAGCTGTAGAACCAAAGCTCTGAATAAAATACTGATTAAAAAAAGAACTGATTAAACCTATGAACCTTTGAATTCCCTTAATTCATTGGGGTGTTGGCTATTCAGTGACTCTCTGAAGTGTTGTGTAATTCATGACTTCCTCCTTCCTTGTAATATAGCCAAACTAGATAGAACTCGACGCCAACGGCGTCGATGGGGATGCCTCCGCCTGGTAGACTACACGCCTTATTAAGTTGTGATTTGGGGATGGACATTTGACCTCACAGTAATCTTGACCTGTGACCTTTTAACCTCAAAATCTAATCAGTTAATGTTTGTCCCCAAATGCACAAATGGTGAAATTCCTTTCATTTGCCTTGAAGATATTGTGTTCACAAGCTTTTTGGACAGACATTTGACCTCATAGTGACCTTGACCTTAGACCTTTTGATCTTAAAATCTAATCATTTCATCTTTGTCCCAAAGCACACAAATGGTGAAAGTTTGGTGAAATTCCTTTCATTAGTCTTTGAGATATCGCGTTCACAAGGTTTGGGGATGACATTTGACCTCACAGTAATCTTCACCTGTGACCTTTTAACCTCAAAATCTAATCAGTTCATGTTTGTCCCAAAGCGCACAAATGGTGAAAGTTTGGTGAAATTCCTTTCATCAGCCTTTGAGATATCGTGTTCACAAGGTTTCGGGGTGGACACGCACGGACGGATGCACAGACAGACGGACCACCTGAAAAATTAATGCCTCCTGCACCTTAAGGTGGCGGAGGCATAAAAATGTTCATAGGACACATGGAGCTCAGATTTCTCAGTCTACTTGAACAGATTGTTTGTTTCATAGTGTGTACATGACCCACTGGACATGACGTTTGAGTCAGTAGGAATATTGATATATGTTGTCAATGTATGTGATGACAAATCTGCCTAGTACATCTTGGAGGGCAACTTTTCTGGACTTGGAAAATAGCAGGGGCATTGACCAATCCATACGGTGTACTAAATTGTGCTTTAGACATAACTGCTTCCCAAACCTTATAAGTTTGAAGGGATTTCATAAATCAAGTTTGCTTGAACCGCAATGGTCAATACTGAGTTCCCACATCTTCTTGAAATGAAAATACTTACAGAAGTGCTCAAGTGGAGGGTGTATATATGATCTACTCTCTGGTGTCTCAATGATCGACTCAGTGATCTCTTTGATGGGGTAAGGTCAGAAAACAGGCCAATGGAGCATTCATAAGGTCTATGGGGAGGTAGGGCAAAGGCTTCAGCTTGACTGAACACATCGTAAAATTTGTCAAGACAGTCTGGAATATTGATTGATGCGTCAGGGGCTTTCAAATGGTATGGATGCAGTAATTATGACATAGCACATTTAATAGGGAGGCATAGAATCTAGAAGAATTTGGGAGGTCATCTCAGTAAGCATAATGCTGGTGTGTGGGAGAGCTTGAGAGGTCATGACTTTCTCAACATCTAACTTGCCATCCTGCCTGCTCTTGTACTTCTGGAATGTGAAACGCTTGGCAGTAATGACAATTTATATTCACCACATTAATATGTAGTTGTTCTTCAATGCACTGTCCAGCACAGGCCCTTGTCTAGTAGTTTGTTGTTGACCTGAGGTCAGTTGATTGTCACTGTTCTGTATGGTACAAAGCAAAGGGAAAATCCAAAGCATGCAAACAGTAAGGTTTAGTCAACTCAAGAAAACACATCAGAAGGAGTACTTTGTAAAGAAGGACTAAATGACACAATTGGTGTAGTTAAAGGGTTAAAACATTGCTGTAGCCATTTTTTTTTTAATTTTGCTGTTTATTGAAATGCACAAACCGGATCTGCCTATTCAAGGTCTGAAATAATTTGGCCTTTGAAAAATAGGTCAGCGGAAATGGAGCTGGGGGCAGTGGGTATTGTTGCTGGGCTGAATGTTGGAAAAGCACAGTTTGGGCCTGTCCTGCTGGCTCCACTCTCTGCCATAACGAGAAACAGATGCTCCAATGAATCACCCCATTGTTGCCAGGACGCAGATCTACTAATGTAGCCTCTCTCTCACTTTATCTCTCTCTCTCTCTCTCTCTCTCTCTCTCTCAGTCACACACAGTCCTTCACTCCTTCCCTTTTTCACCCTAGCCTTTGGCTGCCACTTCTCTCCATTTTGAAGTGATGCAAGTCTATTGCTCATCAGCGTCACCCTTTACTGAATTTAATTTGATTTGTGATTAGAGTCACTCAAGTAAACAACTCATCAAATCAAGCCTGGGTTAATCATCTCGTTCCCTCGCAGGTTCATGTTTAGAGCTAGTAGTCCGCAGAAGAAGCCGTACGGTCCATTGTTGGTGGGCACATTTTGGAGTGAGGTTCCTGAGAAGATAGATGCAGCCTATGAGAACCCACTGGAGGAGAAGTCCGTGTTCTTTTCAGGTAAAGTTGCACAGAGGACATTATAAAATGAAATAAATGACAATCAGTTTATAAATATATGAACAAATAGATAGAAAGAAGCAATAAATAGAAATAATAGAAAATAGCTTAGTTTTTTTCTTAATCCATACAAAAAAGTACATGAGAAAAAAACGGTTGAAGTCCATATTCGTGAAAAAGGGTTTGGGTTTTTTTTTGTTGTTCTTTTAACATTCACTACATTTGTCTGATATATATAGTATAAAATTTTATATCTAGACTTCCTATTATATAAACATTGAGGTATGTACAAAAGTACATGAATAATCTTCCAAAGTAATTATAACATAACATTTAAGTTCTCTGTACTTCGCCACCATTCTTTCATTAAATTTGCCTTTCTCTCCAAGGGTATATGTAATCACAGTGGTTATAAATATAGTGTTTATATATATATTGTGGGTGGCACGGTGGTGTAGTGGTTAGCGCTGTCGCCTCACAGCAAGAAGGTCCTGGGTTCGAGCCCCGGGGCCGGCGAGGGCCTTTCTGTGTGGAGTTTGCATGTTCTCCCCGTGTCCGCGTGGGTTTCCTCCGGGTGCTCCGGTTTCCCCCACAGTCCAAAGACATGCAGGTTAGGTTAACTGGCGACTCTAAATTGACCGTAGGTGTGAATGTGAGTGTGAATGGTTGTCTGTGTCTATGTGTCAGCCCTGTGATGACCTGGCGACTTGTCCAGGGTGTACCCCGCCTTTCGCCCGTAGTCAGCTGGGATAGGCTCCAGCTTGCCTGCGACCCTGTAGAAGGATAAAGCGGCTAGAGATGATGAGATGAGATGAGATGAGATGAGGCTATGAGTCAGTGACAGACCAATTTCCACACATTTGCATGTACCGTTTCTTGCAAAAGTATTCAACCCCCTTGGTGTTTGTCCTGTTTTGTCACATTACAAGCTGGAATTAAAATGGATTTTTAGAGGGTTAGCACCATTTGATTTACACAACATGTCTACAACTTTAAAGGTGCAACTTGTTTTTTTTTGTGACACAAATAATAAATAAGATGAATAAACAGAAATCTGGAGTGTGCATAGGTATTCACCCCCTTTCATATGAAACCCCTCAATAACAGCTGGTCCAACCAATTCACTTCATAAGTCACATGAAGTGTGACTTATGAAGTGTGACTTATAATTGATTAAGATCCACCTGTGTGCAATCAAAGTGTCACATGATCTGTTACACGATATCTGTATAAATCAACCTGTTCTGCAAGGACCCTGACTCTACTACACTACTAAGCAAGCAACATGAAAAATCCATTTCAGCTTGTAATGTGACAAAACAGGACAAACACCAAGGCGGTGAATACTTTTGCAAGACACTGTATCAGTGTCCCACGTCTCCAAGATAATTATTTGCAGCTAGTTCTCTAAAACAGTGTACAATCTGCCTCTGATTGAGTAATTCTAATACACTGAGATCACATTTTCCTCATTAATGACTAAAAAATAAGCCCCTGTAGTTGTTAATTCTTTGGCTTTGGTGGTTTGTGAGGAAGAAGATTCAGGTTTATAGATAACACTTCTAAAATGTGTCTGGGGAAAATATATATTGCACAATTGCATGACAAGCTATATGGAAAAAATGTTCTGTCTTTATTTTATCTTACAACCCCGATTCTAAAAAAGTTGGGACAAAGTACAAATTGTAAATAAAAACGGAATGCAATAATTTACAAATCTCAAAAACTGATATTGTATTCACAATAGAACATAGACAACATATCAAATGTTGAAAGTGAGACATTTTGAAATTTCATGCCAAATATTGGTTCATTTGAAATTTCATGACAGCAACACATCTCAAAAAAGTTGGGACAGGGGCAATAAGAGGCTGGAAAAGTTAAAGGTACAAAAACGGAACAGCTGGAGGACCAAATTGCAACTCATTAGGTCAATTGGCAATAGGTCATTAACATGACTGGGTATAAAAAGAGCATCTTGGAGTGGCAGCGGCTCTCAGAAGTAAAGATGGGAAGAGGATCACCAATCCCCCTAATTCTGCGCCGACAAATAGTGGAGCAATATCGGAAAGGAGTTCGACAGTGTAAAATTGCAAAGAGTTTGAACATATCATCATCTACAGTGCATAATATCATCAAAAGATTCAGAGAATCTGGAAGAATCTCTGTGCGTAAGGGTGCCCGTGATCTTCGGGCCCTTAGACAGCACTGCGTCACATACAGGCATGCTTCTGTATTGGAAATCACAAAATGGGCTCAGGAATATTTCCAGAGAACATTATCTGTGAACGCAATTCACCGTGCCATCCGCCGTTGCCAGCTAAAACTCTATAGTTCAAAGAAGAAGCCGTATCTAAACATGATCCAGAAGCGCAGACGTCTTCTCAGGGCCAAGGCTCATTTAAAATGGACTGTGGCAAAGTGGAAAACTGTTCTGTGGTCAGACGAATCAAAATTTGAAGTTCTTTATGGAAATCAGGGATGCCGTGTCATTCGGACTAAAGAGGAGAAGGACAACCCAAGTTGTTATCAGCGCTCAGTTCAGAAGCCTGCATCTCTGATGGTATGGGGTTGCATTAGTGCGTGTGGCATGGGCAGCTTACACATCTGGGAAGACACCATCAATGCTGAAAGGTATATCCAGGTTCTAGAGCAACATATGCTCCCATCCAGACGACGTCTCTTTCAGGGAAGACCTTGCATTTTCCAACATGACAATGCCAAACCACATACTGCATCAATTACAGCATCATGGCTGCGTAGAAGAAGGGTCTGGGTACTGAACTGGCCAGCCTGCAGTCCAGATCGTTCACCCATAGAAAACATTTGGCGCATCATAAAATGGAAGATACGACAAAAAAGACCTAAGACAGTTGAGCAACTAGAATCCTACATTAGACAAGAATGGGTTAACATTCCTATCCCTAAACTTGAGCAACTTGTCTCCTCAGTCCCCAGACGTTTACAGACTGTTGTAAAGAGAAAAGGGGATGTCTCACAGTGGTAAACATGGCCTTGTCCCAACTTTTTTGAGATGTGTTGTTGTCGTGAAATTTAAAATCACCTAATTTTTCTCTTTAAATGATACATTTTCTCAGTTTAAACATTTGTTATGTCATCTGTGTTCTATTCTGAATAAAATATGGAATTTTGAAACTTCCACATCATTGCATTCTGTTTTTATTTACAATTTGTACTTTGTCCCAACTTTTTTGGAATCGGGGTTGTAAAAAATACCCGCATTCATTCTCTATGCATCTAGTCATATCAAAGGTGTGTGTGTGTGTGTGTGTCCTAGGTGATGAAATATGGGTTTATTCAGCAAGCAATCTGGAGAGAGGCTATCCTAAAAAGATCTCCACCCTGGGCTTCCCATCAGACGTTCACCGCATCGATGCGGCCTATGCCTTCCACAAAAACAAGAAGACATACCTGTTCTCTGGAGACAAATTCTGGAGGTACCATCTCAACTATCACAAACACTGTAACATCAATGATAATATTAGAAATGATAGGGTCATGTACAGGAGAGGAAAATGCTGAAATAAATTACATATACAGTTGAGTACAGAAGTTTTCATACCCAAGGGCTCCTCAGTGGTACAACAGAGAAATGTTCACCTATCATCTAGAAACCACAAATTTGAATCCCAATGATGCTATAGCCATCTGTGGCTGAGAGCTCAAGAGAGCAAAACTGACTGTGCTCTTAAGGAGGGATAGACTCTCTCCCCTGTTAATTACAACAACAGGGGATAATCGCTGTCAATTACAGTTTGAAATAATGCGGTCAGGGGTCATCATGTGCCTTGGAGGAAGAATTTGGTAGTCTTTGCTTTCCCTGGTTGTCATGTGATAGGAGAAAGCTGCCTAGTTGGTGTGGATTGGCCATAACTATAATGGGGGAAAAATACCCTTCAAGACAAAATAAAAAAAGACAAAAACGTTAAATTTATAGCAACAAGACAGTTTGGGTTTTGGATTTCATAGGTGTTCCTAAATGGTCAAATAATACAGACAGGTTTGTACCACAGCTCTGTGTATTTCTCCATTCCAGTGGTTGCAAAAGTACACACATTACTTAAGTAGAAGTGTGGAAGTACTGTAAAAAAAAAAGACTGATAAAAGTAGAAGTACTAATTCAACTTTTTTACTCAAGTAGAAACGTAGAGGCTCTGAAATGTCCTCAAAATATAAAAGTAAAAAGTATCCCTTTTGAAGGACATTTCTACCAGCTATTTCTGTGCAAAGCTAACTGAACCTCATATAATATTAATATATATTAATTGACAATTATTCGCCAAAGGCAAAGTGAATATTGGTGAATAATAACTAAGACGAAGTCAAGGTTATTATTTACCGATATTCACTGAGCCTGAGGTGGATAATTGTTTTAGTATAAATACACAGGTCATTATTTTTTAAAAATTGCATTTAAATTTTTTTTTATTTCAAACTTCAAAAGCAGCATGCAAATGTAATTATGGCACAGACTTGTGTCACTTATCTACGCCGACTCACATAAAGTACTTTGCTTTGAAATCGATAAAATAAATCACAATCCCACCTTACCTTTGAATAGTTTTAGACCAAACTTCGTAGCATCTTTAGTGCTTTTAGGAACAGCGTTTTCTTTCATCATTTGTAATTCTTCCTCACTTACAGTGATGAAGCGATTAACCGCCATTTTGCTGAGTTGCTCGAGGAGATTATCGAGAAATAGTCTGAATCTCTCAACCAATCAGCTGTCTCCTATAATCCTATATTTTCCTATAATCACCTGTGTATTTCGACTAAAATATATTTGAACATATTCAAGTGGTCAACATGTGTGCGCGAAAGAAGGCAACCCCACTCATTCTTAAATTAATTATTAAATAAAATCATATAAGGTTCTCCACTTCAAATATTTTAATTGCCATGTACGTTGTGACAGATACATAATCCTCTTGCACGTGCAGTTGATATTTATAAGCTATGTACAGTATGCTAACCTTGACAACTCAGCTGTATATAATGGTAACTTACACGTTATCCTTACCTTACGAGCTGCTCCTTACACACTTCCTAATGACTTATTTGAAGAGCATACATCACATACAGCTCAAGCATTAGGTATATAAATCAAACAATTTGTAATATTTATACAAAAGCATTCAAATTTAAAGTATGTTGTGATCCACAGTCAGGGTTGCCAGATTCGGTTTGTGTCATCTTTTGTTATTGGTTGATCCATTAAGGTTGAAATCGGTTTTGATGTTGGGAAGACACTCAGTGATGCAAAATAACTAAAAAAAAAAAATAGATGTTTCCCCTCAAATGCATTAAAATTTAAGTAAAAAATACCTGAGCCCGATTTGAAAATGTAAGATGTCGAAAGTATAGATATTTGTGTTAAAATGTCGTGGATAAAATTTAAAAGTTGTCATAAAAAAATACTGAAGTAAAGCATAGAAAACTCTAATCAAGTACAGTAATGAAGTATTAGTACTTTGTTGCTTCCCATCTCTGCTCTATTCTGACAGGTGAGAAGGTGTTGATTAATTTCCCTGACAGCGGGTTTACGTTATTTCTAATATGTTTTCATTTCTATGGCAGATTACATAGGGACTTGTAAGGTGGACCCTCCACCTAAATGGATTAAAATGATTATTTTTTTTTTTTTTTTAGCAATTTTGGAAGGAGTTTCCAGTAACAGTTAGAGGTAAAAGCTGCAAATTAAATTTTTCCAACGCAAGGAAGTCTTCAGGGTGGAGAGATTTGTGCTTTGTGGTTTCTGTGGAACATGATAAGCTACATTTTGTTGTCTTATTAACTTCAAGAGAGACAAAATAGATTGGCGAGGGAACTACTATTTATAGCTTCTGCTATAACATAAGTAACTTAATTCACGGATGTTGCAGAAGGACATTAAACATAACTGGAAATTATATATACAGTATATACACAGTAGCTACCAGCAGAAGTAAAAAGACAAACATCTTGATTAAACATCTGTCTCCGTCAATAATTAGCTACAAGGTTGTGTTGTCTGTTAGCATATAAGCAGCACCCGGTTTGTTTCTTAATAACCTCACAGATACAATGAGGACAAGAAGAAAATTGATCCCGGCTTCCCCAAACTCATTGCTGATTCCTGGAACGGAGTTCCTGATGATTTGGACGCTGCCGTCAGTCTGAACGGAGAGGGTAAGAGACTCACTGGTTATTATATGATCTCGTTAATTGATAAAGTCATCGTATAATATATAAACATTATATTCCTGAGGTGACTTCTTGTCATGTGAGAAATATGTGGGCAGTTTTGTAGAAAGTCAACATGGGGTTCTTGCCAGTTATATCACTGCTCCATCTGTTACATTTTACACAGAGAACACACACAAGCACACTTTTACTGCTGTCTGTCGTCACCTAAACTCCCACATGCACACTCTGTGTGTGTTTGGTGCCTGAAACGAGCCTCTATGTTGGTTGTGTTGGTTGCTAAGCAGCTCTATGTTGCATATCATTTTTTTCCCCATTTCCTGTGAATGGCAGTCCTTATAATTTTTTTTTTTTTTTTTTTAACCAGTAGCTTCGGAGTGAATGCCTTCTTGAAGACTTTTTTTTTTTTTGTCACTGACTTTACCAATTAAGCTTCTTCCTTCCTTGTTACATATAAATTTAAAGCAGTATTTCAATAAGTATTAATTTGAATTGTATCTTAATTTGCAGATATTTAAAAAATGGTGGTAATTTGGTGATGTGCACAAAAATCCAAAGTGAATAATTACAGGAGTGGACAAATCACGAGCCCAGTCATCCAGGATAAGCATATTACCAGGGGAAAAAAAAGATAAAAGCTAGTCCAATTTTGCATGTAGCTATGTTTAAACTTCATTCACAGTGGTGTGATGCACATTCATGCTGTGTCACTCAAGGCTCGACATTAACAGTAGTCCGACTGTCCGGGACAACCAAATGTTTGGTCCGGACAAGTCAAATCTGTATCTGCTTGTCCGACAGGACAAGTTGAATATTTGTTGAAAATCGCAATCTTTATAGTAATTATTCAAGTGTTACACCAATACTAGTTCAGTCCCCTCAGTGATCCGGCCATGCTATTGTTTGCGAAATTCCGGGGAAGCCGAGTACAGCAGGTGCATGTGTAAAAATAACCACGCCATAGTATCTAATTATAGGTTATTAGCCTTTGAATTCATCAAAATCAGAGAAATAGTGATCAAATACCTCAATAAAATAAATATCTGTGGTGAATCTTCATTTCATTTGGGCGTTTGTTGTATTTTCCTTTTGTATGGTTTACATTAACCATTACAAATGTCATAAAATATTTGGGGGGAATTTTACAACAGTGCCGAACTCACTCATGGTTTGTTTTCATTATCGTGTCCAACTTGTTTTCTTTCGGTTTCATTTCCATCCATTCATTATCTGTAGCCGCTTATCCTGTACAGGGTCGCCGGCAAGCTGGAGCCTATCCCAGCTGACTATGGGTGAGAGGCGGGGTACACCCTGGACAAGTCGCCAGATTATCATAGGGCTGACACATAGAGACAAACAAACATTCACACCTACAGTTAATTTAGAGTCACCAATTAGCCTAACCTGCATGTCTTTGGGGGAAACCGGAGCACCTGGAGGAAACCCACGCAGACACGAGGAGAACATGCAAACTCCATACAGAAAGGCCCTCGCCAGCCACTGGGCTCGAACCCCGGACCTTCTTGCTGTGAGGCAACAGTGCTAACCACTACACCACCGTGCCACCCTCGGTTTCATTTCTTTAAATTAATTTATACTTCAGGTTTTACTGGATTAATCAAGAAATAACTTTAATATATAGTCAAGACATTTTTTCTGGCCATTTTGAGCATTTAATCGACCCCACAAATGTGATGCTCCAGAAACTCAATCTGCTCAAAGCTGTGGGTGGTAGAAATGGGCAACTGGACTTGCTTGAAGATTCTTGAAAACGTTTCACCTCTCGTCCAAAAGGCTTCCTCAGTTCTGTCTGACTAATAGGGAGTCTCATCTCATCTCATTATCTCTAGCCGCTTTATCCTTCTACAGGGTCGCAGGCAAGCTGGAGCCTATCCCAGCTGACTACGGGCGAAAGGCGGGGTACACCCTGGACAAGTCGCCAGGTCATCACAGGGCTGACACATAGACACAGACAACCATTCACACTCACATTCACACCTACGGTCAATTTAGAGTCACCAATTAGCCTAACCTGCATGTCTTTGGGGGAAACCGGAGCACCTGGAGGAAACCCACGCAGACACGAGGAGAACATGCAAACTCCATACAGAAAGGCCCTCGCCAGCCACTGGGCTCGAACCCCGGACCTTCTTGCTGTGAGGCAACAGTGCTAACCACTACACCACCGTGCCACCCTCGGTTTCATTTCTTTAAATTAATTTATACTTCAGGTTTTACTGGATTAATCAAGAAATAACTTTATTTCCTCCAGAAGCTTTGAATTTGGGTGAGGCTAACTCTTAAAACTGCAGATCGGGTAATGGGTTAGAACAATAACAACACATGCACCATAATGGGGCACTGGATAGTTTTTGTTTATTGTTACAGTTAAAGTTTGAGTTTTATTGAAAAATTATAAATCAGTAAAGCATAATGATTGTCACAACTATACCTGCTTTTTGATCAACTTTATTAATCACTTTCCTTTCATTGAACTAGTAAATAGTACATAGTAATAAAAAGGTTATGGTCAGGACGAGTGAAACATCTTGCTGCTTGTCCAACTGGACGAGTGGATTAAAAAGTTAATGTCGAGCCCTGTAGCTATGGTGTTCATATGTTCCTCATTCCAAATCCCATCACCTGTAGCACCTGCTGTTTTACTAGGTTTATAACACGAGGGTTAGGCACGATTTACTCCATTTGCACCATTTTTTCATTTGCACTATATCTGCTTGTGTGTTTTTTGCCTTCTTTATCTGTATTTTATAACGTATAAATTTTTTCTACCTTTTTTATCCTCATTTTGTTTGTGTATTTACACTACCGTTCAAAAGTTTGGGGTCACTTTGAAATGTCCTTATTTTTGAAAGAAAAGCACTGTTCTTTTCAATGAAGATCACTTTAAACTAATCAGAAATCCACTCTATACATTGCTAATGTGGTAAATGACTATTCTAGCTGCAAATGTCTGGTTTTTGGTGCAATATCTCCATAGGTGTATAGAGGCCCATTTCCAGCAACTCTCACTCCAGTGTTCTAATGGTACAATGTGTTTGCTCATTGCCTCAGAAGGCTAATGGATGATTAGAAAACCCTTGTACAATCATGTTAGCACAGCTGAAAACAGTTTAGCTCTTTAGAGAAGCTATAAAACTGACCTTCCTTTGAGCAGATTGAGTTTCTGGAGCATCACATTTGTGGGGTCGATTAAATGCTCAAAATGGCCAGAAAAATGTCTTGACTATATTTTCTATTCATTTTACAACTTATGGTGGTAAATAAAAGTGTGACTTTTCATGGAAAACACAAAATTGTCTGGGTGACCCCAAACTTTTGAACGGTAGTGTATGTTTACATCGTGAGTCTGGGAGAAACGATATTTCAGTCCATCTACATCCTGTAAGTATGGCAGAATTGACAATAAAGTGAACTTGACTTGACTTATTATTTGGCATGAAGAGATGGCAAACTATCTTTTGAGAATCAGGAACATGCAGCTCTGTGGAAACATTGACCAAACTGAGCAAAATGAAGTCAAGCACAAAGCTGCCATTTGGCACAACAGGGAGTTACTTCAAGGTTTTTAAACACTGAGGGAAAATAAAGGCTCTAGACTCATTTTAAGTGCAACACGAGGACAGAACACTATGTCTTATAGCCAAAATTTTGACCATTGACTTGCTGTCATTTTATTGATGGTGCAAACATGATGGACTACATGATTTGTTAGTTTCCCTTAATCTATATTAACTCGGTTAACTAGCATGCCGTACGGCCCTAGTCACACTATTGGTCCCACTCCAAACAAGAAGACATAGTCATCACTCTTCCCCGCCACGAGTATTTTTATGAAAACCTCTTAACACTTATGACCTTAAAACCCATTGCTTTAATATTGACTTATGATGTCGTAAGTGCTATGGCACCTTCATAAAATGCTACCCAGCTTTTTTCAGTAGTATGAGCACACAAAGTTTCATTGATGTAACTTATGTAGTTTCTGAGAAAACTTGTCCAGATTGAGTCCACTTGTACAAAGTCCAATAACAAAAATCAAAGGCCATAACTCTGAAAATAATTTTGAATCGTAAATGATTTTCAAACTCAATTTAGAACACTGATGTTGCATTGATGTAGCTTATGTAGTTTCTGAGAAAACTTGTCAAGGTTGAAATGGACAGATGGACGAACTCCATTCCATTCGGGGGATAAAAAAGTCACGTGTAAGCTCCTATTAGATCGTGTTAGATATTTATCACCAAGAGCACAACATGTCCTCATAGTGTTCACATAGGACTAGCTTGGGTTGCATAATGATATTTTTCTGATCTATTTCCAGGTGACCACAGTCACCCAAAGCCTCCCATCTGGCCGTATGCCGTGTTGCATGGAGATATAGGATCAGATAGGAACTTCAGTTTTGGCCTGTTTGGCATAGCCTCGAAATTTCTTGTTGGTTGGATGGACTACAAACCGTTGATAGTTTAAATGTGTAGTAAGATTCAAGCTGCATGTTGAATGTCAGTCTCACCAGATGCAATGCAAACCCATGGTTCCGTATGTGACATTTTCTGTAAACAACTTCATGTTATTTCTAGTAGGCTGCTGCGTCCCAACAGGTAAGAACCGGAGTCATTCAAAATGCTCTCTGAGAAAGCGGAGTCTAACATATGTAGGTGTAATACACAGACTTCTGAAACACCCGAGAATTTTAAGATGTGCCATTTGGCCGAAGTTCATTCAACTATTTTCCGTAAATATTTATGTCACATACGGAATTTCATACGGAATTATGTCACATACGGACCTGGCGACTTGTCCAGGGTGTACCCCGCCTTTGGCCCGTAGTCAGCTGGGATAGGCTCCAGCTTGTCTGCGACCCTGTAGAACAGGATAAAGCGGCTACAGATAATGAGATGAGATAAATTTTAAAAAGGGCGGCAGGGTTTGATACAACATAGATATAGCAAGTTAACAGTTATATATCATGCACATGGCTTAGATATGGGTGGCACGGTGGTGTAGTGGTTAGCGCTGTTGCCTCACAGCAAGAAGGTCCTGGGTTCGAGCCCAGCGGCCAATGAGGGCCTTCCTGTGCGGAGTTTGCATGTTCTCCCCGTGTCCGCGTGGGTTTCCTCCGGGTGCTCCGGTTTCCCCCACAGTCCAAAGACATGCAGGTTAGGTTAACTGGTGACTCTAAATTGACCGTAGGTGTGAATGTGAGTGTGAATGGTTGTCTGTGTCTATGTGTCAGCCCTGTGATGACCTGGCGATTTGTCCAGGGTGTACCCCGCCTTTCGCCCGTAGTCAGCTGGGATAGGCTCCAGCTTGCCTGCGACCCTGTAGAAGGATAAAGCGGCTAATGAGATGAAGTCTTTGAGGAAAGCTATAGCAGCTGACCAGTTATTGATTGTGTGTGGTGTGGCTTTATGAAATCTGGCTGTAGCACGCTCCAAAATCAAAACATCCAAAAAGTAGGAATGCCAGACAGATGACAGATGAATATTAGGTTCAAACCAACCTTTCAAAATTGTCTTTTTTGAGGCGGCCAAAGCCACCATTAATATCCTTTTCTGTTGTAAGCGAAGCATCAAACCAGAGTCATCTCCTAGTAAAAGTAAACCTGGGCATAAAGGGATATCAATCATTAAAAATTTTGAAAGTGCTTTAACCACATACTTCCAAAACTTCACATCCACCTTCTTATTTGAAGCAGAAGAGCCTTCTTGTTGCTTCATTCAGATGCCTGGATAATGAGCACTCGGTCCCATTAAGCTCTCACTCCCTGTGATCTGTTAACTTTAGGGTATTGGGAAATCAAAAAGTATAGTACTGGGTACATATACACTACCGTTCAAAAGTTTGGGGTCACTTTGAAATGTCCTTATTTTTGAAAGAAAAGCACTGTTCTTTTCAATGAAGATCACTTTAAACTAAGCAGAAATACACTGTATACATTGCTAATGTGGTAAATGACTATTCTAGCTAAATTCTACTAAATGTCTGGTTTTTGGTGCAATATCTCCATAGGTCTATAGAGGCCCATTTCCAGCAACTATCACTCCAGTGTTCTAATGGTACAATGTGTTTGCTCATTGCCTCAGAAGGCTAATGGATGATTAGAAAACCCTTGTACAATCATGTTAGCACAGCTGAAAACAGTTTAGCTCTTTAGAGAAGCTATAAAACTGTCCTTCCTTTGAGCAGATTGTCTGTGAAGATTCTCAATCATCCAGGTCATAGTAAACTGTGGGTGGTAGAAATGGGCAACTGGACTTGCTTGAAGATTCTTGAAAACGTTTCACCTCTCGTCCAAAAGGCTTCCTCAGTTCTGTCTGACTAATAGGGAGTATCAGATGTTTATCAAAATAAATATCTGATACTCCCTATTTTAAAAATTAAATATCTGATACTCCCTATTAGGGCGGCACGGTGGTGTAGTGGTTAGCGCTGTCGCCTCACAGCAAGAAGGTCCTGGGTTCGAGCCCCGGGGCCGGCGAGGGCCTTTCTGTGTGGAGTTTGCATGTTCTCCCCGTGTCCGCGTGGGTTTCCTCCAGGTGCTCCGGTTTCCCCCACAGTCCAAAGACATGCAGGTTAGGTTAACTGGTGACTCTAAATTGACCGTAGGTGTGAATGTGAGTGTGAATGGTTGTCTGTGTCTATGTGTCAGCCCTGTGATGACCTGGCGACTTGTCCAGGGTGTACCCCGCCTTTCGCCCGTAGTCAGCTGGGATAGGCTCCAGCTTGCCTGCGACCCTGTAGAAGGATAAAGCGGCTAGAGATAATGAGATGAGATGAGACTCCCTATTAGTCAGACAGAACTGAGGAAGCCTTTTGGACGAGAGGTGAAACGTTTTCAAGAATCTTCAAGCAAGTCTAGTTGCCCATTTCTACCACCCACAGCTTTGAGCAGATTGAGTTTCTGGAGCATCACATTTGTGGGGTCGATTAAATGCTCAAAATGGCCAGAAAAAATGTCTTGACTATATTTTCTATTCATTTTACAACTTATGGTGGTAAATAAAAGTGTGACTTTTCATGGAAAACACTAAATTGTCTGGGTGACCCCAAACTTTTGAACAGTAGTGTAAGGATGTTTCAAATTTACTCCTTGTGCAACATAATTGGGACCAATAGCATGACCAGGGTCATATATTATTACAGTTAAGTCCAGTGAATCACAATCAAAACATAGGACTGTGAGCTTTTATTTACTCAGTGTTATTTTTTCCCCTAACTTTGAATTAACACGCACTGTGTTTATAACATGTAAAACGTTTATTAAGGATTTTTTTTTTCTTGATTGTGGATTCTCCTGGCATGATTGTTCCAACTTGATTTCATATTTTCGTGTCCTACAGGCTTCAGCTACTTCTTCAAAGACTCCCACTATTACAAAATGGATGAAAATCTTAGGATCGTCAAAGTGGGAGAGGTGAAAACAGACTGGCTGCTCTGCTGAGCAGCAGCACGTTCCTTCAGCTATGACCTTGAAACTTGGATCATCTTATTCCGTGCCACTATGGTGTAATGTTTTATTGGCAACGCTCCAATTTTTCAGAACGTCTTCCCTCCCACCGATCTCTCCCTGGTGAGATCAATCTGATATTAATCAGCCTGTGAGGGTTTATTATAGCCACAAAGCTCTGGTGATCTTCCCTAATGGAGCATAGTTAAAACCAGATCTGACAAACTATTTGCATTGTTAAACTATGTGATAATTGCTGTTTATTTCCAGTGCTCTTTTTTTTTAACACTCACAGCCTCCTTAAAGGAAATTAATTTGTGTGTCACACTAGATTTGCAAAGACATCAGGTATGTCCCCACTGAATATTCCTACAATACTGTATTTCATGTTTTTTTTTTTTTTTACGAAAAACATATTCAGTCAAGTAGGACTGTAAAAGTATGCTTATAAGCAGAAAAAAATAATGTTCTGGAAATTTTTGCTGTTTTGACTTTTGTTTATTGTTCTATTAGTGGAAAATCTTATCTGGTGCAGTATTTTTTTTTTAAATATCATGTCATAGGGGGAAGCACTTTTTTGTACATTAATTAAAATTGTGTTCTGCAGTAACACAGAGACCAAACATAACAGTAGCACATCTTTTTTTTTTTTCTTCTCTTTCTTTCATGGCACTAGGCGATTGAGGGCACGGGTTGCCTGAGACTGTATATGGGTTTGTTTTGTGATGGACTCATGACGGAAAAGTATCATGGAAAATACTGTTAATTAATCATATGTACTTTTATTTTGACCTTTTGAGTTGGCATTATATGTTTTTATTATTGTTTGCTTTGTGCACTTTGGTCATTACATGTAATTCTGAAAATAAAAACATTGTCCTGTAGCTCTTTTTTTTATTATTAAATCAATCAAGCAACTAAAATGTGTGCACATAATAGGTCTTTCATTTTTAGAATTGCCATTAAGTTTAATTTCATAATAAGAATGGAAGCAGTAAGAACATTGCTCACTCATATGAATGCTTCAACTGAATTCAGTGAACTTTATTATGACAGTATGACTTATACGAGGATAATGAACACTTGCTTGAATAAACAGCGACATCTTGTGGAAGATTATAGGAAACGCAACTGCCCCCAAATTTGTGAGACTTCTCATCTCATCTCATTATCTCTAGCCGCTTTATCCTTCTACAGGGTCGCAGGCAAGCTGGAGCCTATCCCAGCTGACTACGGGCGAAAGGCGGGGTACACCCTGGACAAGTCGCCAGGTCATCACAGGGCTGACACATAGACACAGACAACCATTCACACTCACACCTACAGTCAATTTAGAGTCACCAGTTAACCTAACCTGCATGTCTTTGGACTGTGGGGGAAACCGGAGCACCCGGAGGAAACCCACGCGGACACGGGGAGAACATGCAAACTCCGCACAGAAAGGCCCTCGCCGGCCATGGGGCTCGAACCTGGACCTTCTTGCTGTGAGGCGATAGCGCTAACCACTACACCACCGTGCCGCCCGCCTATTAATATATCGCACAATATTATTATTAGTAGTAGTAGCAGTAGTAATAGAAGAAGAAGAAAAGGCTACGTTTACATAGCACCTTTCACAATCCCAAGGTCTCTTTACATGGGAGAAAAAATAAACAGCGTGCCAAACATTTGTTTTTGTTTTTCTGGATTCCTGCTCTGAAAGTAGCACCTTCACCTCACACTCTTTTTTGGCTGACTTGCAACTTGCTTCTGCCATTTTCCCTGAATCTGAAGAGAGATATAGCCCTCATTAGCATATTAAAATTGGTGTAATTGAGGGAAGAGAGGGGGTGGACTGTGGTACATGTGGTCCCAGGTATCTTTTAACTGTACACTACTGTTCAAAAGTTTGGGGTCACTTTGAAATGTCCTTATTTTTGAAAGAAAAGCACTGTTCTTTTCAATGAAGATCACTTTAAACTAATCAGAAATCCACTCTATACATTGCTAATGTGGTAAATGACTATTCTAGCTGCAAATGTCTGGTTTTTGGTGCAATATCTCCATAGGTGTATAGAGGCCCATTTCCAGCAACTATCACTCCAGTGTTCTAATGGTACAATGTGTTTGCTCATTGCCTCAGAAGGCTAATGGATGATTAGAAAACCCTTGTACAATCATGTTAGCACAGCTGAAAACAGTTGAGCTCTTTAGAGAAGCTATAAAACTGACCTTCCTTTGAGCAGATTGAGTTTCTGGAGCATCACATTTGTGGGGTCGATTAAATGCTCAAAATGGCCAGAAAAATGTCTTGACTATATTTTCTATTCATTTTACAACTTATGGTGGTAAATAAAAGTGTGACTTTTCATGGAAAACACAAAATTGTCTGGGTGACCCCAAACTTTTGAACGGTAGTGTATAGTATGTGTCATGTGGCTACACAGAATAGCCCATAAGATTGAAATCATGCAATACAAACAGCTTTGATTTCACAAATATTCATCTTTCCGTTGCTGTAAAATCTCTCATTCTGGAAAAATATATGGTTACAGCATCAAATATTTTGCTCATGGCTCTGAGGTTCTTCCTCTAATTTAATTCTAATTTAATCCAATTGAATTCATGTACTAACAGGGACTAGGGTTGTTGTTTTTCTTTTAAACCTTTCAATTCAGGAGTCTATATTTATATGGTTATCTGGATTAGAACACAGTAATTATCAGCCCCCCACCACCACCACCTGCATTAAACTGTCTAAACCAGTAGCCAATTTCAAAAAGAGATTAATCCAAACAATAAATGAATACTACAACATTCCCTGGCACTAATCACTATGTAAAAGGACATATCAAATTTCTCAGTAAATCTTGGAAACGAGAAGGGCATTTGGTAAAGTGCTTACATCCGCCAAGCCACATATTATCAATATCAAAATCAAATCATTGGAACCTGGGATAATACTAAAGCTGTACACCAAATTTCATCACAATCCGTTCACTACATTTTGAGTTACGCTGGGAAAAGACAAAAAAAAAATCCTGGATCCACATAAATATCCGGATTTGCATCAAAATCTAATCAATCAATTCTTCCTTGTCCCATAGTTCATCTTTCCTCAAAATTTCATCAAAATCTGTTCACTACCTTTTGAGTTACAACAAACAAATAGAGGCAAAAACATCACCTCCTCAACAAAGTTGGCGAAGGTAAAAATACATATTCGGGCATTGAGTATGGCAACATTAATTGCATTAGTTGCAGGCAGTGGTGGGTCAAAAGTTAAAGCTCTCAAGTTTACTAATCAGAAGGTCAAGGGTTCAAGTTCCAGCACTGACAAACTGCTATTGCTGGGCCCTTAAGCAAAGCCCTACCTGCTCCAGGGGCGCCATCATGGCTGACCCAGCGCTCTGACCCCAGTCTCCTAACAAGCTGAGGTATGCAAAGAAAAGAATTTCACTGTGCTGTAATGTCTCATCTCATCTCATTATCTCTAGCCGCTTTATCCTGTTCTAAAGGGTCGCAGGCAAGCTGGAGCCTATCCCAGCTGACTACGGGCGAAAGGCGGGGTACACCCTGGACAAGTCGCCAGGTCATCACAGGGCTGACACATAGACACAGACAACCATTCACACCTACGCTCAAGTTAGAGTCACCAGTTAACCTAACCTGCATGTCTTTGGACTGTGGGGGAAACCGGAGCACCCGGAGGAAACCCACGCGGACAACATGCAAACTCCGCACGGAAAGGCCGTCGCCAGCCACGGGGCTCGAACCCAGACCTTCTTGCTGTGAGGCGACAGCACTAACCACTACACCACCGTGCCGCCCTGTGCTGTAATGTATACAAGACAAATAAAGTTCTGATTTATTTGCATAGTTTAATATGATTAATAAATAAACAAACAAACAAACCAACCAAAGCTGTTAAGATGGAATATGGATATTTTTGCCATCGTAAAGACTGAAGAAGATTCATGCTTATTATTCATGCTGCCATCAGTACCTCAAATTGTTTGGCACCAAAGTGACTGTAATTCAGAGCCTGATGCAGCTGGAGAAACAGCTACGTTGTAGTACCCTGATGTTGCACCAGACATTACCCCTGTACACCATACAAAGAATGCAGACATTGGTAGATAATAATAATAAAAATAATGATAGTAATGATTATAATCTTAATGACCAGAGATTGGAATAATTTGTTCATTACCTTATGTGTGAGCCAAGTGCTCGACAAGATGAACTGAACTCTTGAATTGGTTTCCGTTTATTATATATTTAATTCTTTCTACTCCACTATATATCCATTACACTGTGTATTTTGCTGTTTTTTTAAAGAAGTATAACCCATCCTGGGCATGTTGCTCAGCTGAAATTTGTCTGCTATAAGAGTAGATTATCAGTTACAGCTTAGCTGGTGGAAGACTGACATCTTTCTAACAATGCCCTTAAACTGTGGAACAGTTTTCCAGGGTAAATTAGGAACACGGCTGTAGATGTATTTTCTTGGCATATTCTTTTATGTTGTTAAATATGCCTTTTTATGACTTGTAATATCTCTAACAGGTTAAGTGTTGATTCATTAATGACTTACGTTGGTTCTTTAATGTGCTTTATTGGAAACTCTTTGTTTTAACCTTCTAAACTTTTATATTTAATGCAATATGATGTACATACGGTACTTTGAAATATTAACACACAGTGGTGCTTGAAAGTTTGTGAACCCTTTAGAATTTTCTATATTTCTGCATAAATATGACCTAAAACATCATCAGATTTTCACACAAGTCCTAAAAGTAGATAAAGAGAACCCAGTTAAACAAATGAGACAAAAATATTATACTTGGTCATTTATTTATTGAAGAAAATGATCCAACATTACATATCTGTGAGTGGCAGAAGTATGTGAACCTTTGCTTTCAGTATCTGGTGTGACCTCCTTGTGAAGCAATAACTGCAACTAAATGTTCCGGTAACTGTTGATCAGTCCTGCACAACGGATTGGAGGAATTTTAGCCCATTCCTCCGTACAGAACAGCTTCAACTCTGGGATGTTGATGGATTTCCTCACATTAACTGTTCACTTCAGGTCCTTCCACAGCATTTCGATTGGATTAAGGTCAGGACTTTGACTTGGCCATTCCAAAACATTAACTTTATTCTTCTTTAACCATTATTTGGTAGAATGACTTGTGTGCTTAGGGTCGTTGTCTTGCTGCATGACCCACCTTCTCTTGAGATTCAGTTCATGGACAGACGTCCTGACATTTTCCTTTAGAATTCGTTGGTATAATTCAGAATTCATTTTTCCGTCAACGATGGCAAGCCGGCTGAGATGCAGCAAAACAGGCCCAAACCATGATACTACCACCACCATGTTTCACAGATGGGATAAGGTTCTTATGCTGGAATGCAGTGTTTTCCTTTCTCCAAACATAACGCTTCTCATTTAAACCAAAAAGTTCTATTTTGGTCTCATCCATCCACAAAACATTTTTCCAATAGCCTTCTGGCTTGTCCACATGATCTTTAGCAAATTGCAGATGAGGAGCAATGTTCTTTTTGGAGAGCAGTGGCTTTCTCCTTGCAACCCTGCTATGCACACCATTGCTGTTCAGTGTTCTCCTGATGGTGGACTCATAAACAGAGAGAGGCCTTCAGTTGCTTAGAAATTACCATGGGTTCCTTTGTGACCTCACCGACTATTACACACCTTGCTCTTGAAGTGATCTGTGTTGGTTGACCACTCCTGGGGAGGGTAACAATGGTCTTGAATTTCCTCCATTTGTACACAATCTGTCTGACTGTGGATTGGTGGAGTCCAAACTCTTTAGAGATGGTTTTGTAACCTTTTCCAGCCTGATGAACATCAACAACGCTTTTTCTGAGGTCCTCAGAAATCTCCTTTGTTCATGCCATGATACACTTCCACAAATGTGTTGTGAAGATCAGACTTTGATAGATCCCTGTTCTTTAAATAAAACAGGGTGCCCACTCACACCTGATTGTCATCCCATTGATTGAAAACACCTGACTCTAATTTCACCTTCAAATTAACTGCTAATCCTAGAGGTTCACATACTTTTGCCACTCACAGATATGTAATATTGGATCATTTTCCTCAATAAATAAATGACCAAGCATAATATTTTTGTCTCATTTGTTTAACTGGATTCTCTTTATCTACTTTTAGGACTTGTGTGAAAATCTGATGATGTTTTAGATCATATTTATTCAGAAATATAGAAAATTCTAAAGGGTTCACAAACTTTCAAGCACCACTGTACAGTATATAAAAGTGTGTGTGTGTGTGTGTGTGTGTGTGTGTGTGTGTGTGTGTGTGTGCGCACGCCTGCCTTTTTAATATAATTGGGCTGCGGTGCGACAGAGGATTTAGTGGTTTATCTTTTAATGCACTGAGAAGTGCTCTAAATTTATAACCACATAATTCACTTTGGGATTGAAAAGATGGTTGCAAAACACGTATCTCATCAATCCAAAGGAAAACCTACCATTGACAATGTACAGACCCAGACTGACAGATATGCAGAAGGTCATGTCGAATGTTATTAGAGTTTCTTGGGAATTAAGTTCAGCAGAGATAGAATATTTAGTTCCCTACAGAACACCTTTTCCTGGAAGCTACAAATTTTGTCATGAAGATTAGCCCCATGGTTAATTTAACCCTTAGATAAGCCTACCCTAAATTTTGTCCTACATACTTTAAAAAGTTATACACGCAAAGTTTCTATTTCAGCTTCACCAAGCTGATCTACCAGTTTAACCATGACTTTACCAGTTTAAACAAAATATTTCACCAGGGTAACTATGGCTTTACCAGTTTAAACAAGATATTTCACCAGTTTAACTATGCTTTCACCAGCTTCACTAAGTTGGTCTACCATTTAAAGCATGCTTTTGCTAGCTTCACCAAGCTCCTCCACCAATTTAACTATGCTTACACTGGCTTCACCAAAGCTGACTGACCAATTTAACCATGTTTTCACCAGCTTCACCAACATACTAGGATAAAGTATAAATTCAAGCAGTTGTGACTAGGTAAACCAGACCAGTACATCTGCTTCACCAGTTCAGGATCAAAGCTGGTCCACATTGGATTTTTAGCAGGATCAATCTAAAACCTAGGTTGACATTCTGTAGGAACCCTTTACTATGCAGATCCACCAACTTAACCATACCTTCACCAGTTTCGTCAAACTGATCCACCAATTTAACCATTCTTTTGCCAGCTTCACCAATCTGGTACTCCAGCTAACCAGTCTATAAAGTTCAATCAGTTCTGATCATGTAAACCAGGACAGAACCCCAGCTTAATCAGTTCAGGGTGAAAGCTGACCGAAACTGAGTTTTTCAGCAGGTTTAAATTTAGAACCTCTGTTGTCCTTCTATGGGAACCCTTAAAGTTTCAATATAAAATACTTAGAACAGTGTTTCCTTCACAGAAAGTACCTGGGAACTCTTGAAAAGCCAAAAAAGAATAATTTTTTTTTCTCAGAAAGAAAATAGAACATGCAAGCATTCCATTAATATACAACAATTTCATTGTCACGTCAATGCTAGAAATGATCTCTTCTGGGTTGCGCTTCCCAGAGTGCACCTCAAACTGCTTTTCCCAGTAACCACCACGATAATCACCATGAACACTCGCATGCTCATTCTTCTTCTTTCCCCCCTTTCCGCCACGGCTAAGGATCCCAAATAACAGTTGTAAGTAATGCAAAACACAAAATATAGTAAAAATCATTGGAACTGACATAGTTGAAATTATAAGCAGTGTGTGATCAAGACTGATAGACTGAACACCACTTTTAAAAAAATCAAATTCAACAGAACTTTCAGTGGGTGAACTTGTAGATCAGTAGATGATCTTATCACTGTGACTATAATAGAAAAAGAGATTATCTATCTCATTACATTAACTGTATTTAGCAGACATTCTTATCCAGAGTGATGTATAACATACCCAGAGCAGCCTGGAGAGCAGCTGGGGATTAGGTGCCTTGCTCAAGCACACTTCATCCATTCCTGCTGGTCCAGGGAATAGCTCCCAAGCATAACTACGTCATTACTTGTTTACCACAATGCATTGTGGGGGATAGCCAGGGTTGGTAGTTGAGCGATATGACAGATGTCAGATTAATTTTACGTGAGAGCGATGTGAGAGGAGTGATTTTGCCGTGCTCTGTCGTGGAAGACAATGAAATTGGTGATTTAAAGAGGTGGATAACATGTTGAGGGTTTACAGCAGGAAAATTGGAATCCAAATCAAGCTTGTTGAGAAGGTGAGAGTCTGTAGACTGAGTCTACCACACTGTACAACAACAACAACAACATCAAATCTCAGAGTGTCTTATTTCTGAGGACATATATTGCACCAGCTAAAGTTTATCAAGAAAACAAATCTATCTGAACATCGGGAATTGTATGTAGCCTCTCTGAAATTGGCTAGAATGTCTATAGTGTTCATGGTGAAGTCATGTTAGGCCTACTGCCAGGTCCTGCAGCCAGGTATAGCATAGGCCTAATCAATGAAAATGTGCGAACAACATAAATAATCTCATCTCATTCTCATTATCTCTAGCCGCTTTATCCTGTTCTACAGGGTCGCAGGCAAGCTGGAGCCTATCCCAGCTGATTACGGGCGAAAGGTGGGGTTCACCCTGGACAAGTCACCAGGTCATCACAGGGCTGACACATAGACACAGACAACCATTCACACTCACATTCACACCTACGGTCAATTTAGAGTCACCAGTTAACCTAACCTGCATGTCTTTGGACTGTGGGGGAAACCGGAGCACCCGGAGGAAACCCACGCGGACACGGGGAGAACATGCAAACTCCACACAGAAAGGCCCTCGCCAGCCACGGGGCTCGAACTCGGACCTTCTTGCTGTGAGGCGACAGCGCTAACCACTACACCACCGTGCCGCCCAACATAAATAATTTGCATGCTAAATCATTTCATTCCTAATTTTGAAACATTTTGCTACATCTAGTCAAATCTTAAGAAATAAACTATTTTGTAAGTCTAATCTGGATTTATTTGTTGAACACAGATTTAACTTCATTTTTGGTGTGTTTTACAGGGTGAAGGACTTAATAAACAGTGGATTAAGTCGATACGTATGTGAGCTAGATGGTGACATATTAATAAATGTCGCTAGTGAGGTACACTGAACATTATCCATACCCGAAAGAGAACCCTTCGTGGTTTGGGAGTTTTATCGGCCCGACAGGCTCGTTCGGCTACCAAGTGCTTCGGTGCATTGAGAGGCAAAGGCTGAAGAATGCTTCTTTGTTTTACAGGCTTTGGAATATCGCTAGTTTCAGACGATAAACAATGTTGATTGTTATAATCTTCTATAACCGAAGGCCATTCCGCAGACCATGGAAATATTGTTGGGTCACAGTTTAAGTACATCTTGTAAGCTACAAACACTTGTCCATTTCAATTCAGTTCGAAGGTTTTCGCTGCGGATTAAACTTATCCATTTCTTTCTTCTCTTCTCCTCGATTGGCAGCTGATAAAAGCTCAAATTAGGTGTTTTCTTTGTCATCGAGACACAGTAAGGCACACAGCAATTCACTTTAGGCAGCATGGTTAAAACTGGTTAGACAGAACAATGCAGCGTTTAACAAAGGCGGAAGTAAACAATACGGCAGAGCTGACCCCGGGTATCACCCATAATGCATTGTGGTAAACAAGCGATGACGTAATTATGGGTTAGGGTTATTGAACCGGTGACCTTTTGGTCCCAAAGCAGCTTCTCTTCTTCTTTTGGGTGGCACGGTGGTGCAGTGGTTAGCACTGTTGTCTCACAGCAAGAAGGTTCTGGGTTTGAGCCCAGCTGCCAGCAGGGGCCTTTCGGTGTGGAGTTTGCATATTTTCCCCGTGTCAGCGTGGGTTTCCTCCGGGTGCTCCGGTTTCCCCCACAGTTCAAAGACATGCATTTAGGTTAACATGGGGCGGCCTTGAGCTGAAGTGCCCTTGAGCAAGGTACCTAACCCCTGACTGCTCCCGGGTGGTGTACGGTAGTATGGCTGCCCACTGCTCAGGGTGTGTGTGCATACGGTATGTTCACTACTTCAGATGGGTTAAATGCAGAGGATGAATCTTACTGTGCTTGAAGTGTGCATGTGACAAATAAAGGTTTCTTTTCTTCTAACCATTAGGCCATGACTTACAGCTCAATGTTAAAAGCACACACCACTATTTATTTTTTAATAAGACATCAAAATGGAATGACATATTTGAAAGGAAAATCACTCTGACCGACTTATGTATTATAGTAATCTTTATATTTCCCATGTGGCGGCACGGTGGTGTAGTGGTTAGCGCTGTCGCCTCACAGCAAGAAGGTCCTGGGTTCGAGCCCCGGGGCCGGCGAGGGCCTTTCTGTGTGGAGTTTGCATGTTGTCCGCGTGGGTTTCCTCCGGGTGCTCCGGTTTCCCCCAAAGACATGCAGGTTAGGTTAACTGGTGACTCTAAATTGACCGTAGGTGTGAGTGTGAATGGTTGTCTATGTCAGCCCTGTGATGACCTGGCGACTTGTCCAGGGTGTACCCCGCCTTTCGCCCGTAGTCAGCTGGGATAGGCTCCAGCTTGCCTGCGACCCTGTAGAAGGATAAAGTGGCTAGAGATAATGAGATGAGAATGAGATATTTCCCATGTGATCTGAAATGGCGTCCAAGATTTATTTTGCAGCCCTTCTAGTCCAACATTCTAAAACTTTCTCCTTATTTCCAATTAAAAAAAAAAAAAATCCCACATATTCAGTGTGACTTCAAACGTTTATGGTTTGCTTTTCTGTATCATCATGTAAGAGGCTTATTATACCCATTCTCCTGTAAGCAAACTAATAAAGACATGTCTGTGCAGCTCAGAAGAGGATTAGAGGCTTAAAGCTAGAGGCGGGTCAATATGGGAGTTGGATGGAGTGGTGACTCCTTAAAAAGGAGGAAACGCAGGAACGCAAAGGTTGTAGAGTTGTTGCATGCTGTGCGCAGCTGCTGGCGCTGAGGAGGAGGAAGTGCAGTGCAGTGCAGTGACTGTGCGTCTCTTACTGAACCATACAGACGCGCAGGAACATGCCCATCATCTGAAGATGCCTCCTAAAAGAGTGTTTCCCAGGCAGGAATCTCTCCTGCTCCCAGCTGTGGTCAATCCCTTCCGCCTGGACTCTAAACTGAGCAAATGCGACAAAATCAAAGTGAGTGCAGCTTTTGCTTATTCTCTTTACCCTTACTTCCGCAACATCTGCCCAGGAATGGAAACGCACGGATGGTATGAAGTCTAATGTTTTACATCACTGACTATACGTGCACATACTGATCCTCCAGAGCCACTAATTATTCAGATATACTTATGTTATGTTGCTATGTTATATGTTGTGTGCAGTGTTGGGCAAGTTACTTCAAAACTGTTTTGCATTATTTATTACTTGTTACTGTCATTTTAAAGTAATTAGTTACATTACAATATTACTGTATTTAAAATGTAAGGCATTACACTACTATTGCATTACTTTTAAGTTACTCTCACCAAAATAACTGGAAGTGTGGATTTGGCAATCTAAATGTAGCTCAAGACGCTCAATTAGCTCATCACACATCCAGTGGAAGGTGCTGTGGTAGAGTAGAGTGGGGAAAAGAGCCCTCCTCAAGGAAAATTCAGTTTTTCTCCAAGTTGAAATGAACCATGTGTTTAGTTTTAATCATAGTTTTTGACAACAGTGGCATGAACAATAATGCCACCTAAAATTTGCCTAAAGTTAATACTTAATATATATATTTTTTAACAAAAACAAACATTGTGCCAAGGGGGCCTTTTACACCCCCACCCCCGTGGGGTAAAAGGCCCCCTGCGGGGGGGCAATAGGCCCCCTCACTCAAAAAAAGCTGTTTGGATAGCAAAAGTGTTTACTTAAGCCTATAATGTGAAAGAAACAAGAACATATCCCTGAATTAATGAATAGATGCATTATTTTATTATATTTTGCATTTTAATTTCAATTTTTTTTTATTTCAATTATTTTTAATATTAAGTTCAAACTGTATTGCTTTACTCAACCAGGTAAGTGAGATGCTATTAAAAACTATGTATCTGCTATTCAGAAATGAATGAAATACAGTAATTATGATAAAAGGAAACAATGCCCCCTGGGGGCCATTTACCCCGCCATTAAGGGGGCGTTTTACCCCACAGACTACACTTTTACAAAAAAGGGTCTTACTTTCAAAATGTGATTCAACTTTTTATACCTAATGTATTTTTTATTTAACGTACTGACTTGTCTACTCTTACCACATACACAGCTGTGATATCTGACGAAATAGCAGCTATCTAAATACAGTTTTACTGATATCTGAAAATTATATCACTTACCATGAAATTTGATTTCTCTCCGCTGTGTTGCTGATATGCGATCCACAGTGGATATTTGTATATCCCCGTTGTCAAGCCAGTCCATAGCAACAATAGAAATGTAACTTTGCGCCATCTGGTGGTTATTTTGAGTAAAACAGGCCGGGGGCGTATTACCCCACGGGGGCTTTTTCCCCCACTCTACTCTATCTGACTGAGCTAGGCTTATGGTTAAAAACACTAGAATATAATAGCCACAGTGATGGCTCATGGCACAATACAAGGAACAATCATCGCAAGAACAGACAAAAGGTGAAAGTCTGGCAAATTGTGATAGAAATACTGTAACTTTAGGCCTATTCATCTCATCTCATTATCTCTAGCCGCTTTATCCTTCTACAGGGTCGCAGGCAAGCTGGAGCCTATCCCAGCTGACTACGGGCGAAAGTTGCCAGGTCATCACAGGGCTGACACATAGACACAGACAACCATTCACACTCACATTCACACCTACGGTCAATTTAGAGTCACCAGTTAACCTAACCTGCATGTCTTTGGACTGTGGGGGAAACCGGAGCACCCGGAGGAAACCCACGCGGACACGGGGAGAACATGCAAACTCCACACAGAAAGGCCCTCGCCGGCCCCGGGGCTCGAACCCAGGACCTTCTTGCTGTGAGGCGACAGCGCTAACCACTACACCACCGTGCCGCCAGGCCTATTCATATTAACATTAATTGAACTGTATTGTAATGTCTAAAGATATGACAGGATACAAAATTAGCATTTCTATGCCTTTATTGTTTTCAAGTTTACAGCATTAAGCATAGTTTATGCTTCATAAAAAAAAAAAAAGATTAGCCCTAAGGAATATGACTCCATTTCAGAAATTTAACAAAAATGAACATATTATGGCAAATCGTAGCCTACAATAAAACTGGCCTGAAAAAAAACAAGCCTTTTAAATCACAGCTAGACAATGACTATTAGCTATAAGGTTACCCAGTCACATTTCAAAAAACAGAATTAGAAATAACAAAATCAAAATCAAAGTAATGATATTGAAGTGCTTAGGCCTATTAGCCCTCGAAGGAAAGGCAGCTCAATCACTTTAGTCTGACTTCTGACCAGAAAAAAAAACTCAGTTATACAGGACAAAAATGTAAACAAACTGTCAGCATATCTTCAGCAACATCCTCTGCCACAAGTCTCCTCACCTCCTGAGGCTGAAGGAGCATCTCAGAGCAGGAGAACGTTAATTTTGGCTGCTTTGTGATTTTATCGCCACTCTCATCCTCCGCTTGCTTCCTTGCTAACTTCATGTTACTATGGCACCTCTGTAAATCTTTAGTTAAATTACTGGTGCTATTTTGGGAAGTGGACAGTTCTTTAGGTTTAGCACACAAAGTGCTAAACCTAAAGACTACGATGTTCTTCACATCCTTATTTTTCACAAACTTAAAGTAATGGGCATATGCCCATCTGGAGAATGGGCTATCCGACATTAGATCAGCTGCAGGTTCACTCATCTCTCTCTTCTGTCTGACTAGCCTAAAGGAAAAGGAAGTGAAACATTTTGCATGAACGTTTCACCTCTGCTGATCTCGCAGTGATTTTGGCGAATTTGTATGAAGGAAAAAAACCCACCACTTCATTCCAGGTTAAAAATGCATTGTAACGCGCATTACTGACATTTGTACCAAGTAAAATATTACCAAATTTTTTCTGTAATGCCTTACATTACTGCAAAAAGCAATGCATTACAGTAATTCGTTACTTTTGTAACGCGTTACTCCCAACACTGGTTGTGTTTATGTTTTATGTGATGTGTTACATGTTGTGTTATGTTTTATGTTATGTGAAATGTGTTATGTTTTGTTATGTTACATGTTGTATGTTATGTGAAATGACGAATTTTCCTATTTTAAAATGTCCATTTGTTTCGTCCCTATTGGTGGTGACTGATGATCTTTTTGACTCGTGTTTGTGTGTATGACCCAAAATTCCAAATTCAAAACAAACAACGTTTGAAGTTGAAAAAGAATGTTTTGCGTTTACTTTCTTGTTTCTTTCAAAAATACAAATCAAACCAGGCTCCTTTAGCCGTTTTGAACATAAAGACAGGCTGGGTAAATTTAAAGGCACAATGTTCAAAGTAGTGAGTCACAGCAAGCAAACAGGTACGGTCAAAAGCTCTGTGCTCCCAGTCAGCCACACCCTCTCCAGGTAGCCTCCCAATTTATAGTCACTTTCGACCTGTAGGGGGCACAGACTCCCCAAATACAAAAATGCAGGCATTAAAACATAGTAAGTAAATAAACTAAGGGAATGGCTCCTACATTATGTTTTATGTTGTGTTACGGGCGGCACGGTGGTGGAGTGGTTAGCGCTGTCGCCTCACAGCAAGAAGGTTCTGGGTTCGAGCCCAGCGGCTGGCGAGGGCCTTTCTGTGTGGAGTTTGCATGTTCTCCCCGTGTCCACGTGGGTTTCCTCCGGGTGCTCCGGTTTCCCCCACAGTCCAAAGACATTGCAGGTTAGGTTAACTGGTGACTCTAAATTGACCGTAGGTGTGAATGTGAGTGTGAATGGTTGTCTGTGTCTATGTGTCGGCCCTGTGATGACCTGGTGACTTGTCCAGGGTGTACCCCGCCTTTCGCCCGTAGTCAGCTGGGATAGGCTCCAGCTTGCCTGCGACCCTGTAGAAGGATAAAGCGGCTAGAGATGATGAGATGTGGATCAATAGGGTCCACATGGACCCCGACCTGGCAACAGTGCTGGATAAAGGGAACTGATGATGTTCACGACTTTAGGAATGCATGTACACCTGTATGCAGTTATGCAATCAGACAATCAAGTGTAGCAGTAAAATGCAGATACAGGTCAAGAGCTTTAATGTTTAATTAACAAACACCAGAATGGGGCGGGGGAAATGTGATCTCAGTGGCTTTGACCGTAGCAAGGTTGTGGTACCAGATACGATGGTTTGAGTATTTCCGACACTGATGATCTCCTGGGATTTTAATACACAAGTCTTTCCACAAAATGGTCCAAAAAGGGGGAAAAAAATCCAGTGAACAACAGTTCTTATTGATGAGGGAGGTCAGAGGAGAATGGCCAGACAAGTTCACACTGACAGGAAGTCTATGGTAACTCAAGTAGCCACTATTTACAACTGTGGTGAGCAAAAAAGCATCTCCAGAGCACATGACACATTTAATCTTAAGGTGGCTGTAGGCAACAGCAGCAGAAGACCGCATCAGGTTCCACCAGGTCACTACAACTGGACAGTTGAAGATCTGCCACATGCTTGAGATTTGTCATCATTTTGCTTAGGAAAAAAACAATGACATTGCTTCAACAATACTGCTACAGTTCTCTTATTAACCTCTTAGCCCCTGTGACATCACATATGGTCATTATATAAAATATGTCAGTGCATGGAACTGAACCATTGATACCGATCCAGTGTTTTAGACAAGTATCAATCCCAATACTAGTACCTGCTTCACTTCACATCAGTCCAAATGCGATTGATTCCAGCCATACTGTATGTCTTTGTCTATTGTGGTAATCAATAATAGGCTGCTATATTTGTTTCTCTGTGTCTTTTGTGTATTCATTGATTCAGTGCTTTCTTCTGGGAATCATCCTCGTGCCACTGCGCTCTGTCTTCCTCTTCCTGGTTCTAATGGTAGCATGGCTTGTTTCTACCCTAATCACATTCAAGCGTCCTCTCAAAGGAGAAGTGGAACCTTTCACAGGCTGGAGGAGGTAAGCATAATTTATCCACTACAAATGTCTACAATTACAAACTAATCATGTAGCAGCAGGATTATTCAAGGTCATCTAATCTGATGTAGCAGTCATTAAATCTACACTACATGTAGTGTAGTTATGGCCCTTTTCCACTACCCTTTTTCAGCTCACTTCAGCTCGCTTCAGCCCGACACGGCTGGCGTTTCGACTACCAAAAAACAGCACGACTCAGCTCGCTTCAGCCCTGCTTAGCCCCTAAAACTCGCACCGTTTTGGAGTGGGGCTGAAGCAGCCGAGCCGAGTGAGGCTGGGGGCGTGAGCAGACACTCCCCTGTGCACTGATTGGTGAGGAGGAGTGTCCTCACATGCCCACACACGCCCCGCGAGCACGCTGGGATCTGTAAACACCGCAAACCCGGAAGAAGGAGAATTACGAGAATTATGAAGCCTTATGCACCTCGCCTCATCTATACGCTCTTGTCAGTATCTGTTGGCGTTGTCGGTGACAACAAGCCACAGAACCAAGACCAGCAACACTAACGACTCCATGTCCTCCATGTTTATTGTTTACTATTCGGGTCATGAGACTACCGCTTAAAAGCTCACTGATGTCACTGTTTGCGCTGCTTAACGACATCACGTGACGTCCACCCACTTTCACTAACTCCACCCAATGTGTCCACCCACTTCCAGCCAGCACGGTTCAGCGCGGTTGTAGTCGAAATGCAACTCCAACAGCCCCGCTCAGCTCGACTCAGTACGGCACGGCTCAGCCCGACTCAGCCGCGTTTGTAGTGGAAAAGTGGCATTATTGTACCCTAATTCTGTGCCTAAGTCCAGATTCTTTATGAACATTGCCCTTGAGCAGGTTCATGAAATAATTTATAAAGATGTGGCTCATATCTATGGGTCACCAGGTAGAAGGAAGTGTTTATCTATTAGAAATAAAGTCCTACTATATCCAAAATGTGTAAATATTACTGTATTTCCAGAGAGCACTACATTCTTTGCATATCAATTTCTAAGGTATGGGAATGCTGTTAGATGTTCCAGAGTCAGAGATGCGCAGAAAAAAAGTGTAGTTTTGCTATAAACAAATTATTCCTTCATATTATGTATATATGTACGTAAAGGGGCAGCACGGTAGTGTAGTGGTTAGTGCTAGAAGTGGCTGACGGGGGCCTTTCTGTATGGAGTTTGTATGTGTTTCCTCCGGGTGCTCTGGTTTCCCCCACAGTCCAAAGACATGCAGGTTAGGTTAACTGGTGGCTCTAAATTGACCGTAGGTGTGAATGTGTGTGTGAATTGTTGTTTGTTTCTATGTGTCAGCCCTGTGATGATCTGGTGACTTGTCCAGGGTGTGTCCCGCCTCTCACTCACTGTCAGCTGGGATAGGCTCCAGCTTGCCTGTGACCCTGTAGAAGGATAAAGTGGCTAGAGATAATGAGATGAGATGAGATTTATCCTGTGCAGGGTCGCAGGCAAGCTGGAGCCTATCCCAGCTGACTACGGGCGAAAGGCGGGGTACACCCTGGACAAGTCACCAGGTCATCACAGGGCTGACACATAGACACAGACAACCATTCACATTCACACCTACGGTCAATTTAGAGTCACCAGTTAACCTAACCTGCATGTCTTTGGACTGTGGAGGAAACCAGAACACCCAGAAGAAACCCACACAGACAACATGCAAACTCCACACAGAAAAGCCCCCGTCAGCCACTGGGCTCAAACCCAGGACCTTCTTGCTGTGAGGTAACCATGCTAACCACTACACTACCATGCCACCGACACCAAGGAATATAAACTGTAAATATATGCATAGTGTGATTAACTAGAAATGAGACATACGTAGGTAACACAAACAATGCAACAAGGTCAAAATAACAAACACACACACACACACACACACACAGAAAACAGAGGGAAAATAGGATTGCTTGCCATGCTGGGAACCATGACCTGCATCGAAAGAGGTAATTCATGGTAAGACCCACTTCTTTGAAAATGTATGCGTAGGCTACTGTTCTTAGGAAATCCCACATTCTGAGATTATTATTCTAAAGTAGTCCACGAGATGCTGTTAGATGTTGCAGAGATACTGTATACAGGAAATGCTTGCTGTTTACGAAAAAAAGTCATTTAAAAAAATAATTTGTTTTGGAGCTAATTCATCAATATTCCATATAATCAGTAATCCTCTGATTAGAACAAGTTTGTTTGTTTGTTTGTTTTGTTTTTTACTGCATCTGTATCTTATGATCTAAATCAAAATCCTGCCTTTTTTTTTTTCCAAATGCAAGAAGTTCACAGACTTTATATACAGGATTAAAAGAAATAAATGTGTAAAGATATGGGCATTTTATCTAACAAGGATATCAAACCTCCTGATCAGCAGTTAGACTGCTGCTCCTGTGAATGCACTACACTGTAGAAGTACAGGAAGTGTTGTCTTTTCTGATCTCATTAATCAAATGATGCCTGGGGGGGTTGAAGAGTTCTGTTTTTGATGCTCATTGAACAAACAAATTAGATGCGCTGCAGGCAGAGTGAAAGTGTGGGTGAGGATCAGACATAAATGTACAGGTCAATAACATAACAGAAATTGCAAGCAACTAAACAGCAAAACCAGAAACACAAAATTAACATCAAGACCTGAGAGCATTTGACCTTTTATTTGACCTTTACTGTTTAGATTTTTATTATATTTATTCTTTTTATTATATTATAGAATACTGGCTACTTCTGTGTGTGTTTCTGCTCATGCATGACCGTGTGTGTGTGTGTGTGTGTGTATAGCTTTCTGTGTCATAGAGTGATGGCGGTTCTGGGTCGACTGTGTTTCTATGCAATGGGCTTTCGCATTATAGTCAAAGGGAAACAGGCCACCAGCAGCGAGGCTCCAGTTCTAGCTGTTGCTCCTCATTCTTCATTCTTTGACTCGATCACTTGCATCATATCAGGCATGCCATCTGTGGTGTCCCGCACTGAGAATCTACATCCTCCCATGTTTGGCCGTAAGTAACACATACGTGCTTGTTTTTCATCACCATTTTCTCATCTCATTATCTCTAGCTGCTTTATCCTGTTCTACAAGGTCGCAGGCAAGCTGGAGCCTATCCCAGCTGACTACGGGCGAAAGGCGGGGTACACCCTGGACAAGTCGCCAGGTCATCACAGGGCTGACACATAGACACAGACAACCATTCACACTCACATTCACACCTACGGTCAATTTAGAGTCACCAGTTAACCTAACCTGCAATGTCTTTGGACTGTGGGGGAAACCGGAGCACCCGGAGGACACGGGGAGAACATGCAAACTCCGCACAGAAAGGCCCTCGCCGGCCACGGGGCTCGAACCCGGACCTTCTTGCTGTGAGGCGACAGTGCTAACCACTACACCACCGTGCCGCCCCAACATAAGCTAATGTTATCCCTAATTGATCCCTGATGAGCAAGCCTGTAGTGATGGTGGCAAGGAAAAACTCCCTGAGATGACATGAGGAAGAAACCTCAAGGGGAACCAGACTCAAAAGGGAACCCAACCTCATCTGGGTGATATGTAGCATGATACATAACTCGCTTCTGTAACTGTGTCCTATATAGTCACAAACTACAACCGTGTAACCAGGATATTCATTATAGTTTTAGCATGAAGTCTGTTTTGTTGAAGTTATCAGCTGAAAAGTCTATTTATAAACCTAAAGTTGATATCAAAACGAGCCCAAATCATTAATGGTATTATAAATGCTTGGAATCAGTATTCGTTATGGACATTTGGGATCATGTTGAAATGTAAAGGTTAAGCAGTGCTTCAGAGATTAAACTGTTTTCCATGTAAATGATCTTGAAGCAAATGATTCTGTAGATTTTATAAAGTTATACATCACAAGGTTAACTGTCAAATGGGGTATATCTTTTAAAAGGTATATTATATAGCTTATTTATTTATATATATATATATATATATATATATATATATATATATATATATATATGCGGCACGGTGGTGTAGTGCACAAAGCAAGAAGGTCCGGGTTCGAGCCCCGTGGCCAGCGAGGGCCTTTCTGTGCGGAGTTTGCATGTTCTCCCCGTGTCCGCGTGGGTTTCCTCCGGGTGCTCCGGTTTCCCCCACAGTCCAAAGACATGCAGGTTAGGTTAACTGGTGACTCTAAATTGACCGTAGGTGTGAATGTGAGTGTGAATGGTTGTCTGTGTCTATGTGTCAGCCCTGTGATGACCTGGCGACTTGTCCAGGGTGTACCCCGCCTTTCGCCCGTAGTCAGCTGGGATAGGCTCCAGCTTGCCTGCGACCCTGTAGAAGGATAAAGCGGCTAGAGATAATGAGATGATATATATATATATATATATATATATATATATATATATATATATATATATATATATATAAATAAAACAGTTATTCCATGAAATTGAGTCATACATGAGCTGATAGCTGACGAGGCGCGTAGCACTGACTTGTCTATAAGCCATGTACGACAAGATTGAGTAGAATAACTGTTTTATTCTATCCACATTTACTGGATTTTGAGAAATGGAGCATTATTTTTTGCAAATTTGATAAATAAAAACTTTATACAAAACGTCCAACAAAATAATTTCCGCTTAGAATGTAAACAAACCAGCAAAATGACAGTAGCAATTAGTGAAAAATGCTGTAATAATAATTCTTGAAAAATAAGAGACCTTCTTACCATCAAATACTTTTATTCCATATTTTGTTGCTTTTTTTTATTTTTTTGTATTTTTGGGGGTTTTGTTTTCAAGTAGAGTTTTTATTTCATCCTCAGTTTGTTCAGCAACATGCTCCGCCATTTTCTTCTTCTTCGTTAGGTTTTTTGGCAGCTGGCAAACCAACTTAAAGGTGCATTACTGCCACCGACTGGGCTGGAGTGTGGAACAGGAGCTATGGGGGGGGAGAATTATATTCTTTTAGCTATTTCTGTTTCTTTTAAATGCTTGATCAAGTGATATATCTGACTTGATTCACACCGCCATTTTGGTTTTCTCTACTCACAGTATATGAGCTGATATCCTAGTAGTAGAGTAGCCAATCAGAGCGTGCCATTGCTCATATCCAGGGAATGTGGATAGAATAATAATATACTTATTGTACGTATACCACAGCACTGTTGAATGCTCATTCTGGTGGGTAGAAAGTGCTGATTTTCTTTAACAGCAGCTCCAACAGTTCTGGGCAAATTGCAGATTTATATTTATGATCTTGTTTTCATTTCTAACAACTTACAAAGGGACTTAATGTTTGGTGAACAAGCCAAAGAATCATGCATAATCACTAATATGATGTTTTCTGTACAGAGATATTTATTTACCGTTTTTCTGAAAGCGTATGTAGTGTCAGCATTTTGTAACCACCAAGATTAAACGTAACCATAAAGAAATAAAAATTATGATGTCATTCTTTAATGAAAAATGTCATCATTGGCAGATTGTGATGTTGATTATATTCCTAGAACAGCAAGCCCCTGAATGCTTTATTTCTATCCTTACCTGATTTAATGCAAAAAAAAATATGGAGTAAAATTGGATTGGTGGAAGGTTGCATTGGGCTTTGACAAATATAACGCCTTTACGCAGATATTGTGCATACATATGATTTTTTTTTTTGTATGATGTATCATGCAGTTCAGAGTTTGTGTGTCTGTTAGGATTTCTGCGCTGCCTGCAGCCTGTTGTTGTCTCACGGGAGGACCCAGACTCTCGCAAAATCACAATCACGGACATCAACAACCGGGCCAGATCTGAAGGCCGCTGGCCACAGGTCAGAATAAAACCATACTCTGTGTGTGTGTGTGTGTATCAGCCCTGCGATGATCTGGCGACTTGTCCAGGGTGTACCCCACCTCTCATCCATAGCTAGCTAGGATAGGCTCCAGCTTGCCTGCGACCCTGTACAGGATAAGTGGCTACAGATAATGGCTGGATGGAGATGCTTGAAAGTTTGTGAACCCTTTAGAATTTTCTATATTTCTGCATAAATATGACCAAAAACATCATCAGATTTTCATACAAGTCCTAAAAGTAGATAAAGAGAACCCAGTTAAACAAATGAGACAAAAATATTATACTTGGTCATTTATTTATGAGGAAAATGATCCAACATTACATATCTGTGAGTGGCAAAAGTATCTGATGTTTTAGGTCATATTTATGCAGAAATATAGAAAATTCTAAAGGGTTCACAAACTTTCAAGCAACACCTGTATATAATATAACCATTTCATAGCCTGTCTTTACATGGGGGAATTTGAAGTTCTGAGTCTGTGTGTTGTGAAAACAGGAAATTACTTTAGGAAACCCTACTTCCTGTACACGAAGAAGGAATTCCTGACGTTTCACGTCTGTGTAACAAAACTGTGACTCTGATGAAAATATAAGCAAAATTTTTAGACATAATGTATTTTAAATCGACACACACTCCCTCTTTAAAATATTTCAGTTGCTGATTTTCCCCGAAGGAACATGCACAAACAGATCCTGTCTCATTACTTTCAAACAAGGTAAGAATGCACGCTCTTGTCAAACTTGTGCATTTGTATATGTATTAATAATTTGTAATTATTTTTGGTCTTAGCATTGATGTATGCAAGTCATCCAAACAGCAAATAAATAAATGAATAAAGGATCAGCTTACGCAAGTGGCTGCACTTTATATTCAGTAATATGAGAATGTCCCTTTGGTGAGCAGGGACATTTCAACATCCGGAGCAACTGAATTGAATAGATGTAATGAAACTGACTCTGGTGGGCTTTTTTTTTTTTCTCTTACAGAAGATGTTAAAACAGGAACAGGTCTTTTTAAATGAGATTTTCGTACCAGAAATGTCCTTCTTTTATACTATACAGAACAGTGGATATTTAGTTGTAGTTCATTGTATTTTAGATGGCTTAAGCATTTCGGACATCCAGTTCAAAATGTTTATAACCGATTGAATTTAAGAGGCCTTTATTCGTCACATATACATTACAGCACATGAAATTCCTTTTTCTCATATCTCAGCTTGTTAGGAAGTTGGGATTAGAGCGCAGGGTCAGGCATGATACAGACCCCTGGAGCAGAGAGGGTTAAGGGCCTTGCTCAAGGGCCCAACAATGGCATCTTGATGATGCTGGGGCTTGAAATCATAACCTTCTAATCTGGTTTGTGATTATGGGGTATAAAATACCCCAGCAACCATTAAGCCACTATTGCCATCATCTGAGGTCATATAAACTAAAGAACTTTGATTGACTAAATGAGTTCATGCTACACAGCAGGACAAATAGGGCACTGAAATCTAGGACACAGTTTGATCAGTACCAAAGCCCAGTTCCACCTCGTCGTGGTGCATCCTGGTTAATGCTCTTGTCTATGGACAGGGGCAGCTAAAGGGGCTCTGGTGAAGGCAGGATAAGCCTAGCAAGCCACTGGTGGATATATATCGTTCGAGTTACTCAAGATAAACTTCGAAACTGCTGACAGGTGTTAGGCCTATCAGGAGTTGGGTGAGAAGGTGAGAAGTTTGATCAGTAGATACTCGTGACACACAGTTACCACAGCAGCACAGAATTTTCCCTCCTATCCGATCACAGCAATGCAGTAAGGACAGGGTAAACTATTTTTTTCTTTCTTTTTTTTTTAACCCTTGTATTTACACAGAGTGTTCAATGGATCTGAGTGTGTTTGAAAATGAGAATATAAAAACTTTTTTTTCTTTTTTTTTTTTTTTTCCCTTCCCAGGTGCTTTTTTACCAGGGGTCCCTGTTCAGCCAGTGCTTATCAGATACCCCAACAAAGTGGTATGTGTTAACTACGCTACTGATTCCAGTTAAGATGTGCAGACTACATACTACAGCCAAAAGCCCTTTTCAAAAGAAAGAAGTAATTATTGTTATGATAGAAAGACATCTATTGATTGACCTTGACCACATACAGTACCACATACTGTTGCTGAAATCACTTCATCTCACACTGAAAAAATGAGAATAATCCAATCTTTAAAGCTAGACTGCCTTTCAGATTTTAAGGGTGTATTCAGACCAGGATAGTTCGATAGTTCACTTGCTTTGGTCCGAACCAAATGTTGTTTTTTTTTTCATTTTGGTGCGGTTCGCTTTCACACTGTACGTTTTAGTAAGCGGACCAAAATCTGTCAACAAAGCCACGCACCCTGAGGTCATTCAGCTATTGGTCAGAGACGACATGCGCACAAAGCGTTAAGTTCAAAAGTAGTCACGAAGGATAGCACTGATGAGCGCACATCATGTTGTGACAGTTATGGCTCTTTACACAAGTCGCTAGTACCGCCACTTTTTGAAAGAATGTCCTTGATTTTAATGTAGGTCTGACGGAGTTTCTTCACTTTTAGCCGACATTGTTCTGGGGAGCGCATGAACCCCTTTTCCTTCATTTTCTCACTGAATACAGCAAACACGTCGGCATTTTTGTGTGTTCTCTCCAAAAGCTCAGATATGTGGATATATATCCACAAGGGTACACCTTTCTTCCTCGGCCCACGTTTGCCCCCTACTCATTTTTTGTACTCTGTAGTCTAGCCTACCACTGGTCTGAATGACTGAACGACTGTTGTAAGGTTCCCTTGACAACTGAAACAGTGTTTGCGCTTTGTGGTGGAGTGTCAAGACTCTGTTTCCCATAATGCTCGACAAACGACAGAAGCTCCCGAGGTACAAAAAAGCAAAACTGTCGGATTAGGTCCGGTCTGCTTTCACACCTCCAAAAGGTCCGCACCAGGGTTCCTTTGGTCCGGACCGAGTCTGACCTTGCAGCTCCGTCTCGGTCTGCTTGTTTGGTCCGGACCAGAGTTCGGTGGTTTGTATTCAGACCAACCCAAAAGGTCCAGACCAAGGGAAATTTGGTTCGTTTGGTCGTTTGGTCCGGACCAAACAACGTAGGTGTGAATACGCCCTAAGTGTAGGTCATAAAAAGAATTTTCCCTGACACCCAATTATTTTTGTTTAATGGACTGAAAGCTACTGAATTCAAATCACAGACTTCCAATTTTATTAGTGTGTTTTTTTTTTTTTTTTTAAAGAACAATTAATGAATTTAGGGTCATGTGGCCCTAAACTCTGTTTTTTTTTTTTTCCTGCTTCACCATGACGCAATTGAAGATACTACATCATGCATGACGTGGTGGGCTTTCCCCGTTCACACAAGGCATTGTAGGATACAAATTTGAAACAGGAGAGAAAAATGGAGGATGTGAGTGTGCGAATGAAATGTGAAAGACCGACTACAGTAATGGAAAGCGAGGAAAAAAGACATTACGTTGCGAAGGAAAGGAAACGCAGGACCAAACTAATAAATATTGGTGGTCGGCGAGCACCTCTGTGTGATGAGCTGTTCATTTAGTGACAGAATGATGTAACTGTCAGTGCACGGTCAAAGGTAAACCTGTAGATGGCAGTAACGCAACACTGTGGAAGCCAGCTGCTGTAAAACCCAAAAGAAGAAGGTAAACCTGCGCATGTGCACACCAGACTTCCTCTGTCTGCTTGACTGCGCAAAGTGAGCGATTTCATGCACATTATTTGCTTTAATCCCCTCGAATTAAATAACTTCCCAGCCACAGAATGACCTGATATTTTGTGAAATATTACAGAAATAAACATATCACAATGACCACATTTCAGAGGGAACTAAATTTCACTGATTTTGTGAAATCAAAAGGCCGTCTAGCTTTAACTGAAATTTATTCAGAGAAAAACAAATCCGTCATTAAGAATCTTTTTTTCTGCTCCTCAGGATACAGTAACATGGACATGGCAAGGCCCTTCATTGTAAGTGCTGAAGATTCAGTTAACAGTTCACAGATTTAAGTTTGTTTAAGATGTCGATCTTCATCTGGCCCACTTCTCAGCTCTAGATGTAAAATATTCTCTCAAAGTGCTGCTGTAACTGGGTTGTATTTTAGCCCTATAATGAGCTCTGAGGCTTGTCATACTTTCCAGTCCTACTTTCCGGGGAATAATCCTCACTGGACAGGCAACACAAGCATTTTCCTGTTTTGTGTGCTTCTGATATGTATAAAATACAGAGATGGAAGGATAACACATTCAAAGCTTTTCTTTTGAGCTCATTTCTTTTCCATGTTTATCCAAATTATATCCACACTTGCATGAAATCCATACACACTGCAGATTTCTTAGGAAAATTCAAACTGACCGCTATTGAGTTAATGTTGTGTTTAATGATATATATTTAGTTTGGTTTTAGTTCCTTCTTGAGGATGTGTAGTAACATCGCTGCTTCCTGTTTCAGTCGGGCCCTGATTCTCCTCACCCTCTGTCAGCTCTACACAACAGTGGAAATTGAGGTTAGCTACTGCCGAGTCTACTTGTCTGTTTTAGCTTCTCTTTCAGACCTGCAAACTGCATCAGAAGACGTATAGTCAACTGAAATATATAGGGGTTCCCCCACAAATGAAGCTTCAAAGATAGCTACCGGTAGCTTTAATGTCCCATAAAAATCAGAGAAAGATGCATAAAGGACAACTTCACAATTCTATTAAAATGTAGCTTGAATATATTATTGAATGTTGATTTGTATTTACTTGAACTTTGAAGATTCATTAACTTTCATGTGAATGTTGATAGTTTTGAATAAAATGTTCTGAAATATATACATGACATGATCTCTCTCTCTCTTTCTCTCAGTTCCTTCCTCCATATATTCCCAGTGAAGAAGAGAAAAATAACCCTGTAAAATTTGCACAGTCTGTGAGAAGTCAAATGGCAGAGTAAGGAACAAAAAGTACAAGTTTGCACTGGCTCTAGGGGTGTGTGCTGCAGCACTAGTTTCCCTATATGAGTAAGACAGTACTGATAAACTTCTGTGGTTTGATAGGTCTCTGAGAGTGCCCACAACAGATCACACTTTTGAGGACTGTCGGCTGATGATATCAGCAGGGCAGCTGACTCTGCCCATGGAGGCTGGGCTAGTGGAGTTCACCAAGATCAGCAAAAAACTTAAGTAAAACACACTTTTTAGGCTTCACTGTTTGTTTGTTTGTTTGTTTGTTTTGGGGGGGGTTGTATCACTTAATAATATTATATGTATATGGGTTCATATACATTATATATAATGTACAGTTAGGTCCATAAATATTTGGACAGAGACAACATTTTTCTAATTTTGGTTCTGTACATTACCACAATGAATTTTGAACAAAACAATTCAGATGCAGTTGAAGTTCAGACTTTCAGCTTTAATTCAGTGGGTTGAACAAAATGATTGCATACAAATGTGAGGAACTAAAGCATTTTTTAAACACAATCCCTTCATTTCAGGGGCTCAAAAATAATTGGACAAATTAAATAATTGTAAATAAAATGTTCATTTCTAATACTTGGTTGAAAACCCTTTGTTGGCAATGACTGCCTGAAGTCTTGAACTCATGGACATCACCAGACGCTGTGTTTCCTCCTTTTTAATGCTCTGCCAGGCCTTTACTGCAGCGGTTTTCAGTTGCTGTTTGTTTGTGGGCCTTTCTGTCTGAAGTTTAGTCTTTAACAAGTGAAATGCATGCTCAATTAGGTTGAGATCAGGTGACTGACTTGGCCATTCAAGAATATTCCACTTCTTTGCTTGAATAAACTCCTGGGTTGCTTTGGCTTTATGTTTTGGGTCATTGTCCATCTGTATTATGAAACGCCAACCAATCAGTTTGGCTGGATTTGAGCACACAGTATGTCTCTGAATACCTCAGAATTCATCCGGCTGCTTCTGTCCTGTGTCACATCATCAATAAACACTAGTGACCCAGTGCCACTGGCAGCCATGCATGCCCAAGCCATCACACTGCCTCCGCCGTGTTTTACAGATGATGTGGTATGCTTTGGATCATGAGCTGTACCACGCCTTCGCCATACTTTTTTTTTTTTTTTTTTCTTTCTTTCCATCATTCTGGTAGAGGTTGATCTTGGTTTCATCTGTCCAAAGAATGTTCTTCCAGAACTGTGCTGGCTTTTTTAGATGTTTTTTAGCAAAGTCTAATCTAGCCTTTTTATTCTTGAGGCTTATGAGTGGCTTGTACCATGCAGTGAACCCTCTGTATTTACTTTCATGCAGTCTTCTCTTTATGGTAGATTTGGATATTGATACGCCTACCTCCTGGAGAGTGTTGTTCACTTGGTTGGCTGTTGTGAAGGGGTTTCTCTTCACCATGGAAAGTATTCTGCAATCATCCACCACTGTCTTCTGTGGGTGTCCAGGTCTTTTTGCATTGATGACTTCACCAGTGCTTTCTTTCTTTCTTTCTTTCTTTCTCAGGATGTACCAAACTGTAGATTTTGCCACTCCTAATATTGTAGCAATTTCTCGGATGTTTTTTTTCTGTTTTCGCAGCTTAAGGATGGCTTGTTTCACCTGCATGGAGAGCTCCTTTGACTGCATGTTTTCTTCACAGCAAAATCTTCCAAATGCAAGCACCACACCTCAAATCAACTCCAGGTCTTTTATCTGCTTAATTGAGAATGGCATAACGAAGGAATTGCTCACACCTGCCCATGAAATAGCCTTTGAGTCAATTGTCCAATTACTTTTGGTCCCTTTAAAAACAGGGTGGCACATGTTAAGGAGCTGAAACTCCTAAACCCTTCATCCAATTTTAATGTGGATACCCTCAAATGAAAGCTGAAAGTCTGGACTTTATGTCCATGTTTATTTTATATAACTATAACTTGAATATGTTTCAGTAAACAGGTAAAAAAAATACAATTTGTGTCAGTGTCCAAATATATGGACCTAACTGTATATATGCATTATATAATGACATTGGGTCATATTCAAAGTGAAGCCTGTGCAGGGTGGAGTTAATACTGAATATGCACATCTATATTCATACCTCAGTATTGACCCAAACAAAACACCAAGGTTCCGGTCAGGACATCAATAAGCATGTTCACTGAGGTTATTCTAATCATTACACAGGATCAGCATTCTGTAGGCAAAATACCACAGGCACTTATGAATTCCTTAATCAGTAGTCAAATTTAAAAATGTAGCTACACAGCTACTAGTGCAACCTTCTTTTGTTTGTTTATTAAATTGCTGAGTGTTGGACCCTTTAATAACCTCTTAAATGAAATTAATACAAACCACATAGGGCACCTTTTCTGTTTGAAGAAAGAAATAATTGCCACTTGTATATACATACACTGTATATTTTTACAGCTTTAATTAGCTTACTAGCTAGCATTAGCTAATGGGATTTCTGTGGGGATTGAGGATGTGCATCACTGTTTATACTACGAACCCTAACAAACTAGCTAATGGGAACTAATCTTACAGGAATTTCTGAGGGAACAATGGGCCCTTGTACCGTACATCCCTGTATTTCGACTCTACTGCTAACGCTAGCTAGCTACTGGGAAATAATTTGACAAGGTTTCTGAGGGTCCATGTACATTACTCTTTATACATTTCACTGCTGATACTAGCCAGCTAGCTTATTAGAGCTAATCTGACAGAATTTCTGAGGAGATTGAGGTGATATGTACATCAATGTTGATACAGTGTCCTGCTAACACTAGCCAACTTGCTAACGGGAGCTAACCTGACAGACTTCTGAGGGGATTGAGATGCTATGTACATCAAGGATTGTTTGTTTGTTTCTTTTTTTTTCTTAATTATTATCTGGAGTCCAAAGTGTGTGTGTGTGTGTGTGTGTGTGTGTGATATAATTTTCTTTTTAATTCTTTTAATTTTACTTCCCTCAGTCTGAAATGGGCCAACATGCATAAGGAGCTGGAGAATTTTGCTGCCATCGCCCACTCATGCAAAGGAGGTCGAATTAAGATTGAGGAGTTTGCTAGTTTTCTCAAGCTGCCCATCAGTCCTGTGCTTCAGGAGCTTTTTGCTCTTTTTGACAGGGTGTGTGTGAACTGCATATTTAAGATCGACAATAAAAGTATTGACCATACTGAATACATTTAGACAGAAATATTATAGTGCGATAGGTGTATATATAAACATTTAAGTAGATTTAATAAACCATTTACCAAACCATGTTACATTGTAGGACGGAGATGGCACCATTGATTTTAGAGAATATGTCATTGGTATGACAGTGTTGTGTCAACCAGCGAACACAGATGAAGTCATCCAGACAGCATTTAAGGTACCTGCCCACTCCTTACATGTATTTTATCTATTTATGAACCAAACCAAAATTTGATTCAACGAGACTTCCTGTGTTTGTAGTCATGATGTTTTTCATTTTAATTTACCAACCCAGAGCTTAACCATTGGACTTTGTATTTTTGAAGACCTTTTGGATTAGTGTAAAGCTAGAAATGCTGGAAGTGTGTGTGTGTGTGTGTGTTTGATGTATAGCAGTACAGTAACTCTGTCATACTTTGCCTCAGCTTTTTGATGTAGACGAGGACAACAGCATCACTCGAGATGAGTTTGCCAGCCTGCTACGCTCCACTCTCGGTGTCAGCGATCTTGACGTCACCAAACTCTTCAATGAGATTGATATTGATGGATCAGATCATATCACATATGGTGAGTATACAGTTTATGCAGTGCAAAAGTTTGCACCCCCTTGGCTTTCTTCTTTTTAATCTGTATTTCCTTCAGTTTGAAAAAAAAGACACTTTACATTTTACACTTTGTCAAAAACTCAGAATTCCATGTTCATGTTATGGCCTTGAATAAAATGATGACCTTTTACAACATGCAGCCTAAATCTTAAAGAAACAAAGATTCTTTGTCATGTATACAAGTACAGTGGGGAGAAAAAATAAATAATATATATATATATATATATATATATATATATATATATATATATATATATATATATATATTTACCAGCTGGGAGGTCCGTATGGTGAAATACCGTGACCGAGGTCTTGAAAGAGGGCCGAGGTCAGTATTCAAGGCTGAGGTCACGGTATTTCACCATACAGACCGACCTTAAGCTGGTAAATAATATTTTTTTTTCTTTACCAAATTCCAACAGAAAATGAGAGCGCCTGAAAGGGGAAAACCGAGGCGAGCCGCCATTTTGAATCCTCGTTCATGGCTGTAATGCAAATTGCTTTCTCCTCGGTATACAAGTGCACTTCCACGGCAGGAAAAAAAATACATTTTGCCGCCTATGTAATTATACAAATAGGAGTCATTCAGGATTCAGGCATGTTTTTGCTTGGCGTTAGAGGTTTTTAGCTTTCTCCTGAAATGTTTTCTTTAATTTTATCTTCCTCAGGGTAGTAAAACTCGCTTTTGCTGTGAACACTGTCATTTTCGCTATCCATGCTGTAAAATGAATGCTATTTTGAATCCTCGTTCACGGCTGTAATGCAAATTGCTTCCTCCTCAGTATGCAAGTGCACTTCCATGGCAGGAAAAAAACCTACATTTTGCCGCCTATGTAGTCCCCTATTTATACAAATAGGAGTCATTCAGGATTCAGCCATGTTTTTGCTCAGTGTTAGCAAATTACAGGTTTTTAGCTTTCTCCTGAAATGTTTTCTTTTATTTCTTCTTCCTCAGGGTAGTAAAACTCACTTTCGCTGTGAAGACTGTCGTTATCACTATCCATGCTGTAAAATTAATGCTATTCTCCTGAAAAATGCTGGCAAAAATTTATAAGATTTTTGATATTATAAATAAATCTTATAAAAAAAGATAAATGTTGACAAAAAATGCTACTATGTTTGTTGTGAACGAACGAGTCGCCAGAGGTCCGTAACCGGGGTCCGTAACTGGGGTCCGTACTGTAAGATACGGACCCGCTCACCAGCCAATCAGAGCGCGGGATTTGGACCACGAAAAAAATAAATATCTATTATTAACTGTCTGGTGAATTGAGAAATATTAGAAAAGACCTTATTTTAACAATCTAGAATAGATCTAATCTAAAGAAAGGTTAAAAACATTCTATCATGCTAATTAGACACTTTAGGCATCACATTAAGTTAACACTAGCACTGTCTATTTTTTTTTTTCTCTCAATAGGCTTAATATGTTCAACCTCCAATAAAACTTTAGAGTCTCTTTAGGACCTGAGAGCGACCAAGCATCACAAACATTGCTGTTTCTTTATTTAAAGGCGTCGTGCGGTAATTTCAGCAATCAGGCTATATCATGTGTCAAAATGTCGGGTTTGGTGGGTTATTCAAGCCCCTCGGTTTCCCGCGATCTCAGTGTCACGATGCGCCCGCTACAAGCATTTAAAGTTGACGCGCACAGCCAAATTTAGGCAGCCAGCTGTTAACTAGGTCAACTTATGTGTGACGTCATACCAGTAACCTCCCTTGGGTGATGCTGGCCTGTCCCCATGTTTTCTCTATAGCATGCGTTTACCAGAGTTGTTTACATTGCGAATTTTGTGGATTTATTCAGTTTGTGGATAGTTTTGAACACTCAAAACACTATGAAATGATGTATTAATATTCTGTGATACAAAATGCCTAATCGGTGTATTGTGTTTGGCTGTAACAACGAACACCGAACACTGTTTGTGACTGTTATCAATGGATCTGATTTCAAGGTCATGGCTAGGTATTGATAGAAAAAAAAAATTTTTTTTAAAACACATTGTGGCAGCGGGGGCGTGGTCAAGCGCCGGTCTGTGACAGGAGGGCGGAGCCAGGGAAGGTGAGTGGCAGAATCATTACACCTGACGGTAATTAACCTGTGTTTTGTGTGTTTTCCCAGTAACCGCGCCCTATTTAAGGAGGCAGAGGGAGAGCAGAGAAGAGCTCATCCCGGGACAAGAACACTGCGTGTATGTTTCGCTATCAGATTAAAACTGGCGGTTATACTGAAAAGTCTGGCAATAAAAAGCCTATTTGCATCTGAAGCGTTGTCCTGCCGTCCTCTGTGCTCCACCCACACTTCAGAGAGCTCTACAGTGGTGCCAAAACCCGGGACAAGGTGGAGCACCAACCTCGCAGCCCCATGGAATCCTCCCCGTTCGCGGACCTGGTCCACGCCCTCGCCACGGCTCAGCAAAGCCAGCACCAGGCGCTCGTCACGCTCCGAAAGGAGCAAGAGCGGCGCTTCGAAGCCCTGGTGCTGGCCCAGCAGGAAGATCGCGAGGCGTTCCGGCATCTCCTCGCGTCGGCGGGGTCCACCAGCGCCCCGGCCCCGTCTCCCCTCACCATGACCAAGATGGGCCCGCAGGACGACCCCGAGGCGTTTCTCACATTGTTCGAGCAGGTCGCCGAAGCCTCGGGGTGGCCGATGGAGCAGCGCGCGGCGCGCCTCCTCCCCCTCCTGACGGGAGAGGCGCAGCTGGCCGCGCTATAACTCCCCGCCGGCTGGCCTACGCGGACCTTTGCCGGGCCGTCCTCCAGCGCGTGGGGCGCATGCCAGAACAACAGCGCCAGCGCTTACGCGCGCTGGAGGACGGCCCGGCGAAGGTCCGCGTAGGCCAGCCGGCGGGGAATTATAGCGCGGCCAGCTGCGCCACTCCCGTCAGGAGGGGGAGGAGGCGCGCCGCGCGCTGCTCCATCGGCCACCCCGAGGCTTCGGCGACCTGCTCGAACAATGTGAGAAACGCCTCGGGGTCGTCCTGCGGGCCCATCTTGGTCACGGTGAGGGGAGACGGGGCCGCGGCCGGGGCGCTGGTGGACCCCGCCGACGCGAGGAGATGCCGGAACGCCTCGCGATCTTCTTGCTGGGCCAGCACCAGGGCTTCGAAGCGCCGCTCTTGCTCCTTTCGGAGCGTGACGAGCGCCTGGTGCTGGCTTTGCTGAGCCGTGGCGAGGGCGTGGACCAGGTCCGCGAACAGGGAGGATTCCATGGGGCTGCGAGGTTGGTGCTCCACCTTGTCCCGGGTTTTGGCACCACTGTAGAGCTCTCTGAAGTGTGGGTGGAGCACAGAGGACGGCAGGACAATGCTTCAGATGCAAATAGGCTTTTTATTGCCAGACTTTTCAGTATAACCGCCAGTTTTAATCTGATAGTGAAACACATACACACTGTGTTCTTGTCCCGGGATGAGCTCTTCTCTACTCTCCCTCTGCCTCCTTACATAGGGCGCGGTGACTGGGAAAACACACAAAGCACAGGTTAATTACCATCAGGTGTAATGATTCTGCCACTCACCTTCCCTGGCTCCGCCCTCCTGTCACAGACCGGCGCTTGACCACGCCCCCGCTGCCACACACGTTTTAAGTGTTTCTATGTATCAATCATTAATTGTACAAAATGATTTTCATACATTTATGTATTTGTCATATCTTTCTTTGTCACATGAAGTGTTGTCTTGATAACACGTGGTACATAATTTTAGCAAATGGATGACAGAAGATTAATTGAAAGATTTATGCCACAGAGCTGCCTTTAACTAATAATTATCACTTATTACTGACGATTGTACGTTTACTAAACAATACAATACAAAGCTCAATACTACCAGCCTATAACATACTGAATATCAAGTTAAAATCAACCGCAATAAAAGGAAAATGATGAAAACTGGAATATCAAGGGGTCTACTGTATCAGAAGGCCCACTGCATTTCGCGAGATCGCAAGCTGTCAAGTTGCTAGAATTCAATCTTTCTAGCTATACTTTCACCCCCTACAGCTATCAGTATTACACATAATCATAGATTAATCACACAGCATTCTAATTCAAGTGAAAATGGTCTTTAAAAATACACACAAGTAGTGATTTAGTCAGAGAAACCAACCAAAACAAGTCTTCAAGTCGCCGGTCTTCATTCTCGTCTTCGTTTCTGTCGTCGTCAGAACTGTCCTCATTTTCTTCTGAAGATGAGCGCTCAGGTTCAAATCTGTAAGGCTGGATACCACCAGGACATTCAGCTGTCAAAATCTCTACTTGTGGGCCATTTTCTTCTTCTGTATCGGTAAAATCAAAGCTAATTTCCTCAGCATCGCTCCTATTTTCTGGTGTGTCCGTCATTGCAACTGCACCGAGTGGTTACTGGTATGACGTCACGCAGCTGTTCCATTGACCGAGAGGGGGCGCTGCGAACGCGGAAAATTTCAAGTGATGGGCATGATCAAATAAGGACCGATTACAACCGCAGGAAGCTTTTGAAAAATCGACGGTCAATTTATTTCGAATCTCGAAAGCATTCTGGTGCAGAATAATGCGACTTTTATCGCCACTGCGTGATGCCTTTAACTTCTGCTTTTATATTATTTTGTATGTTCTGTAGTAATAATAATGATTAAACTGTTATAATATTGAAGAAACTCCAGATCATTGATAGTGTATCTCGAGTATTGAGAATGTTGACATGCTATAACTAAAAGATTTTTCTTTCCTGCCATCTTTTCCTTAGATGAGTTTCTCTCCTTTGCTTACACTCACCCCGAATATGCTAAGCTCTTCACAACATACATCGAGTTCCAGCGCTACCAGTGCTTCCAGGGAGAAGGACCCATCTCACACCTCACTTTCTCCTCGATGAGTCCCCCCAGTGAGCAGCAGGAAGAGTGTAACTCAGACAAGAAAGATGACTAAGCGCCTTATATCATGGTATAAGCACTTTATATCAGGAGTGAAGCAATATCGATTACACTGTGAGGCAAACAGAAAAGCAGATTTCTGCTGCCACAAAGCAGCTTGAGAGAAATAATATTTAAATTCCAGAAATAAATTTTGCATATATAAATTTATCCCTAATGAGCACGGTAGAGGTGACAGTGATGAGGAAAAACTCCCTGATATGACTTGAGGAACAAATCTTGAGAAGAACAAGATTCAAAAGGGAATCCATCCTCATCTTGGTGACCTTGGATAATGCAATTATAAATAACTATACTGTATAAACAAAATATATGCACACACCCCCCCCCCCCCAATTTTAGATGATGTTACAACTCGCTTAACTTTTATTAAAAGCATACAAAGACTGATGTGTTACTGCAAATTGCTACTGTGATTAACATTGTGATATTTTGTGATCAGGAGCTACGCAATTTGTTTTTTTTTTAATTACAGAAAGTGCATTAATTATGGAAATGCAAACAAGAATCTTATTACATAAACATTAATGCTCCAGAGTTTACAACTTGTACAGTCAAGCGCACGTTTGCATACCCATAGGGCAAAAGACATTTTATTCCAACATTTAAAAAATAAAATACTATAAACAGTAATCAGTAAGCCATAATAAATGAAACAAAGTCAATATTTGGTGTGAGACGACCCTTTGCTTAAAAAAAAAAAAATAGTCGTCTCACGTGCAGTTTTATGCGGAAATGATCTGTAGGTTTTCCTGAGCATCTTCCAGAACCAGCCCCAGTTCTTCTGGACACTTTGACTGTCACACTCGCTTCTTCATTTTGCACCAAAACCCAGCAGCCTTCATTATGTTTTCTTTTTTAATCTGAAAAATGTGCTTTTATGAAATATGCTGCTCAGATACAAACATTTTTTTTCTGTAACATTTAATTTAGTGCTGGAAAACGAACGTTTGGACTCTAAAATATTTTTGTACTGACTCGATAATGCAGAAGTCATAAAATAGAAATCTATAACCAAATTTGAATGAAAAAATAGGGTGCACAGTACTGTGTGTGTGTGTGTGTGGTTTATTTATATACAAACCCTTTGCAATATCTTCTTGGCATATCTCTTCTAACTTCTCCTTTTGCACTCAGCTATAAAGATTAACCCATGAAACTCCCAGGACCTGTCAGTAGGTTCTACATTCCTTACTCTTGTAACTACACACAATTTCAATTAAGAAGAAGAAGCCGGGGCGGCACGGTGGTGTAGTGGTTAGCGCTGTCGCCTCACAGCAAGAAGGTCCTGGGTTCGAGCCCCGTGGCCGGCGAGGGCCTTTCTGGGCGGAGTTTGCATGTTCTCCCCGTGTCCGCGTGGGTTTCCTCCGGGTGCTCCGGTTTCCCCCACAGTCCAAAGATATGCAGGTTAGGTTAACTGGTGACTCTAAATTGAGCGTAGGTTTGAATGGTTGTCTGTGTCTATGTGTCAGCCCTGTGATGACCTGGCGACTTGTCCAGGGTGTACCCCGCCTTTCGCCCGTAGTCAGCTGGGATAGGCTCCAGCTTGCCTGCGACCCTGTAGAACAGGATAAAGCGGCTACAGATAATGAGATGAGATGAAGAAGAAGCCTTTATTTGTCACATGCAAACTCAAGCACAGTGAAATTCATTCTCTGCATTTAACCCATCTGAAGCAGTGAACACACTCATGCACACGCGCACACATACACACACAAGTGAGCAATGAGCTCACATACCGTACATACCCAGAGCAGTTGGGGGTTAGGTGTCTTGCTCAAGGGCAATTCAGTCCAAGGCCGCCTCATGTTAACCTAACTGCATGTCTTTGGACTGTGGGAGAAACCCACGTAGACGAGGGGAGAACATGCAGACTCCACACAGAAAGGCCCTGTTGGCCACTGGGCTTGAACCTAGAACCTTCTTCTTTTTCTTTCGATTACGTTCATTATGTCTTATATTAAATATAGTTAGGTTTGTTTTTTTTTTTCTTTTTTATCAGACATCTAATTTTTGGGTTTGTTTACCTGACATGTTTCGACGTACAACTTCCGTCTTCCTCAGAGTGTCACCGGATGTTAATTGGTGACGCATCTTTTATCAGCTGCTGTTTCTGAAGGCGTGGCCTTCCTGTCTGGTTTGACAGGTCGGTCACGCCTTATACTGTCTGTTCGTCCCCTGCAAGATGTCACTCCAGGTATGGGAGAGCATGTATGCTCCCTCATCCCGGTTGATGGTCCTCGGGCTTCGCTTACGGATCTCTATGGCCTCCCTGATCCAGCGCTGATGTTTGTTATCTTCTGTGCGGATGACTCTGGCATTCCCCCAGTCCATAATGTGATTTTCCCTTTTACAGTGATCTGTTATAGCTGACTTATAATTTTCCTGTTGTGCCTTTTCTTTTATTGTTCGGGTTTGTCTTGTAGCTGTCTCCTTTTCACACTCTTTCTTATGTTCATGTTTTCTTGTGTTGAAACTCCTTCCTGTCTCCCCAATATAAGTTTTATTGCATAATTTACATGGAATCTCATATATGGTGTTGCATCTGTTGTCCGGATGTATTCTGTCTTTGGGATGAACCAGGATCTGACGGAGTGTTGTGTGTGGTTTGACAGGTGTGTTAACATTGTGTTTCCTCATTACTCTTTGAATGCGTTCAGTTATTCCCCTGATGTATGGTAATGTAACTACTCCCCTGTGTTCTTGTTTGTTAGTTTGTTTTTTCTCTTTCTTCTGTGTTTTGTTGTTTTTAACCTGTTCCACCCCTTTGGATATTGCCCATTGTGGATATTGACATGCCTTCAGTGCGTGTTGTATATGTTGTTCCTCCTGTTCTTTGTCCTGTGGATCTGTAATTATTGCTGTGCGTTCATGTAATGTTCTAACTACGGATATTTTGTGCATTATGGGGTGTTCGGAAGTCCAGTTTAAATACTGGTCGGTGTGTGTGTGGGTTTTCTGTGTACTTTTATTTTGATGTCCCCATCTTCTGTGTGTTGTATTTTTAAATCCAAAAATGCTATTGACTGCTCCGTTTCTTCTTCATGTGTGAATTTTATATTGCCGGTATTGTCTATGGTGTTAAGATGGTCGGTGAGTTGTTGAGTGTGTCCCCTCTTTACTTTTTCCAATATGTCGTCCACATACCGTTTCCAGAGTGTTGGTCTGTATTCCGCTGGTATTGTAGTGAGTGCTTTCTGCTCCAGATCCTCCATGAAAAAGCCGCACATGATGGCTGATAGTGGGTCTCCCATGGCAAAACCTTCCTTCTGTCTGTAGATTGTATTCCTGAACTGAAAGTATGTGGATGTGGCGATGAATTGAAGGAGCTGAGTGATGTCTTGTACGGTGAGGTTTGTGCGTTTCTTGAGCGTCCTGTCTGTTTTTAATTTGTCTTGTACTATCTGTATGGTGGCTTCCGTGGGTGTTCTGGTGAAAAGAGATATGACATCATGTGAAATGAAAACTTCATCTTGCTGCATTTTGATGTTTTTTTAGTTCTTCTGCCAGATGTTTTGAGTTTTTGCAGTGTTGGTCTGTGAGTCCTAGTAATGGTTTAATTATTTCGGTGAGTGCTTTTGATAAGTTGTATGTGACTGAACCAATGCTATCTACTATGGGGCGTAATGGTGTTCCTGGTTTGTGTATTTTTGGTGTACTGTAAATCCTGGGGATGACATTGGCTGTGGGTACTAAATGATTGTAATCCTGCTTATCTATTTTATTTTCATCGAGTAGTGGTTTTATTAGTGCTTTAAGTTTCTTTTTCTTGTCTTCTGTTGGGTCTTTTTTTAATATTTCAAATGCATTGTCGCTGAGTAATTCATTCATTTTTCGTTCATATTCATCAGTGTCCATAATAACTGTTGTTCTGCCTTTATCTGCTGGGAGGATTGTGATATCTTTATTTTTAGCTAATGTTCTCATGGCTTTGGCTTCCTGTTTTGTGATGTTACTGGGTGGTGGTTTGGCCGTTTTCAATATACCAGCTATTGCATTTCTTAGTGCTGCTTTTTGTCCGTGATCCTGTATTTTCTCACATGCTAATTCAGTTGCCAGAATGAATTCGTCGTGTGGTATATGGTTCGGTGTGACAGCGTAGTTGAGTCCTTTTGCTAGTATACTGCGTTCTGCTTGTGAGAGTTTGTACCTTGATATGTTATGAATCCATTTGTCGTTGATGTGTGCGTGCTCCAGTTCTGCCTTCTTTTTCTGTGCGATGAGTTTGTCCAGTTTTCGTATTTGTCAGGTTTTTGTCTCTGTGAATTCCTGTTCGTGTATGTCTGCCAAGTGTCCGTGTATTGCTATTTCCATTTCCTTGTTCTGGGGAAACCGGCGTTTGAAAGTTTCCGTCTCTCTGTGTAGTTCACTGTTGATATTATTTAATTTATCCGTTGTGCACCGTATCCGTTCTTTTACCAGAGTCATCCGCACTTTCCTGATCATCTTTTCCGCGTTTCTGGTTGGAATCGGGTTCTTGATGTTCAGGCTGGCCGGTACGACTTCCTCATCCCGGCAGCGCAGATTGAATCTCAGGTGATTCCTCTAGCGTGCCCGTTTCCGTGTCAATCGCTCTAGGCGGCGAAACTCCTTGATGCTTTCGTCTCCGTAACTAATTCTTAATCTTTCGATTACGTTCATTATGTCTTATATTAAATATAGTTAGTGTTTTTTTTTCTTTTTTATCAGACATCTAATTTTTGGGTTTGTTTACCTGACATGTTTCGACGTACAACTTCCGTCTTCCTCAGAGTGTCACCGGATGTTAATTGGTGACGCATCTTTTATCAGCTGCTGTTTCTGAAGGCGTGGCCTTCCTGTCTGGTTTGACAGGTCGGTCACGCCTTATACTGTCTGTTCGTCCCCTGCAAGATGTCACTCCAGGTATGGGAGAGCATGTATGCTCCCTCATCCCGGTTGATGGTCCTCGGGCTTCGCTTACGGATCTCTATGGCCTCCCTGATCCAGCGCTGATGTTTGTTATCTTCTGTAAATCCAGTAGGTTGCCTCAGAGGCATTCAGTATTCAGTATCTTCTGACTCCGCACAGAAGATAACAAACATCAGCGCTGGATCAGGGAGGCCATAGAGATCCGTAAGCGAAGCCCGAGGACCATCAACTGGGATGAGGGAGCATACATGCTCTCCCATACCTGGAGTGACATCTTGCAGGGGACGAACAGACAGTATAAGGCGTGACCGACCTGTCAAACCAGACAGGAAGGCCACGCCTTCAGAAACAGCAGCTGATAAAAGATGCGTCACCAATTAACATCCGGTGACACTCTGAGGAAGACGGAAGTTGTACGTCGAAACATGTCAGGTAAACAAACCCAAAAATTAGATGTCTGATAAAAAAGAAAAAAAAAACAACTAACTAGAACCTTCTTGCTGTGAGGCAACAGTGCTAACCACTGTACCACCATGCCACCCATTGGTTTCACTGCAGTTGCGAAATAATTAATTGGTACTGAATAATATGCATTAAGGTGAATACCTCAGAAATTAGCTCCAATTTTGAGGGTTAAACTGCAGTTGACATCAGTTTTTATCATAGCGTGATAAGACCTTCTTGAAAGAAGCTGGCAATTAGTTTAGCTCTAGCCCAAGAGAGGATCTAAATCCCCAGGTGTTTTATCTGATGCCTTTTTTTCCCTACTTCCCTCTGTCTCTCTCTGCATTTAGGGACCTCGGTGTGGAAAGTTTGTATTTGCATTCAAGTTAATATTCTCCATTCTCTCTTAGTCCCATCCCTACTGGTTTAAACTTTTACTCGTTACAGACTGTTCATTAACGCAGCCTTCTGCTTATTTTACAGTAAAACTAGACCAATGTTCATGCTGTAAGTTTTGGTTTAGTTATATTGCATAAATAGTTGCAAGATCTTCCCCTGTAGAAACACACAGGAAACTGTTGCGGAGGCTAAAAATATTTTCTGCAGTCTTCCACCAGGTGACACCAGAAACCCATTTTACACTTCTATGTATATTACTCACCTCCTGACTGCCTGAAGATCATGCAAGCAATCTTTTGTCTTTGCTCACACACACATACATATATATGAATGATTCAATCACCACTTTGTCAACCTTTCAAAGTCCAAATGTTACAAAGCCAAGCAAATATATCACTAGCCTGAAATTTATCCACAGCTTTTTTTTTTTTTAAGTCTCATCTCATCTTATTATCTCTAGCCGCTTTATCCTGTTCTACAGGGTCGCAGGCAAGCTGGAGCCTATCCCAGCTGACTATGGGCGAAAGGCGGGGTACACCCTGGACAAGTCGCCAGGTCATCACAGGGCTGACACATAGACACAGACAACCATTCACACTCACATTCACACCTACGGTCAATTTAGAGTCACCAGTTAACCTAACCTGCATGTCTTTGGGCTGTGGGGGAAACCGGAGCACCCGGAGGAAACCCACGCGGACACCATGCAAACTCAGCACAAAAAGGCCCTCACCGGCCATGGGGCTCAAACCCGGACCTTCTTGCTGTGAGGCGACAGCACTAACCACTACACCACCGTGCCGCCCCTCTTTGAAAGATGGATCGAGTATATACAGAATGCTTTATGGAGGGAGTATGAAAGATAAAATGTAATCCCAAAGGAGAAATCTAACATTTATACTATCTTTTAATAATGATCTCTCTCTTTTTTTTTTTAATGGACTGGATCAGAATTTAGATTAAGCATTTCTTTTTCATGTCATATTTAAGCATATGGTGGAAAAAAGTTGGGACGTTATGTTGAAATTAAACCTGAAAACGATCTGTAAATAATCTTTGATCTGTATTGCACTCAGAACGATACAACAGCACATTATTTGATGTTTGACCTCATTGTGGGTTTTTTTTTCCCCCAAAATAAACACATTTCAATTTTGATTCTTGCAACACATTAAAAAAAAAAGTTGGGATGGTAAAGCATTTACCACTTTGTAATGTTGACATTCCTTCTCACAACACTTAATAGATATTTAGGGACTGAAGACACCAAGTGATGAAGTGTTTCAGGTGTTATCTTGTCCTTTTCTTCCTGCAAACAGGTCTTAAAGTGTGTAACAGTACGGGGTCATCATTGTCATATTTTTCATTTCAAAGTTTACCACACATTTTCTATTGAGGACAGAAGGGACAGGCACCCTCTTCTTCCACAGCCATGTTTTTGTAATGTGTGCAGAATGTGGTTTTGCATTGTCTTGTTGAAATCTCCCTGGAAAAGGTGTCGTCTTGAAAGCAGCATGTTGCTTCAAAATCCCAATGTACTTTTCTGCATTAATGCTCCATTAGAAAAGTGTAAGTCACCTTTGCCAAGGGCACTGACACAACCCCATACAATGACACACCCTGGCTTTTGGACTTGTTGCTGGTTACAGTCTGGATGGTCCTTTTCATCTTTTGTCTGGAGAACATGGTGGCCATTTCTTCCGTAAAAGACCTGGAATACTGATTTGTCTCAGCATAATACACGTTTCCACTGTATAATGATCTATCCAACATGGCTTGACATCCCAGAGGGCTTGGCAAAGGTTTGCCAAAGTAATCCTGTACCCATTTGGCTATATCAGCTATAGATGAATGACAGTTCTTGATGCAGTGCTATCTGAGGGATCAGAGAGCATGGGTGTTCAGCTTGGGCTTGTGCCCTTGCCCATTACACACTGAAATTTCTCCAGATACCTTGAATCATATACTGATATTATGCACTGTAGAGATAAAATATCCAAATCCCTTCCTATCTTTCTTTGAGGAACGTTGTTTTTAAACATTCAAATATTTTTAGTTTTTTTAGATTATGGCGTGCTCTTTTTCCAATGGTTTAGAGTCTTTTTTTAGGTTTGGGTGCTCTTTAATCCAAGGTATTCTAGATCCACAGCCAAAAAAGAGAAAAAAATCTCTGACTAAGGCACTCCAGATTAAAATGTCTTTAATATTTTAGACAGGTCCTACATGGACAAATTAAAAACAAAGCCCACGCGTATGCCCATGTGCTCTAACCCTACCTTGATTGCCTTTACTAAAAAGGTTTCTTATGATATGGACAAAATGTTGGAGAATAGACAAAACAAACAAAGAGACAATCTATCAAAAAGTGAGAGAGATGCACTCAATTGTTTGGCAAAAAATGATATTATTGTGAAACCAGCTGACAAAGGTGGTGCTGTTGTGCTTATGGATAAGAGTTACTACATCACTGAAGCTTTGAGACAATTGGAGAACAATGTTTATTATGAACGATTATGGAATAACCCAATTGAAAACATGAAAAATGAACTGAAGGACATTTTACTTCAAGGTAAAGATCGGAACTGGATTTCCGATAATGAATTTGCCTTTTTGTTGAATGAGAAACCCCAAATCCCATGCTTTTACATGCTCCCAAAAGTTCACAAGAACTTGAGACATCCTGAAGGGAGACCCATCATTTCAGGTAATGGATCCTTAACTGAGCCTTGTTCACAATTTGTGGACTATTTCATCAAGCCTCTAGTGCGAGACCTTCCGTCTTTCATTGAGGATACAACTGATGTACTATGTAAACTCAGAGAGATCACAGATGTTTCAAATTGTTATATGGTGACACTTGATGTAGCCTCTTTATATACAAATATTGACCACCAGGGGGTTCTTGTGGCCCTTCAACATTATTTGTCATACAGGTCTGATGTTTTGCCACCTAATTATTTTTTACTCCTCCTCACAGAATGGACTTTGCACAATAATGTGTTTCTTTTCCAAGGCTCTTTGTATAGACAACTCAAGGGCACAGCCATGGGTGCATGTTTTGCGCCAAATTATGCCAACTTGTTTTTGGGTTTTTGGGAAGAACAATACATTTATAATCAATCTAAAAATCTTTTCTGCGATAAGATGGTGTTCTGGGGGTGATTCATTGATGATATTCTGTTGATTTGGTCAGGAACTGAGAGTGAGCTTTTGCAGTTTCATGAGTACTTGAACCTTACGAATCCAATCATAAAACTGTCTATTGAATACTCAAGAACATCAGTCAGTTTTTTGGATTTATTGGATTTGTTGATTTCCATTGATGAGAATGTCTTGCATACTTCTATATATAGGAAGAGTACTGACAGGAATATGTTATTGAGGGCTGATAGTTTTCATACAAAGAGTCTCAAAAACAATATTCCCTTTGGCCAGTTTCAGCGTCTTAGACGCATCTGTGATAAAGACACTGATTTTGAGGAGCAGGCCCAGGATATGAAATCAAGGTTTTGTGTAAGAGGTTATTCGCCTGAGCTAATTGATAATGCCATAGTGAAGGCTCGCTCAATACCTCGCTCTGATCTTCTAAAAAAGAAAAATAAGAAAACTGATCGAGCCAAGACCACTACTAGATCATATTTTGTTACCCAATATAACAGTTGTGCCCAAAGAATGAAAAGAATAATCACATCTAATTGGAAAATAATGCAGAGTGATCCACTTTTGAGACGTGTCTTTTCAGATCCACCTATTACTGTATTCCAGAGAGCACCAACCATAAAAGATAAACTCGTAAGGAGCTATTTACCAGCTCCTAAACAAAAAACATGGTTACAGACAGAGCTAAGGGGAACTTATAAATGTGGTTCCTGTAAACACTGTGGAGGAGTTGTCCAAAGTAAATGTTTTCATGACCTGAGGACACAGAGAGAGTACAAGACAAATGGGTTTCTCATCTCATCTCATTATCTCTAGCCGCTTTATCCTTCTACAGGGTCGCAGGCAAGCTGGAGCCTATCCCAGCTGACTACGGGCGAAAGGCGGGGTACACCCTGGACAAGTCGCCAGGTCATCACAGGGCTGACACATAGACACAGACAACCATTCACACTCACATTCACACCTACGGTCAATTTAGAGTCACCAGTTAACCTAACCTGCATGTCTTTGGACTGTGGGGGAAACCGGAGCACCCGGAGGAAACCCACGCGGACACGGGGAGAACATGCAAACTCCACACAGAAAGGCCCTCGCCGGCTACGGGGCTCGAACCCAGAACCTTCTTGCTGTGAGGCGACAGCGCTAACCACTACACCACCGTGCCGCCCCTTGAACATAAATATGCAGTAAGAATTCAGAATGAGGATTATCCTATGGCCAAGCATTATAAAGATGCACATCACAGTGACCCTTCAAGCCTGAAAATCCAAGGCATTGAAATTGTAAAAACATCAATCCGTGGAGGTGACAAACTGAAGTTACTATTACAACGGGAAACTTTTTGGATTTGGAAGTTAAAAGCAATGGAGTTTCCAGGCTTGAATGAGGAAATAGACTACACACCTTTTTTGTGATGGTTTTTGGCTTTGCATGGTTCTATCTGAAAGAAAAGACTTTTATATTTTTTTTTCTCTCTCTCTGTACCCTTTGTGCATGTATGTGGGTTGTGTATACTTGCAGTGACTGGAATATATGTGTATTTTTTATGTTTTTGCAATATTTTGAATGATGGCTGTCTTGGATTGGGAGCCGTGTGAGAGGCGGGCCCAAGCCATTGATTGACAGTTTTTGATGGAAAACTTTTTAGTGCTGGGAGCTGTGTGAGGGGCGGACTCAGCAATGTGTAGAGCTTCAGGACTAATTATCCAATTGTCTTCACCTGTCCTTTTCTACATCTTGAACAAAGCTACCTTGTTCCTTTGTGATATTGCCCTGAAGCAGGTACCCATGCCGCTACGCGTGGACTTTGTTTTTAATTTGTCCATGTAGGACTTGTCTAAAATATTAAAGACATTTTAATCTGGAGTGCCTTAGTCAGAGATTTTTTTCTCTTTTTTGGCTGTGGATTCAAATATTTTTCTCATGCATTTCTTGACAAACGGGAGAGCCTCGGCCCATCTTTGCTCCTCAAAGACTTGGCCTTTCCTGGATACTGATTTTGTACCAAATCATGATTATAATCACCTGTTGACATCACCTGTTTCAAATCACATCATTATTTATTTCTTTTACCTCATCACTAGCCCTAAATTACCCTGTCCCAACTTTTCTGAAATGTGTTGCAGGCCTGAAACACAGAAATGGATGTATATTAACAAATGAAATGAAGTTGACCAACAAAACATGAAATATCTTGGGTTCATTTAGTCTGTAATGAAATACAAGACAGAGTAAGTTCAGAAATCACTGCTTTCTTTTGTGTTTCTATTTTCTATGCCATCCCAACTTTTTCTGATTTGGGGTTGTATATGAAAAGTCTCATGAAAAAGTATGCAAATACAGTATACCATTTTTTTTTTTGTGAAATTGAGTGCAAACTTGATGATGGTGAAATGATGCTATATTACAACAAAAACACAAGGAGTCAAACCTTTCCTGTATGAGGTTGTTCACCAAGTTATACATATCCTTAGATTGGGAATTGATTTTATTTTTCTAGGGTAACACACACACACACACACACACACACACACACAAATGTTAGCGGAACAATATATATATATATATAGATAGATAGATAGATAGATAGTTACAAATTTTGCTCATTGAACAATAAATCCTGCAATATAAAGAGTTCCAACATACTATTTATTACATTTATTAGTATATAGTCATTAATAAAACCTGATGGAAATATATGTCAGTCAAGTTCCTAAAGATGTCAATGCTTTTCATGAGTCAAAAGTGCACAATTCTCATAGCACTGATTTAACATGAACACACTGATGGAGCAAGACACAAATGGCAGACTCTACATCTATCACAGTTTATAAATCAAAGCTGAAACATTAAATTGCATGATAAAATTTTGATGTTGCCTCATCAGATGAGCAGAAATATTACTGTTAATACACTGACAAGATGATGAGCAGAAGTATTTGGAGATAATGACAAAGTTGGACAGTGGATTTGTTACCATGTTGTACTGTCTGACAGAATAACACTAGCAGAAATATATTTGATAAATAGATTCAGCATGTAGGGTGTATAATAATTAATGATTTTCTCAATTAGTGCATGCACAATATTAATTTCCGGGGTCAATGGTGATGATGGCAGCGTCCTACAGAAGACTGATGCTCTCTCTTGTAAGGCCCTCCTGGATGAATGATGGCACGCAGCTCACTTCATTAAATCCCTGCTGTTCAGTACACTTTGATCACCATCTGTGATTTCCACCGTCAATTTGTTTTAACCTTTTCAGACAAAAAAAAAAAAAAGCCTATTTGATTTTAACCACAATTGATGAGATGGCATGGAATCAATTAAATAACAATGCTGCCTCTTTCTCCCCCCCCTTTGCTCTATTTCTCAGTGCTTCTCCTTTATATTACTGGATCCATTTTGGAGCAGCCTCAGGTTAAAGCTGTCTCGTCAAATTGTAAACAATCAATGTCACTAATTAGGTTTGATTTGCACCAACCAAACGAGGATTGGATAAAGGGGTCTGGGTGAGCGGGTGTCTGCCTACATGGATGAGACTGATCTGATGTTTGTCTGAAGAAAGGTTAACACTGACAAGATGAGCAGTTAATTGACAAGTTGCAAAATGCAGCAAGCTAATCGTACTCACAATGCAAGTATAGAAGATGTTACATGCATCCATGGCCTTCACATTTAGTTGTATTCAGTTGTGAATCAAAGAGTGACACATCATACTTTTTATCCATTTAATGTTGGGAAATGTCTGTGAAACAATTTATTTCCTGTCACTTACATTACATTACATTACAGGCATTTAACAGATGCTCTTATCCAGAGTGACATACAACATGCCCAGAGCAGCCTGGGGAGCAGTTGGGGGTGAGGTGTCTTCCTCAAGGGCACTTCAGCCATTCCTACTGGTCTAGGGAATCAAACTGGCAACCTCTTGATCCCAAAGCTGCTTCTCTAACCATTAGGCTATGGCTTACACTTACATTTGCCTCACCAGCAATCTCTTCCCCGCCCCCTTCAAATTAATATGGCAAAAATATGTAGCTTGTCATGTTACAGAGTACAACCTCCTCCATCCTGAAGACTTTCTGTGTTGGAAAGTTTAAAAGTTACAGTTTTACCTCTGACTGTTACAAAGCAAGGTGGCACATGCCCCTTTTCCACCAAAGCAGTTCCAGGGCTGGTTCGGGGGCCAGTGCTTAGTTTGGAACCGGGTTTTCTGTTTCCACTGACAAAGAACTGGCTCTGGGGCCAGAAAAACCGGTTCCAGGCTAGCACCAACTCTTTGCTGGGCCAGAGGAAAGAACCGCTTACGTCAGCGGGGGGCGGAGTTGTTAAGACCAACAACAATAACAAGATCGCCATTTTTAAGCGATGAGAAGCAGCAGCTGTACAAACGCGAAGTCATCCATTATTATTATTATTGTTGTTGCTGCTGCTGCTTCTTCCGTGTTGTTTTTGCTTCGATATTCGCGCCAAGGTTTATGCAAACGTAGCGACGTAACTGACGTATACAACGACGTAACTGACGTATACAGCGACGTAACTGACGTATACAGCGACGTAATGACGTGGCTTCCCTTAGCACCGCGAGCTATGGAAAAGCAAACTGGTTCTCAGCTGGCTCGCAAGTTGAACGAGTTGTGAACCAGCACCAGCACTGGCCCCAAACCAGCCCTGGAACTGATTTGGTGGAAAAGGGATAACAGTGGTGTAGTGGTTAGCACTGTCAACTCACTGCAAAAAGGTTCTAGGTTTGAACCTTGTAGCCGACTGGGGCCTTTTTTTGTGGAGTCTGCATGTTCTTCCTGTACCTGCATGGGTTTTCTCCGGTTTCCTCCCACAGTCCAAAGACATGCAGATTAGGTCAACTGGTGACTTTAATTTGCCCATAGGTGTGAATGTGAATGGTTGTTTGCCTCTGTGTTAGTCAAGTCAAGTTTGTTTGTATAGCGCTTTTAACAATTGTCCCAAAGCAGCTTTACAGAATCTGAATGACCCAAGACATGAGCCAATTTTATCCCTAATCTATCCCCAATGAGCAAGCCCGTGGCGACGGTGGCAAGGAAAAACTCCCCCAGATGACACGAGGAAGAAACCTCGAGAGGAACCAGACCCAAAAGAGAACCAATCCTCACCTGGACAACAACAGACAACATGACTATAACATTAACAGTTTAACATGAAGTCAGTTTCATTAATGTTAATGCTTCATTAATGGAAACTTGAGTGCAAAACTGTTCGACAACCGCAGTTCCAAAGTTAGCAAGCCAACTGTAGTCCTCAGCCACAAAAACATAACTGTAAGTGTCCAGAGTGTCTTCCAAGTGTGACTTTCAACTGTCCATATGGGGCCGTCCTCCACAGGAGCGATGTGATGAGAATGTGTGTGTTAGTTCTGTGATAGATAGCTAGATAGTGACCTGTCCAGGGTGTATCCTGCATCTTGTCTGAAGTCAGCTAAGACTGGATCCAGCTTCCATTGATCTTCCAGATAATTGATGGATGGATGTTACAAAGCAGGGAAGTAAGGGATATGTTGGGTATCTCCTGAATTTCACTGACACACATACACTGTAAAAAAAATATTTGTTGTTTTAACTTAAAAAAGTTAGTGCAAGGGCTGACTTAAAATTTTGAGTTCACTGGAATTCACATAGTAAGTTAAATTGTTGTGAACTTACTATATTAATTTCAGTAAACTCAAAATTTTAAGTCAGCCCTTAAGGCAACCCTTGCACTAACTTTTTTAAGTTAAAACAACAAATCATTTTTTACAGTGTACTATAGAGGAAGCAAAGTCAGGGGACTCAGAGGAGGACTCTTACAATCCCTCAGGCAGGGCTCCTGGGATGTTGGGTACAGTGCCACTGGATTGGCAGACTGGGGTGGTGGTCTCGCTTTTAAGAAAGGAGATTGCAGGGTGTGACCCAATTTTAAGGGACTACACCACCGTGCCGCTTCTCTGAGCAGCACGGTGGTGTAGTGGTTAGCACTATCGCCTCACAGCAAGAAGGTTCTGGGTTTGAGCCCAGTGGCTGATGGGGGCCTTTCTGTGTGGAGTTTGCATGTTCTCCCTGTGTCTGTGTATTACCCTGTCCACACTAGGGATTTTGTACTGATACGAAACTACTTTCGTACTGCAACACCTGTCCACACTAGCAACTATACTGGTACTGTAGCGGTATAACTGTATCGGTACGAAACCCACAAATGTATGGGTTTCATACCGGTACAGTATCGGTACTGTAGCACTTCGCTGTAGTGTGAACAGGTGAAGCGGTTCTGTATCGATACAAATATAATGCGCAAAGTCACACACCTCAATCAACGTCTTCGCTGAATAAATAGTGAAGAACGGAGATTCGTTTTCTTTGTTTCTTTCTCAACTGCCTCGCGTGTTTTATACGATTCGACTGAATAAATGACCACCAGAAATACAGACTGTACATTGACAACAAAAAGCACACACACGTTGTTTCATCCATACGGAAGCCGAGAGAGGCCCTTCATATAATCCTTTTTTTTTATTCACCTTGTTATCCCGACATAACAACATAATTAATTCAGGATCTCAAGAAAACAAAACCGTTATTTTGAGATCTTGAGAAAACAAAACAATTATTCCGTGATCTCGAGAAAACAGCTGAGAAATGGTTCATTCAGGTACGCCAAGAGACTTGTGATATGCTGACTTTGGGGCTATTTCTCATTCTGTATAGACGCAACTTTGGTCATTAGAATGTCTGGAATAATCGATCACCTAATAAGGCAATATTTTGATCAGGGGTTGGCACAGGGAGAGATTGCATTAAGTCTTTTAATAAGGGATAATTTCAAAATTAGTCCGCGGCACCTCCGCAGAAGACTGGCCCGGCTTCGTCTCTACCGACGGAGATACAGTGATCCAGCTGAGATCATGAAATAATTGTTTTGTTTTCTCGAGATCACGGAATAATTGTTTTGTTTTCTCGAGATCTCGAAATAACGGATGCCATATAAAATATTCTCGGAAGGAAGTTACTCAGTAACCACGGAAACATTTCGCGCACGCGCATTTCAACTACCATGAAAGAAAACGGCAAACATTTCTCGCTAGTGTGGACAGATGCACTAAACTGTACCGGTACACTTTGTATCAATACAGTTATACCACTATCGTACCGGTATAAGTGTGAACACAGCATAGGTTTCCTTCCACAGTCCAAAGACATGCACTTAGGCTAATTGGCTACTCTAAATTGCCCATAGGTCACCTCACAGCATAGATGTGAATGTGTGTGTGAATGGTTGTTTCCCAAGCCCAGAAATGGGAGGGTTGCAGCAGGAAGGGTGTGTGTCATAAAACTCTGCTCCAATTAATATGACATGTGGTTCAGTAGGGTCCACATGGATCCTGACCATAGTGCTGGACAAGGAGGAAGCAGAGGAAGACATTTCTCAGCCTCTCTTGGAAGGTATTTGCGAGGCTATTGGAGAGGAGAGTCCATCCATTAGTAAACCTCCGATTCAGGAGGAACAATCTGTTTTGTTTTGCTTTTTTCTGGTTGTGAAACAACGGACCAGCTCTTTACTCTCAAAAGGATATTAGAGGGTGCATAGAACTTTGCCCAACCAATCTCCAAATGTGTTGTGGACTTGGAAAATGCATACAACTGTGTCGCTCGGGGTGTCTTGTTGGGGGGGGGGGGGGGGGGGGATTCAGGAGTATGGGGTACCGGGCCCTCTGCTATGGGCCATTCAGTCCCTGTATAACTGTTGCAAGAGCTTGGTTCGCATTGCGAGCAAAAGTAGCATAAATGGATCTGACAGGGCCCCAACTTCATATCACTTGAGAGATGTGTGTGAGACCGTATTTAATTCTGTTCCTGTTATTATTTTTATTTGTACCTGCCCCCAATGACTGAAATAATTTTAAGTAATTTACTTGGATCTAAACTAAATTACATCCAACTTTGATTTAAACCAGTGTGATCAGGAAGTTACTAAAGACCATCAGTATGTCTTAGTGCTAGTTTAATATCTAATTAATACAAGTTTAATATCTGACCAATTGCTAAAACCCATTAGAAAGTAAAAACGTCGAACTTGCATGACTTTTATTGCATTCTCTGGTATCCCAAATGCACAACTTTAGTCACAACCAGATTCAAGAAACAATAAAAATAATAATAGTTAGGATTCTATTCCTATTTGTTTTTGTATTTATTTAGAACTAATTTTCTGTACAATCCAAATAATGCATTTATATTTGGTTACAGCCCTTTTAAATGTAATGGGTATGTTTGAAACAGACCATTGATGTCACGTGTTGTGCTATAGTTATAACTGTAAGATTAAATATAATTTAAGGCGGTGGTAAATAACTGCATCACACACACCAAATTTCAGTTCAGTGCTGTGAGCATCACTGTATTCTACACTATAGATTTATACAGCAATGTGCCACATTTCTGTGTGTGTGTGTCTATGGGTGGGTGTTTTCTGTACTGTACTGTATGGATGCCATACCCTAACCACGACAGCTTCCCCAAACCCAGCCCTCTTGAGGAAACACAACTTGTAGCACTCTTAGGCTACATCCACACGACAACGGCAACGAGATTTTTTTTTTAGCGGGTAAAAAAAATATCGCGTCCACATGGGCAACGGATCAGTAAAATATCAGGTACATATGGCAACGCAACGCTTGCTGAAAATGATGCAATACACATGCCACACCTCTATGTGTGCTGTAAGACGGTCCCATCAGAGACACCAGAACAATAGAAGAAGTAGGACGCATGCGCATAAACCCCTTCTTCTGTTGTTGTTACGAATGATGCGCGCGAGAGTGCTGCTTGTTCTAGTCATGTGGTTGTGATGTCATCATAAACAAATCCGTTCTACTCATCCAGACGACTTCGCAACGGCGCCGTTGCCACATTTTTCCACTCTGGAAACCGTTCTCAAAAAATATCGTTTTGGGGCACCCAAACCTCCGGTGCCATGTGGACGCCAGGCCGAAACGATAAAAAATTTTATCGGATTCACCTGAATCCATTGCTGTGTGGACAGGGCCTTACTTGTCTCTGATCTGAGGGAAAATTCTTGGCCTTGGGCAGAAGGGACAAAAGCCACAACAGCAACTCCCGGAGGGTGAAACACAAACACAAGACAGCCCTTCCTCAAAACCTCTGGATGACACCATGCTGATTCTTCTAATCCTTTTCTTCTGAGGAAAGTGTGAGGAAATATTTATGCAATCATGCCCAAATTAAAGGAACTCTCAGACGCAGAAGAGCAAGCTGAACTGCAAAAGAATTGAAAAACACATCATTGTTCATGCTTGTGTTTTTCCACTTTGGTTTATATTGTGTTTATGTCTCAGCATTTTACAGTTCCAAAGACTTTTTTTTTTCAGTGATTATTGTACAGTTCCACTGAAAATAAAACACACCATTCAAAGACAATACTTGGCTGAAATTTTTAACCTAACCTTAACCTTAACCTTTGTATCTCACTGGTGATGAGTGATTATGGCAATATTCAAAGCAAAAGTAAGCCAGGCATTGCTATTAGTGCTGTAGAGACAAAGATAAGAGCAGTACAGTGATCTTGAGAAATCAGCTTTCCTTCTCCTCGAGCTCCGTCAACTGATTCTTTTTCACTCCTCAAAAAGGAAGGATTATTTTCACTTTGTTCAATGTCATACAAATATTCACAAATCAAAGCAGAAACTAGGTAAAACATAATGCTAAGCATGTTCCCTCTATAAATCAGTCCATTTTACGTTCAATGCACTGTTAAACTTTTGAATCGGATTTGTCTTGTAGCCAGCACTATATGGCCAGACCTATTACAGCTTTATATCAATGTGCTTGTTCTCATACACTGTCATACAAGTCCCTATGAATTATCGGTTACTAGATGAACAACAGACACTTCGCATAAAAAAGAAAGACTGGTAAGGGAATGACAGTTTATAGCTGCTACACTGTCAGAAATAGGAGTACAGTAGGAGTCCATTTCTGTCCCCTAAGGTACAATCTACACTAATGTAACCCCTAGGGCTCATTATTGGACCTCAAGGTACTTACTGTAGGGCCAAAAGGCTACATATATTTTCCCAAGCAGTATATAAAGGGTACAAATAAGTACCTTGAAGTTACTGTCCCAGTGACAAGCCATTGTACAGCTAAAGATACAGTAAAGTATTTTATTTCCTGAGAGTATATAATGCAAGTAATAACAGGAATTAACTTGATTTGCAGACCTTGTACAATGTCTTATTCGATATTCTGGAACTATTCACTGAAAAAACAGTGCATTGTGGCATTCTTTCATTAATTAACAATTATTCACTGAAGGTTTTATCGATATTCACTGAGCCTGAGGCAGCTAATTGTTTCGCAGTGGTGCTTGAAAGTTTGTGAACCCTTTAGAATTTTCTATATTTCTGCATAAATATGACAGAAAACATCATCAGATTTTCACACAAGTCCTGAAAGTAGATAAAGAGAACCCAGTTAAACAAATGAGACAAAAAATATTATACTTGGTCATTTATTTATTGAGGAAAATGATCCAATATTACATATCTGTGAGTGGCAAAAGTATGTGAACCTTTGCTTTCAGTATCTGGTGTGACTCCTTTGTGCAGCAATAACTGCAACTAAACGTTTCCAGTAACTGTTGATCAGTCCTGCACACCGGCTTGGAGGAATTTTAGCCCATCCCTCCATACGGAGCAGCTTCAACTCTGGGATGTTGGTGGGTTTCCACACATGAACTGCTCGCTTCAGGTCCTTCCACAACATTTCGATTGGATTAAGGTCAGGACTTTGACTTGGCCATTCCAAAACATTAACTTTATTTTTCTTTAGCCATTCTTTGGTAGAACGACTTGTGTGCTTAGGGTTGTTGTCTTGCTGCATGACCCACCTTCTCTTGAGATTCAGTTCATGGACAGATGTCCTGGCATTTTCCTTCAGAATTCGCTGGTATAATTCAGAATTCATTGTTCCATCAATGATGACAAGCCATCCTGGCCCAGATGCAGCAAAACAGGCCCAAACCATGATACTACCACCACCATGTTTCACAGATGGGATAAGGTTCTTATGCTGGACTGCAGTGTTTTCCTTTCTCCAAACATAACGCTTTTCATTTAAACCAAAAAGTTCTATTTTGGTCTCATCTATCCACAAAACATTTTTCCAATAGCCTTCTGGCTTGTCCACGTGATCTTTAGCAAACTGTAGATGAGCATCAATGTTCTTTTTGGAGAGCAGTGGCTTTCTCCTTGCAACCCTGCCATGCACACCATTGTTGTTCAGTGTTCTCCTGATGGTGGACTCATGAACAGTAGCATTAGCCAATGTGAGAGAGGCCTTCAGTTGCTTAGAAGTTACCCTGGGGTCCTTTGTGACCTCACCAACTATTACACGCCTTGCTCTTGGAGTGATCTTTGTTGGTCGACCACTCCTGGGGAGGGTAACAACAGTCTTGAATTTCCTCCATTTGTACACAATCTGTCTGACTGTGGATTGTTGGAGTCCAAACTCTTTAGAGATGGTTTTGTAACCTTTTCCAGCCTGATGAGCATCAACAACGCTTTTTCTGAGGTCCTCAGAAATCTCCTCTGTGTGTGCAATGATACACTTCCACAAATGTGTTGTGAAGATCAGACTTTGATAGATCCCTGTTCTTTAAATAAAACAGGGTGCCCACTCACACCTGATTGTCATCCCATTGATTGAAAACACCTGACTCTAATTTCACCTTCAAATTAACTGCTAATCCTAGAGGTTCACATACTTTTGCCACTCACAGATATGTAATATTGGATCATTTTCCTCAATAAATAAAAGACCAAGTATAATATTTTTGTCTCATTTGTTTAATTGGGTTCTCTTTATCTACTTTTAGGACTTGTGTGAAAATCTGATGATGTTTTTGGTCATATTTATGCAGAAATATAGAAAATTCTAAAGGGTTCACAAACTTTCAATCACCACTGTAGTATAAATACACAGGTGATTATTTTAAAAAAATCACATTAAAAGTTATTTATTTTAAACTTCAAAAGCGGCATGCAAATGTAATAAAGGGGCAGTGCAGACTTGTCACTTTTCTACACCGAGTTTCTACACCGTACCTTTCTAGATGCTGCCGACATACATGTCCCTCTCATCCGAAAACGGGTTAGGAGAGAAAGGCAGCCAGAATGGATAGCACCCAATATATACGAACAGATACAGCATCGAGATTTCCTATTAAAGAAGGCCCGTAAATCAGACACACCGGAAGACTGGAGGAAGTACAGGGACCAGCGTAATGGTACTTTTAGGGCCATCCGTAATGCGAAGAGTAAGTATTTCCAAGATTCACTTGAGAAGAGCCAAAGTGCAAAGGAATTCTGGAAGCACCTTAAGAATGCCATGGGATCGCAAGACAAAGCTTCAGTCTTATCGATCAATAAGGACGATGCTGTCATCCACGATCCCCTAGAAATTGCTAATGCTTTCAATGAGTTCTTTGTGTCAGTGGCAGTCAAGTATAGATCATCCAGTGATGACGAACTAAACCTAAAGCCACTTATAGAGTTTGTGCAGGCCAAAGTACCTTCAACATCTAGATTCAACATCCCTGAAATACAAGAGGCCTTCGTCTATAAATATCTCAGGGGACTACAGCCTACTAAAGCAACTGGTCTGGATGGCTTATCTGCACATCTACTACGGGTAGCTGCACCAGCCATAGCAAAACCCCTCACCAAAGTCATTAATCTATCCATCTCCAAGAAAATCTTTCCAGCGTCTTGGAAGCTTGCTAAAGTAACCCCTGTTTTCAAGGCTGGTGACCATCTTAGTGTTGGAAACTACAGACCTATTAGCATCTTACCTGTTGTATCCAAGGTATTGGAGCGCCATGTTCACCTTGCAATGTATGATTTCCTCATTCAATATGGACTACTATTCAAACACCAGTCTGGTTTCAGACCGTCTCACTCCTGCGAAACCACACTTATTGAACTTGTGGATAACTTGCTAATGAACATGGATAATGGCCTGTTGACGGGACTTGCGCTCATTGATTACATAAAAGCCTTCGACCTGGTCGATCACAGCATCTTGTTAAAGAAGCTTAAGGTATACCAGTTCTCTGATGAATCTTTAGAATGGTTCCGGTCATACCTGGAAGGGCGCTTGCAGAAAGTTAGTGTCCAAGGAAAGGTATCCAGCTCTCTTCCTGTAACATCTGGGGTCCCACAAGGGTCGATATTGGGTCCGCTGCTGTTTATTGTCTTCATAAATGATTTACCTCTACACGTGAAGAAGACCAACATGTACATTTATGCAGATGATACTACACAACTTGCATCAGGACGTGATATCCACAAAGTGGAAGCATTGCTACAGGAAGATCTTTCGCTTATCGATAAGTGGGCAAGAAACAACAAAATGGCACTGAATGCTGAGAAAACTAAAACCATGCTGGTGTGCAGTAGACCTAAGCACAGTACGCTGGAGACGGAAGGCGAGTCCCTTGCTGTAACAATCTCTGGAAATCTTATCAACAGTGTTAAAACCAGCAAGTTACTCGGAATCCATCTCGATGACACACTTTCTTGGGCGGTCCATTCCGAGAAAACGGCTGCAAAGATATCCAAGAGACTGGGTTTGTTAAAGCGGACAAGAAAATTTCTAAATAAAAAAGCAAGAATTAGTTATTATAATGCCGTGATCCAGCCTGTCATGGACTATGGTGCGGTAGTGTGGGGAGATTCTTCAGCAAGTATCAGTGACACCATGCTACGTCTACAAAAGCGAGCTGCGCGGATTATTCTGGATGCTCAATGGGATGCACCATCGAAGGCCCTATTTGATGAGCTGAATATCGTCCCTTTCAAAGAAAAAGTCGCACGCGCTAAAGTGAAGTTGGTGTTCAAAGCCTTGAACGGTCAGGTGCCTGGTTACATCAGCGAAAAGTTTCAAAGTTTATAACCAGATTCATCAAAAGAACACCAGGAACAGTAGCTGTAATGTAATTCTCCCAAAATGCAGACAATCATTTGGTCAGAAATCATTTAGGTTTAGTGCGGCGAAATTGTGGAACAGTCTACCGCGTGACATGAAGTTGTGTAAATCGCCCATTGAGTTCAGCCGAAGGCCGAGTATGACATCATTTTTTTAGAATTGTGTCACTCTTAGAATTGTTTTGAAAATAGATAGAATATTTTATTTAATTTTATTTACCTTTTTGATAGTGTTAATTTCATCTTTGCCAGTTATTTTTCTGAGGGCCATGTGTATGTTATCTATGGATATTTAATGTAACCCTCAATAAAAAATGTTTAAAAAAAAAAAACGAGTCACATGAAATACTTTATTTTGAAATCGATAAAATAAATCACAATTTCATCTTACCTTTGAATAGTTTTAAACCAAACTTTGTAGTATCTTTAGTGCTTTTAGGAACAGCATTTTCTGTCATAATTTGTAATTCTTCTTCACTTACGGTGACAAAGTGATTGTCGCCATTTTGCCAAATCACTCGAGATGATTATTGAGAAATAGGCCAAATTTCTCGACCAATCAGCATGCACGATTTTCTATAATCTCATCTCATCTCATTATCTCTAGCCGCTTTATCCTTCTACAGGGTCGCAGGCAAGCTGGAGCCTATCCCAGCTGACTACGGGCGAAAGGCGGGGTACACCCTGGACAAGTCGCCAGGTCATCACAGGGCTGACACATAGACACAGACAACCATTCACACCCACATTCACACCTACGGTCAATTTAGAGTCACCAGTTAACCTAACCTGCATGTCTTTGGACTGTGGGGGAAACCGGAGCACCCGGAGGAAACCCACGCGGACACGGGGAGAACATGCAAACTCCGCACAGAAAGGCCCTCGCCGGCCCCGGGGCTCGAACCCAGGACCTTCTTGCTGTGAGGCGACAGCGCTAACCACTACACCACCGTGCCGCCCCATTTTCTATAATAACCTGCGTATTTAAACTAATGAATAATATAAACATTGGCAAATGGCTTCGGGGAATAATAAGTATAAGAGGACTAATATACTTTGGAACATGCTGTTATAGAAAAAGGAATACGTATAAAATATTTTTCTCCCCCTTATTTTCTGAAACCAGCACTGAAATGATACTTCAATGCTTCTAATAATATGACAACTTCGGCATTATGTGCATATCAAGGGCAACTTTATGTTCACTGGAGATTGCAAGTAATTAAATACATTTTGGGGGATAAGAAATTGTTATGGCGGCATGGTGGTGTAGTGGTTAGCGCTGTCGCTTCACAGCAAGAAGGTCCGGGTTCGAGCCCCGTGGCCGGCAAGGGCCTTTCTGTGTGGAGTTTGCATGTTCTCCCCGTGTCCGCGTGGGTTTCCTCCGGGTGCTCCGGTTTCCCCCACAGTCCAAAGACATGCAGGTTAGGTTAACTGGTGACTCTAAATTGAGCGTAGGTGTGAATGTGGGTGTGAATGGTTGTCTGTATCTATGTCTCAGCCCTGCGATGACCTGGCGACTTGTCCAGGGTGTACCCCGCCTTTCGCCCATAGTCAGCTGGGATAGGCTCCAGCTTGCCTGCGACCCTGTAGAACAGGATAAAGTGGCTAGAGATAATGAGATGAGATAAACATTGGCAAATGGCTTTGGGGAATAATAAGTATAAGAGGACTACTATACTTTGGAACATGCTGTTATAGAAAAAGGAATACGTATAAAACAGTAGAATACGTATAAAACAGCAATCCTGTAGAACAGGATAAGCGGCTATGGATGGATGGAAGAAATTGTTACAGGAAATGGTACCGCTCTAATTTTATGAAAATTACGAATAGTATTGTGATTGATTTTTTTGACAAATTAAACTTCGAATATAGAATCACTCTTTTAGAATGTACTGATGAAAAAGAGAAAAATTCTCAAAACGCAGCTAGTTTCTTGCTAGTGACCTACAGGTGACCTTTTACTTTGCCTTCCCCATCACATTTGTTCAGGCAGAGATATGTGGCTCAATTAACAATGACGCATTAAGCAGTGTTTTTGCGGTGTATTAGTAGCCAAGGGAAATAACAATAGTTGTGCAACATACAACACTAACTGTCTCTAAAACTGCTGGTCTCTACTGTCTTTAATTCACATAATGGCATCAGTTCCTTATCCTCTATCCTGTATCATAGTGAAAATAGTGGTAGATAATTGGCTGCATATATGCTATAAGCAAAGCGCCTTCGATCATTATTGCGTTGTCATTTAATTTGTTTTTTTAGAACTCTATGTGTATTTAAATGTAATGAAGTAACTACGGATAATAATCTAATTTTGTAGGCCATTTATATAATCCAGAGAAACTCGCAACATCCAAACAAACTTGGTTTGGACAATGAGACACTGTTTATGTGGAAGGTGAAGGGTTCAGTATGTTCTCAGGACAAAAGAAAGGCTGCATTATCTTCTGTTATTTTTCCAGAAATGCATGTCCATCCATCCATTCATTGTCTGTACCTCTTATCTTACTCAGTGTTGCTGTGGGTGAACTGGAGCCAATCCCAGCTGACTTCGGATGCGAGCCAGGGCACACCCTGGGCAGGGTGCAAATCTGTTGCAAAGAAATGAAATGAAAACTTTTGGGTAAAAATAACTATTTCTGGGCTGTAGACACCAGTGCTAGTCCATAATCCAACATAATTGGTGGTGTATACGGGTGGCATGGTGGTGTAGTGGTTAGCGCTGTCGCCTCACAGCAAGAAGGCCCAGGTTCGAGCCCCATGGCCGGCGAGGGCCTTTCTGTGTGGAGTTTGCATGTTCTCTGTGCGGAGTTTGCATGTTCTCCGCGTGGGTTTCCTCCGGGTGCTCCGGTTTCCCCCACAGTCCAAAGACATGCAGGTTGGGTTAACTGGTGACTCTAAATTGAGTGTGAATGGTTGTCTGTGTCTATGTGTCAGCCCTGTGATGACCTGGTGACTTGTCCAGGGTGTACCCCGCCTTTTGCCCGTAGTCAGCTGGTATAGGCTCCAGCTTGCCTGCGATCCTGTAGAACAGGATAAAGTGGCTAGAGATGATGAGATGAGATGATGTTAAAATCCTGTATGCCCAGTTTGAAGACTAGGAATATTTTTTAGGAATTTTAAGCCTTTTTTTTTTAATCACATGGACATTAGACATTACATTATCTTCACATTAAATTCTTTCTCTGCATTTAACACATCTGGTGATGTGAGCACACACATACTGAGAGCAATGGGCAGCTGTGCTGTAGCGCCCGGGGAGCAGTTGGGAGGTTAGGTGCCTTGCTCAAGGGCACTTCAACCATGGATGTCGAGGGAGGAAAAAGTGCTGTTCATTCACTCCCCCAACCCACACATTTTTCTGCTGGTCCAGGAGACGACCTTTTGGTCCCAAAGCTGCTTCTCTAACATTCAGGCCATGCAGAAATGCTACTGGATTATGTCTTCAATTCATCAACCTTATCTCAGGAGATATTTGTTTATATTTATTCAAACAAGCAAGGCTGATGAGGATCATATCAGTGAAGTTGTAAGAAAAAGAAATATGAATGTGAATTCCACTCCTCACCTTCAACTCAACCTGTGTATCTTTGCGTGCAACTTGAGTTGCGCAGATTGTTACAAATTTGCATAGTACAAGAAAAATGGGGACTGTTTCCTATTTCAAATAGCTCGTTGGTTGATTCTGCAAACCTTTGATTTTGATCTGAAAGGAAGTAATGTAATTTAGAAAAGAAAACAAACAAACAGAGCGGCACGGTGGTGTAGTGGTTAGCGCTGTTGCCTCCGGGTGCTCCGGTTTCCCCCACAGTCCAAAGACATGCAGGTTAGGTTAACTGGTGACTCTAATGGCCCTTTTCCACTACCCTTTTTCAGCTCACTTCAGCTCGCTTCAGCTCACTTCAGCCCGACACGGCTCGCGTTTCGACTACCAAAAACCAGCACGACTCAGCTCGCTTCAGCCCTGCTTAGCCCCTAAAACTCGCACCGTTTTGGAGTGGGGCTGAAGTGAGCCAAGCCGTGCCGAGTGAGGCTGGGGGCGTGAGCAGACACTCCCCTGTGCACTGATTGGTGAGGAGGAGTGTCCTCACATGCCCACACACGCCCCGCGAGCACGCTGGGATCTGTCAACACCGCAAACCCGGAAGAAGAATAATTACGAATTACGAGAATTTCTGAAGCCTTATGCGCCTCACCTCATCTATACACTCTTGCCAGTATCTGTTGGCGTTGTCGGTGACAACAAGCCACAGCACCAAGACCAGCAACACTAACGACTCCATGTCCTCCATGTTTATTGTTTACTATCCGGGTCGTGAGACTACCGCTTAAAAGGTCACTGAATCAGTGACATACAGAGCATCGTGGACGAGTTCGCGGAGCGCAAGGCTCGTCGTATGCCCTTCAAATAATGCGCGCAGTAGGCTATTGATGTTTTATTATGAGCCATGTACAGTATATGTCACCTGTTTTTTTGTTTCTGAGTTACATGTTCGTTTGAAGGACTTAATGTACAAAATAACATAGTTGCACCCCGTAGTGTTGAAATTGGTAAACACAGTGCATTCAGTGAGGTTTGCACTGCCCTCCTTTTATTTCTGACTCTTCCTGTCACCGTTGCAACCTCTGAGCGCTCATTCGTATGCCCTTCAAATAATGTGCGCAGTATAGGCTATTGATGTTTTATTATGAGCCATGTACAGTATCCTAATGTTTTTTGTTTCTGAGTTACATGTTCGTTTGAAGGATTTGATGTACTAAATAACATAGTTGCACCCGGTAGTGTTGAAATTGGTAAACACCGCAGTTGCGGACATTTTGTAGCCTAAAATGATATTATGATAAGCTTTAATAAAGGGCCCGGTCATTTGCCCCGCCCCCGCTCTGACTTGTTCCGCCACTGTCACTGATGTCACTGTTTGCGCTGCTTAACGACATCACGTGACGTCCACCCACTTTCGCTAACTCCACCCAATGTGTCCACCCACTTCCAGCCAGCACGGTTCAGCGCGGTTGTAGTCGAAATGCAACTCCAACAGCCCCGCTCAGCTCGACTCAGCACGGCACGGCTCAGCCGCGTTTGTAGTGGAAAAGCGGCATAAATTGACCGTAGGTGTGAATGTGAGTGTGAATGGTTGTCTGTGTCTATGTGTCAGCCCTGTGATGACCTGGCGACTTGTCCAGGGTGTACCCCGCCTTTCGCCCGTAGTCAGCTGGGATAGGCTCCAGCTTGCCTGCGACCCTGTAGGACAGGATAAAGCGGCTAGAGATAATGAGATGAGAGATGAGAACAAACAAAAAAACACAGGTCTGTATTTTGTTTTGCTTAATGATTAACCTTTCGCCCAGAGCCCAAAGGCTCACCTGCCATGTGCTGTCCAAACCAGTTTCAAGCATTTTATGGACCATTTCCTAAAGAAAAGAAAAGAAGACCCTTCTCACAAACCGCCTTTTATTTTGGTCATGCTTAGCTTTTTATTTTTTATCCTGCTGTGCTTATAATTCTGTGGATAGATGTGACATAGAAGCAGCATGACTTGACAACACTGTTCTGAAAAAGCTAACATTTGCTAGTATGTTCATTATCCCACCAGCATATAATGCGGAAGGATATACCGTAGCTATCGCTGTGTCCGTCTGTCCGTCCGTCTGTAAACATTTTAGTTTCTGGAGCATAACTCAAAAACTATTAGGATTTTTTTTTTCACGAAACGTGACAGTTATATAAAGTGACTAGAGGAGTTGTGCTTTTTGATATTTTGGGATTTCTGTTAGTTTTATTTTTTTCCGGATTTCCATGGCAACCAATTCAACTTAGGAAAATTTGGAGTGGGGTTTCATGTGGGGGCTGGGGGGGGATACGTCATCTCCTGATGACTCTTGTTTGCATGTTGTTATGACCCGGCTCAAGACCGTACAAAAGACCTCCTCGTGACCTAACAAAAGAGGAGGACAAACATCTTTAAATTAGAAAACTCAAGGATTTATTGGAATAAACAAAACTTAAAGTGAAGAAAGAGTTAAAGGTAAACAAAATAATGCAAAAAAACAAACAAACAAAAAAGCACAAACCAAGAAGGTCCAAAAAGGACAACTGCCACGAATCCCTTCCTCTCTATCTGATATCTGCCAAACTGATCTTATATGGAGGCTGAACCAGGTGAGACAGGCCTCAGGTGAGCAGGTGGAAGGAGCCAACACAAAACAGGAAAACCAGACAAGCCCAGAGATCGTTACAATTTACACTATAGGCTTTGTTTAAGCTGGTCCTAAGTCATGAAATGTATGTTGTTTGCTCAAATGTGGTGTTTGACATCTTTGTCCAATGATGAAAACTGATCTCATGCCAAATTTTAACATTACATTAAAGACATTTAGCAGACGCTCTTATCTAGAGCAACATACAACATACCCACAGCAGCCCGGGGAGCAGTTGGGGGTTAGGTGCCTTACTTAAGGGCACTTTAGCCATTGCTGCTGGTCCAGGGAATCAAACCAGTGACCTTTTGGTCCCAAAGCTGCTTCTCTAACCATTAGGCCATGGAGAGAGAGACTTGGTGGGGGGAGTCTCTCTCTTCATGGCCTAATGGTTAGAGAAGCAGCTGACGACAGCGGAGACTGCAGATGGCATCAGCAGACACCTGACCAAGCAACTTCACCTGCAGCAACTGTAGCAGACCGTGCGGCTCACGCATCGGCCTATACAGTCATACTAGGCGCTGCAACTCGACAGCTGATGGATGACCACTGGTGCAGATCACCATGATCTTTCGAGATCGAAGGAGCCAACAGCAACAACAACAACAGGCCAGGGCTTCCCTCTTAACAAAATGGAATGATATTTGCTTGATTTCATATCACTCCTTAAAACAAATGCAAATCCAGAACTAACTCAAATCCAAATCTCCATAATTCTTCATACAAACTGATGTAATCACTTTGCAAGCATGAGATCAAATTGGAATTTTCCATGGCAAACAAGTGCTATAAAGACTTTTCTATAAATGCGCATTATTTGGGCATTTCTCAGACAAAGGTCATAGGTTAAACAGGTTTTTTTCTTGGAAGAAACTGATCAGCAGTAACATGAAATTACTACTACTACAACCCCGATTCCAAAAAAGTTGGGACAAATTACAAATTGTAAATAAAAACAGAATGCAATAATTTACAAATCTCAAAAACTGATATTGTATTCACAATAGAACATAGGCAACATATCAAATGTCAAAAGTGAGACATTTTGAAATTTCATGCCAAATTTTGGCTCATTTGAAATTTCATTACAGCAACACATCTCAAAAAAGTTGGGACAGGGGCAATAAGAGGCTGGAAAAGTTAAAGGTACAAAAAAGGAACAGCTGGAGGACCAAATTGCAACTCATTAGGTCAATTGGCAATAAGTCATTAACATGACTGGGTATAAAAAGAGCATCTTGGAGTGGCAGCGGCTCTCAGAAGTAAAGATGGGAAGAGGATCACCAATCCCCCTAATTCTGTGCCGACAAATAGTGGAGCAATATCAGAAAGGAGTTCGACAGTGTAAAATTGCAAAGAGTTTGAACATATCATCATCTACAGTGCATAATATCATCAAAAGATTCAGAGAATCTGGAAGAATCTCTGTGCGTAAGGGTCAAGGCCGGAAAACCATACTGGGTGCCCGTGATCTTCGGGCCCTTAGACGGCACTGCATCACATACAGGCATGCTTCTGTATTGGAAATCACAAAATGGGCTCAGGAATATTTCCAGAGAACATTATCTGTGAACACAATTCACCGTGCCATCTGCCGTTGCCAGCTAAAACTCTATAGTTCAAAGAAGAAGCCGTATCTAAACATGATCCAGAAGCGCAGATGTCTTCTCTGGGCCAAGGCTCATTTAAAATGGACTGTGGCAAAGTGGAAAACTGTTCTGTGGTCAGACGAATCAAAATTTGAAGTTCTTTATGGAAATCAGGGACGCCGTGTCATTCGGACTAAAGAGGAGAAGGACGACCCAAGTTGTTATCAGCGCTCAGTTCAGAAGCCTGCATCTCTGATGGTATGGGGTTGCATTAGTGCGTGTGGCATGGGCAGCTTACACATCTGGAAAGACACCATCAATGCTGAAAGGTATATCCAGGTTCTAAAGCAACATACTGTATGCTCCCATCCAGATGACGTCTCTTTCAGGGAAGACCTTGCATTTTCCAACATGACAATGCCAAACCACATACTGCATCAATTACAGCATCATGGCTGCGTAGAAGAAGGGTCCGGGCACTGAACTGGCCAGTCTGCAGTCCACATCTTTCACCCATAGAAAACATTTGGCGCATCATAAAACGGAAGATACGACAAAAAAGACCTAAGACAGTTGAGCAACTAGAATCCTACATTAGACAAGAATGGGTTAACATTCCTATCCCTAAACCTGAGCAACTTGTCTCCTCAGTCCCCAGACGTTTACAGACTGTTGTAAAGAGAAAAGGGGATGTCTCACAGTGGTAAACATGGCCTTGTCCCAACTTTTTTGAGATGTGTTGTTGTCATGAAATTTAAAATCACCTAATTTTTCTCTTTAAATGATACATTTTCTCAGTTTAAACATTTGATATGTCATCTATGTTCTATTCTGAATAAAATATGGAATTTTGAAACTTCCGCATTCCGTTTTTATTTACAATTTGTACTTTGTCCCAACTTTTTTGGAATCGGGGTTGTACTTTCATATTTACTTCGGACCACTTCTAAATAGGCGGTACGGTGGTGTAGTGGTTTGCACTGTCGCCTCACAGCAAGAAGGTTCTGGCTTCAAGCCTAGTGGCTGACGAGGGCCTTTCTGTGCGGAGTTTGCATGTTCTCCCCGTGTCCGCGTGGGTTTCCTCCGGGTGCTCCGTTTTCCCCCACAGTCCAAAGACATGCAGGTTAGGCTAATTGGTGGCTCTAAATTGACCGTAGGTGTGAATGTGAATGGTTGTTTGTCTCTATGTGTCAGTCCTGTGATGACCTGGCAATTTGTCCAGGGTGTACCCCGCCTTTCGCCCATAGTCAGCTGGGATAGGCTCCAGCTCGCCCGCGACCCTGCACAGGATAAGCAGCTATAGATGATGGATGGATGTTTCTGAAGTGTACATAAGAGCAGTATGTGTAAACCTGTTGTTGCTGTTCTCTTAAAAACTCATGATCATTTTTATTTCACAGCATCAGCAGAGATTTTGTGGAAACAAATAGGATCGATGATGGTGGAGGATCCGTGTTTGGGGTATGCCACAGTGCAATCCATCTTGTTTGTTTGTCCTTTGCTGGGGTTGCCATGTCCCATGTGTACAGCAACTTCCTGAAATATTATGAACAAATTCCTGTTCCTGTAGAGAGAAGATGTCCTTAATGATTGCATTAATCAGCATAACCAGGTCCCTTATATTATTTAATCTTTGCCCGAGTATCAGCAAAAACCGCCCAAAAACAGGACCGTAAAGGTTTTATAAAAGAAGCACTGGAAAGCTTTAAATGGACATTCGCTGACTTTAATGCGATGAACTGATCACCCATATCTAATAGAAATCATAGCCTTTGGCTAAAGCCACGCAGGATTCGATTACACATGGAACACAATGCTTTTACTGCTTCTTAGAAAACAGGTAATCGAATCTATGAAGAAGAAGAGAAGAGAAACATACAATTAAACGGAAGATGATAACATTTTAAGAAGGTCTTGTTTTTATCTATTTACTTTTTTGCAGAACTTTTGGTGAGAATATGGGAACTGGCACAAAGGTTAACCTGCACTGAACCCATATACTTAGTCAGGTTCATTTGCACATCTCCGTTCTCTAATCTCTCCAGCACTATATAAAACAACGGACATGCAAATTAGCCACGTTTTAGTGAATGTCTCTAATGGGATAAGAGTCAGCAGCTTGTGTCCTTATCTGACATACATTGTAAACATTCTGCCTCAAACTAATCAGACTAGTCTTGAGATGTCTTTTTTGAAGTGTACTTAAGTTCAGGTTCATTGCATCAATATTTGTTTTCAAAAATTTTCCTGTTTGAGAATTTGCCTGTTGAGATACAGCAGCAACCAGAAAAAGTTTGTGAAATAAACCGGCTGCAACTGCAAGAAACATACGTTTTCATTCACATTTAACTTATATTCAAATTTAGTTGAACTTTTTTTTTTTCCTTGAGACATGATGTCGAATAACTTCTTGGCTGATAGTCAGTGATAGCCTGTTAACAAAAAGTACACTTGCTAATGGCTGAAGTTGGCCTCTTGTAAAAAACCGTTAAAGATCAGATTTAATTCTTGCATAATTATATTTACAGATAACCTAATGTTACCAAATTTTGAGCTGCTACATAACTATTATCATTTCTTCTAGCTACTTAAAATGACCTCACCTGTTTTCTGTAACATTATGAAGAAGGGGCGGCACGGTGGTGTAGTGGTTAGCGCTGTCGCCTCACAGCAAGAAGGTCCGGGTTCGAGCCCCGTGGCCGGCGAAGGCCTTTCTGTGTGGAGTTTGCATGTTCTCCCCGTGTCCGCATGGGTTTCCTCCGGGTGCTCCGGTTTCCCCCCACAGTCCAAAGACATGCAGGTTAGGTTAACTGGTGACTCTAAATTGACCGTAGGTGTGAATGTGAGTGTGAATGGTTGTCTGTGTCTATGTGTCAGCCCTGTGATGACCTGGCGACTTGTCCAGGGTGTACCCCGCCTTTCGCCCATAGTCAGCTGGGATAGGCTCCAGCTTGCCTGCGACCCTATAGAACAGGATAAAGTGGCTAGAGATAATGAGATGAGATTATGAAGAAGAAGAAACCTTTATTTGTCACATGCAAACTTCAAGCACAGTGAAATTCATCCTCTGCATTTAACCCATCTGAAGCAGTGAACACACACACACAGAACAGTGGGCAGCCACACTACAGCGCCCAGGGAGCAGTCAGGGGTTCGGTACCTTGCTCAAGGGCACTTCAGCCCAAGGCCACCACACGTTAACCTAACTGCATGTCTTTGGACTGTGGGGGAAACTGGAGCACCCGGAGGAAACCCACGCAGACACGGTGAGAATATGCAAACTCCACACAGAAAGGCCCTCGCCGGCCGCCGGGCTTGAACCCGGAACCTTCTTGCTGTGAGACAACCGTGCTAACCACTACACCACCATGCCGCCCGTATACACCACCAATTATGTTGGATTATGGACTAGCACTGGTGTCTACAGCCCAGAAATAGTCATTTTTACCCAAAAGTCAGCATGCTACATCAACATCCTAATCCCAACTTGCTGGATTATACCAACTGATATCCTCAACAATTATTGGCACCCCTTGTAAATATCAGTAAAAAAGGTAAGAAAAAAATCCATATTTTGGTGGTCACTTCATCTCACACTGAAAAAAAGAAAAAAAAATACACCTTTAATTGAAATAAATGTATTCATGGAAAAGTAAATCCCCTCATCAAGAAATAATTATTTTCAACAAAAACATGTGCCACTATTATTGGCACCCCTGCATTTAATACTTTGTACAACCTCCTTTGCCAGTAAAACAGCACTGAGTTTTATCCGAGAACATTTTATAAGGTTGGAGACACAGAGCAGGGCATCTGAGTCCATTCCTCTTTACACAACCTCTCCAGATCATCCAGGGTCCTCGGCCCTCTCTCCTTGTGCTCGCTCCTCTTCAGCTCACCCCATAGGTTTTCACTGGGGTTCAGGTCAGGGGACTGAGATGGCCATGGCAGAAGCTTGATTCTGTGCTCAGCAAACCATTTTTGTGTTGATTTGGACATATGTTTCAGATCATTGTCCTACTGGAAGATTTAATGATAACCCAGTTTTAGTTTCCTGGCAGAGGCAGCCAGATTTTAATTTAAAATGGCCTGGTATTTCATGGAGTCGATGATGCCAAAAATTTTCTGGTATTTCATGGAGTCTATGATACCAGTTATCATAACAAGGTTTCCAGGGCCTTTGGATGAAAAACAGCCCCAAAACATTGCAGAACATTCACCATATTTTACAGTTGGGACTGGGTTCTTTCCATTATAGCCATCCTTCTTTTTTACACCAAGCCCACTTTGAGTGTTTATTGGCAAAACCTCCATTTTTGTTCCATCAGACCATAGAACACAGTTCCAGTCAAAGTTGTAGTAGTGTTTCACAAACAGAAAAGGCTTTTCTTTTTTTTTCCTGGCAGATCTTCCAAATAATCTGTTGGCATGGAGGTGGTGTCTGATGGTGTTTTTTTCTTCTCATTCACCAACAGTGATCCTTGGAGATCTCATCTCATCTCATTATCTCTAGCCGCTTTATCCTGTTCTACAGGGTCGCAGGCAAGCTGGAGCCTATCCCAGCTGACTACGGGCGAAAGGCGGGGTACACCCTGGACAAGTAGCCAGGTCATCACAGGGCTGACACATAGACACAGACAACCATTCACACTCACATTCACACCTACGGTCAATTTAGAGTCACCAGTTAACCTAACCTGCATGTCTTTGGACTGTGGGGGAAACCGGAGCACCCGGAGGAAACCCATGCGGACACAGGGAGAACATGCAAACTCCACACAGAAAGGCCCTCGCCGGCCACGGGGCTCAACCCCGGACCTTCTTGCTGTGAGGCGACAGCGCTAACCACTACACCACCGTGCCGCCCTCCTTGGAGATTATTTATTTATTTATTTATTTATTTAGCCTCTCTTACCATCCCTCCTTACTGTACATGGGGGCAAAATAAACTAGGATCCTCTTCCAGGCAAATTTGTAACAGTTCCAGTTGGTGCCTACTTTTTTAATCATTGCCCTAACATGGACATTTTCAGGCAAGTCACTATTTTTTTGAATAACCATTTCCTGACTTATGAAGGTCAACACACTTCTCCCTCACTTGGTTTATGTGTTCTCTTATCGTTCCCATGTTGATGGATGACCAAGGGAATTTGGTCTCTGTGTGACCTCATATTTGTACCACAGATAATCAGGAAGTCATGGATTACAGCTTGAAAATTCCTACGCACTCCAATCAACTCACAAATGTACAATTTTAATAAGAAACATGCTCGAGTTACATTGTGTTCACTATAATTTCCAGGGGTGCCAATAATAGTGGCACACAGGGGAAAATGACTGAGCAATTTTTCCAGAGTTAAAAGTATTTTCCTCAAAAATAGTTAATTTTGCTCTATTTTGAGTTTGGAGAGTAAAATTTGGAGTTGGAGTGGGAGCAAAATTACGGAATTGTACCGTTTCTCTCAACAGTTGGTTGTGGCTCTGAACTGAGTAAAATAGTACAAGAGTTCGTTCCAAGACACACTGAATAGAGTCAAATATACCACCCAAAGAGTAAAATATTAACATTGAATTAAGGAGAATTGACTCTGGGGTAAAAAAGAAAATAAATAATAATAATAATAATAATAAAAAAAATAATAGGGGCGGCACGGTGGTGTAGTGGTTAGCGCTGTCGCCTCACAGCAAGAAGGTCCTGGGTTCGAGCCCCGGGGCCGGCGAGGGCCTTTCTGTGTGGAGTTTGCATGTCCTCCCCGTGTCCGCGTGGGTTTCCTTCGGGTGCTCCGGTTTCCCCCACAGTCCAAAGACATGCAGGTTAGGTTAACTGGTGACTCTAAATTGACCGTAGGTGTGAATGTGAGTGTGAATGGTTGTCTGTGTCTATGTGTCAGCCCTGTGATGACCTGGCGACTTGTCCAGGGTGTACCCCGCCTTTCGCCCGTAGTCAGCTGGGATAGGCTCCAGCTTGCCTGCGACCCTGTAGAAGGATAAAGCGGCTAGAGATAATGAGATGAGATGAGAATAAAAATAATAATAATGGGTGGCACGGCGGTGTAGTGGTTAGCGCTGTTGCCTCACAGCAAGAAGGTCCGGGTTCGAGCCCCGTAGCCGACGAGGGCCTTTCTGTGTGGAGTTTGCATGTTCTCCCTGTGTCTGCATGGGTTTCCTCCAGGTGCTCCAGTTTCCCCCACAGTCCAAAGACATGCAGGTTAGGTTAACTGGTGACTCTAAATTGACCGTAGGTGTGAATGTGAGTGTGAATGGTTGTCTGTGTCTATGTGTCAGCCCTGTGATGACCTGGCGACTTGTCCAGGGTGTACCCCGCCTTTCACCCGTAGTCAGCTGGGATAGGCTCCAGCTTGCCTGCGACCCTGTAGAACAGGATAAAGCGGCTAGAGATAATGAGATGAGATAATAATAATAATAATAATAATAACCAGCTCTATCAAAAGAGTAACCTTTACTCTTTTTAGAGAGGGACCAAAAGTTATCTGGTGTAGATGAAAAATTTCTTCAATTTGAGTAAATTTTAATCAGGCAAATGTCCTGTGCACATACGTTTTTTTTTTTTTTTTGTTGAAAGTAATTATTTCTTGATGAAGGATTTGCTTTTCTCTGAATAAATTTATTTCAATTAAAGGTTGGTTGATTTTTTTTTCCTCAAATTTTTTTTTCCAGTGTAAGATGAAGCCACTTCACTTCACCAAAAGGTGGATTTTTTTTCTCTTTTTACTAATCTTTACAAGGGGTGCCAATAATTATGCAGGGCACTGTAAATAAACGTTGAGTTATAAAATATCATGTGGAAAAAATAGGAGGATGCCAATTTAAATGGTCCTGTACTCTAAGGGAGGGAACACTTTGAGCTCTAGCTGTGAGAAAGCGCAGCAGCTTCTGATTCGCAAGCAGCCGGGCATGAACCAACAACCTCCGACTCACAAGTACGGACTTTAAACTCGACTTCCACGCTTTACTCAAACGATGGACGTTAATTTGAATTTCACAGCGCTTCGATTACAGCAGCTCATCTATAATGCATGGGTTTGTCTTAATGGCTCTTGTCCAGCGGTGCGCGCGAGAACTTAATGCTGTTAACGCGCCTCTGGCCAAATGGCCTCATTAACATGTGCAGATGTTAACATCTGCACATGTTAATTATTGAATGATTGCTGGTTTTTTTTTTTAATTCGAACACGCAAACTTTGCAACTGTATCTTGAGAATCGAGTAAAACTAATAACAAGCACTCTCGTGCGTTTTATCACATTATGAAAAAGTTCCATAACTTTACACCCCCCCTTCTCTCTCTCTCTCTCTCTCTCTCTCTAATCCAGCTGATGAAGCACAGGAGCAAGCTCGCCAAGACCAAAAACTCGTCCTTATCACCCTCCTCTTCCTCAAAGTCCTCCTCCACTGCATCATCATAATCATCATCATCTCCAGTGCCGACTCGGACGCCGGCCGCCCGTCCCGGCTTTCTCCAGGCACCGCGTGCGCACCAGCGACCGTCATGAACGTGCAGGTGATGCCCGAGCACAAGCTGGCGTCGGTGGCTCCGCTCAAACCGTACGCCGTCGAGAAGAAGGATGTGGAGCTCATCCTGGTCAAAGAGCGCAACGGTCTGCAGTACACGAGCTCCCGCACGCACACGTGCACCGAGGCACCGGAGCGCGAGATGTGGGGCAAGAAACTGGACTTCCTGCTCTCCGTCATCGGCTTTGCTGTGGACCTGGCCAACGTGTGGAGGTTCCCTTATCTGTGCTACAAAAACGGTGGAGGTGAGTACTCGAAAATAAACATCATGCATGTCACTGACTCTCACCAGCAGTCCAACATGTGCAGAAATTTCCCATTTCATTTCTGACACAATCCCAGTGACATCTAGTCTGGGTTAAGGAAATAAACAGGCAAAACAAGCCTCAAGCACTCACAGACTTATCTAGAGTTCAATCGAAGAACATTTCCTCCTACATTATGCACCACACATAGAAGAGTTTATAAGCATTTTTACTATCGCATGATATGCCAGGGCAATAGATATACACTACTGCTACTAAGAAGAAGAAGAAGAAGAAGAAGAAGTTCTCAAACTTGTGGTTGCTCTACAACAAAGAAGAAAATCTCACACTAACAAAACAGGATAGAAAGGTCTAGAAAACGAAGACAGATGAACGTGTTGAGAATTTTTAGATCGCCTTTAAAAGAGGAGATCGAAGAGCAGTCCTGGAGATCCTGGAAGTAGTTGAGCACAATGTTTAGATGCTAAGACACTAAAACCTGCAGCCCATAGTGGACAAACTTAAACTCATAAGGACAACTAGAAGGACAATCGGTAGAGTGCAGACCTCCACCAAGCAACATGTTATCAAGATCAAAATAAAATCACTTGAACCTAGGATAATACGGTACGAAAGCTGTCCACCAAATTTCATCAAAATCTGTTTGCTACTTTTTGAGCTACATAAGGGGGAAAAAAAATCCTGGATCTGCATACATATCCGGATTTGTGTCAAAAGAGTCAATCGTTCTTTGGCCCATTTCCTCAAAATTTCATCCAAATCTGTTCGCTAATTTTTGAACGGAGGTAAAAACATAACCTCTTCCAACAAAGTTTGCGGAAGTAATGAGGAGTCCAGGACCTGGAAATATGAATAGGGATGTTCTGATGGAAGAGCACAGAAATCAGTCATAATATTTGCGCTGGATGCAGGCTGAAAACAAGACGGAGTACAGCAGTGATGTGAGCAGATTTTGTGTTACGGATGAGGAATTTTGTGTGTATCAGTGTTGTAGGGTTTTATCTGGCGCGCCAATGCAAAGGGAATTAAATTAGTCAAGACGGGTGGTGATAAAAGCATGGATCAAAGGTTGAGCATCTTTTGTGTTCAGCAGATGGAGGAATTGAGCAGTAATGTGAAGCATAATAAATGTGTCAAAAGTAATGTCCAGAGGGTTTGTTAATGACCTGTGATGGATTCTTGCACTTAGTTTGAGATTTCCACAGATGGATTAAGAATGCAAAGGTCTAGGGTTTTTTTTTTCCCCTAGTGGTTTAGTTTTGGCCAGACACTGCCCAAACTGATAATCACATCATCAGTTCACATAATCACATCACCGCAAGCCAGGCTGGATGAGCTTGTGCGATCACATGCCATCCGTCGTCCATCCATCGTCCGTCCACAATTTACAAAAATCATTATTCCTTCTACAGGATTGATCGGATTTCGATCAAACTCACATACAATGTTCCCCAGGTGGGTGTGCATAAACATTATCAAGATGGTGGCGCCATCTGTCATATTTACGATTTCATGGGCGTCTTGGCCGGTATGAGCTACAGCCTCTCATCTCATCTCATTATCTCTAGCCGCTTTATCCTTCTACAGGGTCGCAGGCAAGCTGGAGCCTATCCCAGCTGACTATGGGCGAAAGGCGGGGTACACCCTGGACAAGTCACCAGGTCATCACAGGGCTGACACATAGACACAGACAACCATTCACACTCACATTCACACCTACGGTCAATTTAGAGTCACCAGTTAACCTAACCTGCATGTCTTTGGACTGTGGGTGAAACCAGAGCGCCCGGAGGAAACCCATGCGGACACGGGGAGAACATGCAAACTCCATACAGAAAGGCCCTCGCCGGCCATGGGGCTCGAACCCGGACCTTCTTGCTGTGAGGCGACAGCGCTAACCACTACACCACCGTGCCGCCTAGCTACAGCCTCATTGAGGCTATTTTTCTTTGGCTAATCAGACACAAGGTACACCATCACTCTTGCCAGAACAGATGTTGTGCCTTGCACAAAGGCACTTCAGCCAGTGCTGCTGGTCCTGGGACTCAACCCAGTGACCTTTGGTCCCAAAGCTGCTTCTCTAACCATTAGGCCATGGCAATTCCCCCCTAGCAGTGCAACAAGAGAGGGGGGAAAAGTATTGCATTGATTAGAACATGTGACCAAGTGAAGTCATAGACAAGATTTTAGTGTACCTTTAGGTGTTCGTTACATTATTAGAGGTTTAGTTTCCAGCACGTTTAACTTGTAATTATTCCATACAATGCAGATTTATTCTGTCTATAAATTAAAAAAAAATTGTTAAAATTGCTTACTAAGTCAATTAATTGCAAAAAAAAAAGTTCTTGCTTGAAGAAAACCAGTGATAGTGTTCTGATAGAATGCACTGTTTCAAACTCCATGTTTGTGCAGTGATTTGTGATGAGTTTTTATGTTTTATGTCATTGAATTTATGGGTCCATCTATCAAATCATCTCACAGGACACTATCTATTCAAAGCAGGTTATTTTCGTTCTCGTTTCATTTTATTTTTTAGTGCTAACTTTAACACACTAAAGAGCTTTTCCACTGGATGGTGTGGTACAGCCTGACTCAGCAAATTACCCATAATCCTCCACGTTGCTGTTATTTCCACTGCTGACCCATGAAGTAGTTAAGTACCCTCGCAGCAGTTAAGTACAGTACTTTCTTGCCCAGGTAACATGCAAACCAAGCCTGGAGCTAAAAAAATAGCGCAGACCAACAATCGATCAGTCACACAGACACCCTGATTAATGTCTCAGGCTGGAATTGCTTCTCTAACGACACAAAAATAAAAATGTAGGCTAGTGTAGTGTCTGCCAAAGTTTTTCACTATTCTCAAAAGTCCTTTTTCTGGCATATTTAAGAGCGCAGAAATTTAAATAACTTTAGCAGCAATTTAATGATTCAGATTCAGTTTTTATTTACTTAACCATTTTTCTTTTCTGTGATCCAAATAATTTCGACAGTCTTCCAGTTGAGGTAAATCCCACATGGCTTCCTATTCACTTTGTTTGAGTCACTTTGGCAGGTTTTCTCAGTATTTTTGGAAAAGATTAAAATATTACTACCCTTGGCTGTGTTTCAGAGAAAAGGCTCTTTATTATTATCTTTGTGTGCTGTCATTAATACATTATGTTAATGGAATTTAGCAGAGGCGGCACGGTGGTGTAGTGGTTAGTGCTGTCGCCTCACAGCAAGAAGGTCCTGGGTTCGAGCCCTGTGGCCGGCGAGGGCCTTTCTGTGCGGAGTTTGCATGTTCTCCCCGTGTCCGCGTGGGTTTCCTCTGGGTGCTCCGGTTTCCCCCACAGTCCAAAGACATGCAGGTTAGGTTAACTGGTGACTCTAAATTGAGCGTAGGTGTGAATGTGAGTGTGAATGGTTGTCTGTGTCTATGTGTCAGCCCTGTGATGACCTGGCGACTTGTCCAGGGTGTACCCCGCCTTTCGCCCGTAGTCAGCTGGGATAGGCTCCAGCTTGCCTGCGACCCTGTAGAACAGGATAAAGTGGCTACAGATAATGGATGGATGGATGGATGGATGGAATTTAGCAGACACTCTTATCCAGAGCAATAGACCCAGAACAGCCTGGGGAGCAGTTGGAGGTTAGGTGCCTTGCTCAAGGGCACTTCAGCCATTCCTGCTGGTTGAGAGAACCGAACCGGCATCCTTTTGGTCTCAAAGTCACTTCTCTAACCTTTAGGCCATGGCTTCACATGGCTCATATACAAGCTCACCATGTCTCATGCTTAATTTAACTTTATAAGTGAGAAAGACTTTTAATGCACCTAAAAAGTGTTTTTTACATCCATAATACTAATCATGGGGCGGCATGGTGGTGTAGTGGTTAGCGCTGTCGCCTCACAGCAAGAAGGTTCTGGGTTCGAGCCCCGTGGCCGGCGAGGGCCTTTCTGTGCGGAGTTTGCATGTTCTCCCCGTGTCCGCATGGGTTTCCTCCGGGTGCTCCGGTTTCCCCCACAGTCCAAAGACATGCAGGTTAGGTTAACTGGTGACTCTAAATTGACCGTAGGTGTGAATGTGAGTGTGAATGGTTGTCTGTGTCTATGTGTCAGCCCTGTGATGACCTGGAGACTTGTCCAGGGTGTACCCCGCCTTTCACCCGTAGTCAGCTGGGATAGGCTCCAGCTTGCCTGCGACCCTGTAGAACAGGATAAAGCGGCTAGAGATAATGAGATGAGATGAGATACTAATCATGCCTATCAATTCAGTACCCAGTAACCTCCAGAGAAGCTCCTCCTACTTTCCGATTTAACTGATGAGAAAGCGACACATCAAGTCAGATAGGATATGGACGGTCCTGGGCTGTGCTTTTCATTAATGATACTGTACAACTGTTGCTGTGTATTTTTAAGGCAATATCAGTGTAAACATAATATTTTTATGCAATTATTTTTTTCCGATCTGTTTAAATAGGTTAGAGTATCAAACTGTGAAAGTATTTTTGCAAGCCTCCATTAAACAAGGAAGATATAAAACTTTGATATTTTCTGATCAAACACTGTGGCTCTGTATGTGGCATCTGTTTTCTATTAAAAAAAAAAAAAAGATATGCTCACAAGATCTGTTGGTGTCTGAAATCAAAGATTATCTCATATCCTGTATCAACTAGTGCTCTAGTGCTTACTTTGTAAACCTATTGTTTTACTGTCAGGATGCAGTGTGGTCGCTGCTCATCCCTTAGCTTTAGATAGATTATAGATATCTGTGTATGAATCTCACCACATAACCATTTAGGTATGTCAAGTTTTATTGTAGTACATGTACAGATAGTCCTCTCAGTTCCTCACTATTCTTTCTTCTTTATTTTCCTGGAATGATAACACTCATGCGAATCCTGTCTTCAGGGGCCTTTCTGATCCCATACATCATGTTCCTGTTCATTGCGGGAATGCCACTGTTTTACATGGAGCTGGCTTTGGGTCAGTATAACAGAGAAGGGGCAGCCACTGTGTGGAAGATCTGCCCTGTTTTCAAAGGTGCGTTTTTAAAATTTATAAAGATTTTTAAGCTTGTTTTACAGACACCCAGCTTAATCATCTTGTAGGCTGTAGTATCTGTTTCAAAAATGAAATGCATTATTGTAGATTTACAACGTAATACACTACCGTTCAAAAGTTTGGGGTCACTTAGAAATTTCCTTATTTTTGAAAGAAAAGCACTGTTCTTTTCAATGAAGATCACTTTAAACTAATCAGAAATACACTCTATACATTGCTAATGTGGTAAATGACTATTCTAGCTAAATTCTACTAAATGTCTGGTTTTTGGTGCAATATCTCCATAGGTGTATAGAGGCCCATTTCCAGCAACTCTCACTCCAGTGTTCTAATGGTACAATGTGTTTGCTCATTGCCTCAGAAGGCTAATGGATGATTAGAAAACCCTTGTACAATCATGTTAGCACAGCTGAAAACAGTTGAGCTCTTTAGAGAAGCTATAAAACTGACCTTCCTTTGAGCAGATTGAGTTTCTGGAGCATCACATTTGTGGGGTCGATTAAATGCTCAAAACGGCCAGAAAAATGTCTTGACTATATTTTCTATTCATTTTACAACTTATGGTGGTAAATAAAAGTGTGACTTTTCATGGAAAACGCAAAATTGTCTGGGTGACCCCAATCTTTTGAACGGTAGTGTATGGTGAATAAATTGTGTACTGGATTCCTCAAACTAATGACCCCCCTTCATGCTCTTGACAACTCGAGTACAGCGAAAATCGATGACTTTAAGTACCTAGGCAATTGAACAAGTCTGCCCCATGATATCGAAAGTCAAAAATCCAAAGTATGGGGTGCCTTCAATGCTCTAAACAAAGTCTGGGTCGAATCTCTGACCGGGGAAACTAAGGCCAAGTTTACATTAGACCGTATCAGCGGATCATCAGATTAACGTTTTTAAAACGATTAGTGTGCACACAGCAACACCAATACACGATTCGCGTGCACACAGCAACGCCAATACACGGATACGCTCGGCTCCGCAGGCATCCTGCACTCCAAATCACTCCGCCCTGAACAGCGAGTGCCCTCTGGAGGGTGCACACTCCGGCCCTGCGCAGCTCACAGAGCGCGCGAGTGAAGTGCACGAGCCACGATTCGGGACTGAGCCGCTGTGTGTGTGATCCCAGCGCATATCACTTACCACTTGCAAGTGGAAGGATGGCAAGCCTAAAGACAATCATAACTACACAATGGGCAGTATTTGCATCAGTATTTGCAGTATTTTCATACTTTTATACTCTTTAATGAAAGGTGATACAAGGCGGAAGTCCGCGCCGTTTTTCAGCAGTCGTGTCACATGACCAACGCCAGCGAATCAGGAAGGTGGATGTCACAGTGACGTTGTCCAATGACGACGCCAGCTAGAGCTCAGCACAGCGTATCCGCGTATTCTCAATGTTTACACAGCACCGGACCAGACACGATCTAGATTGAATACGTGGACCCTGGCGGATTCCCGTTTCCCGGCGTTTCCAGGCGGTTTAATGTAAACGGACAGTGCATCCGCGAAGAAAACGAGACAGATACGGTCTAATGTAAACTTGGCCTAAGATCAGGGGTTTTAAAGCGTCAGTCGAGTCCATACTGTTATATGACTCAGAATCTTGGTCCTTGACCAAAGCTCAGGAAAAGTCCCTGGGTGGTACCTAGTTTCATACGCTGCGAAGAGTCCTAAACTATCAGCGTGGGTGACTTAAACCTTTCACTGACATAAAAACAGTCTGTGGTTTTACTTTCAGGGGAAACCTTTAGAGAATCCTAGAACAGAGGAGGTTTTTTTAAATTTAATTATTATTATTATTATTATTATTATTATTTGAATGCAGAAATGCTTGCAAATAAAAACCCTTTCGAAAACTAATGACATATTCATGTCATGTCAGGATTATGGTAATTATGAGTCTTCAGCTTTTAAACAGTACTAAAGTCTGTGTCAAACTTGTAATTTCAAGCTGGGAAATTTTTCTGAACACTCTGACATGACATTATGTGTTTTGTTATAAATAAAAATGACCAGAAACACCAGCAATAGCTGTTTAGACATCCCCTATCATTTTCGAGTGCTAGCTAATAAATAGAATAGATTAGAATTGTTTTGGCTTTCAGTATAAAAGGTTAAAGGGCTGATGACATGAACATGACTCTATGCAATTTCTTAAATAAACTATACAACATGGCAAACATGTTAGATTTCTGTTATAATTACGTGAAAAGAAGCTGTTGTTACGCAAATATCCAACTTTTAATTGCACAGCGCAAGAAAACTGGGTCCGTGGCTCGCGGCCATGTTGTGACGTCAGCGGAAGAACACGCTGCAGTTCACTGGCTGTTCTACTCTGGTTCTACTCAATGGAAATGGCGCATGAAAACGCCGGTGAACTCTCTAGTGCTAGCTCTTCCTCTTCTGGGAGTCTAGAATTGTGTTGATCTCTTCCGAATAGAATCTATGATAGCCTACCCTCTTTATCCTTTGCCTCTCGTTGCTAGGCGGCAGTTACATGAAAGCCGCAAGCTTTCACAAGCAAATACATGACTGATATCACGCCGACTTTATGATTACATTTATGATTATCATGTAGAATCTATAGCTCTACGTACCTTTATCTTATGTCATTTCACAACACATGTTCTGACAGGAGGACTGTCTTTGGATCCGGCATAGCTACTAGTAGACCGGGTAGGCACTGCTGATGGTAGTAACACACGTTTGTGCTGAACTGAACACCCAAGAGATTCTTTTAAGCTGGGAAGGGTGTCAAAACAATCCAAATCGAAGTGTTCAGAGCACAGGACGGATGTTGGTGAGGGCTCCCACTTGTCACGAGTGCGCCTGACTTGCTTCACCCACTTCGCATGCAGCTCGGGATCTCTGGGAAACTTGAATAAACTTACCCCATCCTTGTGGGTTTTGGAGCAAAAGCCGGCAACACAACGCGAAGGCATAATAACTATATATATATATATATATATATATATATATATATATATATATATATATATATATATATAATGTATAATAATGTCTAATAAAAATACTAATAATGATAAACTGAACACCTCTCGCATCAACAACAAACTGGTAAGTTAGGAGGAAGGTTTTTTCGCTGACGTCATATAGCTCCTCCTCCTCCTTCGTCTCCTGGGTGCTGCAGCCCCGTCAAATTTGCCCAAATAGCCGCATTTATCATCATAACTTGTAAAATAGGCGCCTTCGTGAATTAATATATGGATCATCGGGAATTACTTTTTATGTTATAAAACATCGCCAAAGATGTCAAAAACGTGTCATCAGCACTTTAAAGTACTGGGTGAGTTTCCGTTGAAATGACTCTGTGTCTCTGTTCAATTCTGACATGATCTACACACACTACAGGGACTTTAAACTATTTAAAAGTGCTAAAAGAATGCTTTTTTTAAAAGAACGTGCTAAATCATCTGTCCTGTCTGTCCTCAGGTGTTGGTTATACTGTGATCGTCATAGCTCTGTATGTGGGCTTCTACTACAACGTCATTATCGCGTGGTCTCTGTACTACCTGTTCTCCTCATTCACGAGTGAGCTGCCCTGGCAGCACTGTAACAACACGTGGAACAGCGACATGTGCAAAGACCCCAAGTCCATCAATGGCTCCTCTCTCCTGGGCAATGCAACCTATGCCAAGTACAAGCGAACGCCTGCTGCTGAGTTCTATGAGTGAGTTTAATGTCAACTCTTATATTTTGTTCGTGATTTGGAAATGTTTCATAGCATTGCATCATTGAGATACTGGGCCAAATGGGGTTTTTTGGAGGACACAACTGTCACATTTCACTTTACACAACTGTCACATTTCACTTTATTTTTCCACTCTGGATAGTTTAATTGAATTCACTCTTGGTCTCCATTAACATTATCAGTTAAATGTGGTATTTCATGCAGTTTTTCAGATTTGTTGTACATATCAATTTAAACACACAGTACAGTATGTCATGACTACAAATTTGCATTTTAATATGAGCCTGCTCTCATCTCGCAATACGAACATTTATGAATGGTTAAGTTCAGAGCAAGGAATAGAGTTAGAAGGTTTGGTGATTAATACACCTTGCTTTTTTTTTCATGAGACTGGGCTGTGTATTAATAGCGTTTTCATGACTGCTATAATAAGTCGGTTTTCCCTAATGCTGTCCATATCCATTACTAGGCATAGCAGGTGGAAATTCAAATTCAATCCAAAATTGCTTGAAACTGCTCTCACTGAATTCAGAGCTGAATGCTAAACAACACATAATTAACCCCTTCAATGCCTTTGGACAAGTCACGTACGTCATGAAATCTTTTACCGCTGTGCCTTATGACGGAAGAATGTTTTAGGCATTGACTGTAATTCATATGGGCCACTGTGAAGTAAAAGTAATGTGCCATGTAAAGTACGTAAAAGCAGGTGTTTATGATGAGTAGCGTACGTCATAAGGCATAGCGGTAAAAGATTTCATGACGTACGTGATTCGTCCAAGGGCATCGAAGGGGTTAAAATATGTTTATCTGTTCTTGAGATATTACCAATCAAAGATTGAAAAAAAAAAACAGCTTCATTTTTTAGAAAACTGCCACAATATTATCTCATCATCTCATTATCTCTAGCCGCTTTATCCTTCTACAGGGTCGCAGGCAAGCTGGAGCCTATCCCAGCTGACTACGGGCGAAAGGCGGGGTACACCCTGGACAAGTCGCCAGGTCATCACAGGGCTGACACATAGACACAGACAACCATTCACACTCACATTCACACCTACGGTCAATTTAGAGTCACCAGTTAACCTAACCTGCATGTCTTTGGACTGTGGGGGAAACCGGAGCACCCGGAGGAAACCCACGCGGACACGGGGAGAACATGCAAACTCCACACAGAAAGGCCCTCGCCGGCCCCGGGGCTCGAACCCAGGACCTTCTTGCTGTGAGGCGACAGTGCTAACCATTACACCACCGTGCCGCCCCGCCACAATATTATGTATTAGGATAACATGGTACAAAATGGGCCTCATTAATGAATGAGATAAAATGTTTTTTCTTAATAACTTTTTTATTTTTCAAGATATTTATATGGAAGTGGGCAGGCACATAGATGGTTGTATACTGAATACAAAGTTTGAAAAATTAGTAAAAACCAATTATGCAAATTTGCATTTAATTAGTATTAATTATGCTAATTTGGTAAAACCGTTAAATTGGTACACGCTCGTCTTCAAAGTTTCATCAAATGGCTTTATTTGTGCAATATCATGAAATACCGTGACCTCGGCCTTGAAAATACTGACCTCGGCCCAGAGGCCTCAGTCAGTATTTTCAAGACCTCGGTCACGGTATTTCACGATACGGACCGACCTTAAGCTGGTAAATAATATATTTATTTTTTTCTTTACCAAATTCTAACAGAAAATGAGAGCACCTGAAAGGGAAACCATATTTAGAACAAACCTGCTACAAGCTCATTTTCGGCTTTCTCCTGAAATGTTTTCTTTTATTTTGTCTTCATCAGGGTAGTAAAACTCGCTTTCGCTGTGAACACTGTCGTTATCGCTATCGATGCTGTAAAATCAATGCTATTATACTGAGAAACGCGAAAATAAATGTTGACAAAAAATTGCTACTATCTTTGTTGTTGTTGTGAACGAGCGAGTCGCCAAAGGCCCATAACCGGGGTCCGGATCGTAGGATTCCGGACCGCTCGCGAGCCAATCAGAGAGCACGATTTGATGGAAACTGGACCACGAAAAAAATAAAAAGCTGATCTTAACTCTCATTTATACATCACAAAGAAGGAGAAATCAATGTTAATGATAAAATATTCACAAATAAGCATTGAATGTCATTCGCATCTGTCATTCACGTTCTCTATCAAAATAAAAAAATAATAAAAGATTATTTCTAATACTGTCTTTGTGCTTCGGCCTTTGTATTTCTAAGCAGGTCTGACTAGTGTTTATATACTTCGATTAATGTTCACAGCTTTCAAGGCTAACCTCGAAAAAACCATGTGAGCCCCATCTAATAAACAATTCCAGTTAATTAAACTGAAACTGACACTTGCGTTTCTGACTTCTGGTTTTTTAAATCTCATTATGACCACTAAGATCTCAATATTTCTCATCAAAACAAAGACAGTTATATTCTAAAAGTTATTTATTTACATGAATCAGTTTGTTTTGATAAAATATGTCAGTAAAGCTATGAAAACTCAGCTCACAGTCTCCTGTGAAGCATAACATCAAAACTAGCTGCCGGAAAATTTTGCTGAATACGTCATCAGAAACAGTGAGAGCGAGAGAACATCCCCATAAAAGTTATCTGATTGACATTTACGAGTAATCCAGTTGGAAACGGATCAGAAGAGACAGAGAGCGAGCCTGACCGCTTTCCCGTGACTCAAAAAGCACCGGCAGTTTCCCGACATCACGCAAGCAGAGAGTTTTTATTCTGTTGTACCGACTTCAACCTGCTGTTACTCCCAAAGTGCTGAACAACTCTTAACCAGATGAATTTCTTTGGAAAGCAGAACTTATAAGCTTTTTAATGATAGCATTCACGATAGAAAATATTCAAGAGTTAAGCAATGACAGATTTAGAAACTCAGATGAGCGTCTGCATGCACAATTTTCACAGCACGGCCAGCGAGCATCTGATATGGCTATCATTACAGGAACTACTTCTATCGTATCTTGCTGCCCCAGTCATCAGTGCATTCTACTGTATCATGGCCAGTTCTATTTTAATTCAGCATTTGATTTTCCATTTATTTGTCTTTTTTTTCCAATTCCATAAAGCATCTGTCAGGCAGCTTAAGATGTGTTTCTTTAGATTAAGTAGGAATAGCTGGAAAACATGTTTAAATCGGCTCCTCCTGCTGATAGGATGTGTTGAATGGTTTCAGGCGTTAATCGTTAATAGTAGCAGAGCGTGGAAGGTGCCATAATTGATTCAGTCTAGCCGAAAGCAGTGGAGCGTACAAACTGATGGCTGTTTGAAAGTACAGCAGTTTGCATTCCAACAATCTTCTGCATTGTATGTGGAGTGAAAGTTAGAATGGAAAATTTCTGTTCAGCAGGAAGACGAATGTGCGAAGCATTCAGAATGTTTTTGGAGGGCTCTTTCAAATAAACCTCGTAATTATAAATCCAGTGGTGTATCATTATGGGACCAAATTGCTGGATCTGAAATTGAATAAATGTGGTTGAAGGAAGATGGAAGATTCACTGAAAATATTTTCTGGCTTAATATTTAATTATTGTGATTAGTTTGATTTAGCAAGGGAGTATATTACAGTATATTGCATTGACATCGATCACCTGCTCATATCGTTTACAGCATGGTACGGATAAATAGTGTTTTATTGATTTATTTTCGATTCTTGGTTTTACACATCACTTTATAATATCTTTGTTTTTTTGCCAATGGGTCTAATTATAATTTGCACATCTGGAACTTTATATTTAATATTATTTATATTAGGAGACACAGATTTATGTACCTACTATATGGGCATGCAATAAGGCAAACCTGAGAAGAAAGTTCCTGAAAGTCTGCTGCTGAAGCCTAGGGGTTTAAACGAGGTTTCCATTTCCAAACAGTGATTCATGACTCCTACTAAAACTGCTCTGCTTGATTATAAAGTGAGGATCATCGTCAGTAAAAAAGAAAAAAAAATTACAGATGTTCACTCATAATCCAGACAATTTGAATTCTTCATACTCAGGACGCTGGGGCATTTTTAGAATCTGTGGTTTTCTGTGGAAAATGAGTATGTTAGCAAGTGTTTCATTTCAGTTCAACCAGGCTAGATGAATATTAGTGCTCTTCATTTATAAGGATGTCTGACTGTGCTTTCATGAGTGTGTTTTGAAGGAAAGGTGTGTAATGTATGCACAGCAACATAAATTAAGATGGATCTAGTCTTTGTTTAAAAGGATTCTGTCTCATTAATCACAATTCTTGGTTTTATGCACAAAAATAGTCATATATTTTCTTCACATGGAGTCAAAAATAAATTTGAGAACTTTCAGTCAGCTAACAATGAAAATTATTCCTGGGTTTAATATTTAAATAATATTGGCTTGCGTTGAGTGATATATCAGATATATTCCATTCAGCTAGCATGACATTGAACGAGTCGAAGACAAGGTGAATGGAATATATCTGATATACCATGAAAAAAAACCAGCCAATATTATTATTATTATTATTATTATTATTATTATTATACATGCACACTCTCTTTTCCAGTTTTTCGATGTCCGTTGGTATGTTTTTCTCTTGTAAATGTGTGTGAAGAATATATAATGAAGTTTTGGTAGCCTTTTGGGGGTTCACCGTGCCTTTTTCTTTCCTGGGAAACAAAGAAATGCTTCTCTGCATGCGCAGCAGAAAACTTACTCACTGAATATTCGCATCATCTCCAAGGTGTGATGTCATGTTACCTTGACAACCATGCAATATCGTAAACCATATTCAATGCTCATTCTCCATTGGGTAGAGTGACATAATACGCGATATGCTAACAATGTTGCATGCTATCAAACCAAATGAATCAAACCTGCTGGAAGGGAATAGAGCACATGTTTTTATTCCATCAATAAAGTGTCCTGTATGTATATTAATAATTACAGGGCTCGACATTAACAGTAGCCCGATTGCCCGGGGCAATCATTCAATAGATTCGGACAACCAGACTCTCACAAATGCTTGCCCGATTGGGCAACTACCCAAATATGTCAACTTACGTGAAAAACGATGTTTATTCATTCATGTTATGATGAAATTCCATCACGATTTGCGATTGTTTGACTCGGAAAGACCGCGTCCATGTTATCATTACGGGATGTTCAACAACTAGCGGAATTCACATTTGCACATCGCGGGCTCGCAATGCAGTTTCCCATTGCTAATAATTATCGCGTAGTGCATATTCAGTGCTCTATTCAGACCCTCCAGGATTTCATGATGTTGTGATTTGCAACTTCAACGCAAATTCAACCAATCCCTGCAAATTCAGGGCGGTGTTGCAATTATATCCAATCACCGCAACTTTCCCGCAAATTTGACCAATCGTTGGCGTAGTCTTGAGGTGACGTGGACAAACTACCTTCCGCCTTACTTCCGTGTATACGTTCAAGAGGAGCAGCATGTGCGCAGTGTTGCCAGATTGGGCGGTTTTAAGTGCATTTTGAACATATTTTGGGCTGGAAAACGTCAGTAGTATCTGGCAACACTGCATGTGCGAGTCAGTGTTTATATAGGCTTAAATTCTGTTACTGAAAGTGTGTTATGTTTACAGTGAAGGACTGTGTGCACTTTACATTATTTTTTTACTTAATACAAGAAATTAATGGCTGCCAACATTTTTGCCAAAATGGTATTTTATTTTCCATTGTTTAGGCAGCTTCAGCATCATACTGTGAGATTCTGTTCAAATTGTTTTTTTTTCCTTCTATGAAGCCTGAGCCATTTATTTTATTAGTTTATAATTATTGTTTAATTTAGTCTTCAGGAGAGACTGCCTGCACACAGTACTAGTATTAATATTTAGTACTAGTACTAATATTAATATTTTTTTTTCTTACATGAAAGCTGAGGCATTTATATTATATTTTAAGGTAACTTCATGTTGTGCTGTGAGGTTCTCTGCACTTTAACTTTTGAACCAACAGGTGCATTTGGATAAGTAAAGCCTATTTTTCTGCATTTTTGTAGTCCTGGTAATCTTTTATATTGGTAAAGTTGTTTATAGGACCATTTCTCAGTGTCTTTGTTTTTTTAATCAATAGTTTTTCAGTAATAACTTAATATTTAACATATCACTCAATTTTAATCACAAAAAGAGAAAATCGCAACAATTTCTCGCAACTTTCACTTCCTCCCGCAATGTAATCGCAACAAAAACCTAAAAACCACTGCAACTTTCATCACAATTTTTTGGAAAAAACCCCCGCAACATCAGACATTTTAGCCCGCAACAATCACAATAAAGGCCCGCGAAATCCTGGGGGGACTGGTATTGGTATGTCCTTCACTACATGACTAATTACCGCATTACTCGCACGGGGCACTAGTGTCAATGCTTGTTGATACAGACAGCATCTGAGAAGGTTGAATAATAAATAAAAAATAATAATAATATGTAATATTTGGGCAACCATGTTCTGAGTTCGGGCAACCAGATTTCTACAAATGGTTGCCCGAATGGGCAACCATGTCTCAAAGTTAACGTAGAGCCCTGTAATAAAGAAGGTGGCACAGGAGAATGGTACCAAAAAAGTTAATCAAGGTCTCCTCAGCAAAAACTATCAGCAGTCATGTTGTAATATGTTTATGTGGCGAGCCTGCCATGCACATCCATGTGTAGTGAATTAAGACAAACATATTCATATAAACTCTGCACTGCTGACCGAGCTGCTGTTAATCAACACCTGAAAATTAATCAACACCTCCTGATCAGTCAGAAAATCATCTCATCTCATCTCATTATCTCTAGCCGCTTTATCCTGTTCTACAGGGTCGCAGGCAAGCTGGAGCCTATCCCAGCTGACTACGGGCAAAAGGCGGGGTTCACCCTGGACAAGTCACCAGGTCATCACAGGGCTGACACATAGACACAGACAACCATTCACACTCACACCTACGTACGGTCAATTTAGAGTCACCAGTTAACCTAACCTGCATGTCTTTGGACTGTGGGGGAAACCGGAGCACCTGGAGGAAACCCACGTGGACAACATGCAAACTCTGCACAGAAAGGCCCTCGCCGGCCACGGGGCTCGAACCCGGACCTTCTTGCTGTGAGGCGACAGCGCTAACCACTACACCACCGTGCTGCCCTCAGAAAATAATATCACTTTGATTTGTCCTTCTGTTTGTGTATCATGAATTTACATTTCTTTGGTTCATCTGAATGTTAAAAGTGGGTTACAAAGCATATCAGAAGTACAACATTTCTTTTATACTCCCAAGTTCCTGAAGCCTTCAACCAATTTTCATGTTCTGGCTATGCAAAAAGAGTGTAGCATAAAATAAGTAGGAAATATATGGGGGTGGGGGGTGCATACTTTAAAGAATAGCCAATCCTGAAGATTGGATTCTGTAGATGAATTGGAAAAAAGATACGTTTTTAAAATGATGGGCAGTACAGTGGAGCAGTGGTTAGCTCTGTCTCCTGACAGAAAGAAGATTCTGGGTTCAAACTTCATGGCTGACTGGGGCGTTTCTCCTCATGCATGGGTTTCCTCCAGGTGCTCCGGTTTCCTCCCACAGTCCAAAAGACATGCGGATTAGGTCCACTGGCTACTCTAAATTGTCCATAGGTGTGAATGTGAGTGTGAATGGTTGGTTGTCTCTGTGATAGCCCTGTGATAGATTGGCTACCTGCCCAGGGTGAACCCCGCCTCTCGTCCGTAGTCAGCTGGGATCGGCTCCAACTTCCCCCGCAGCCCTGACGGATAAGCGGTTAGATAATGTATGGATGGATTTAAACTAATGTGCAAATCAGTACTGGAACCACAGCATCTCTTTCAAAGAGGATTATTACATTTATTGATTGATTCATTTATTTTTAGCAACTACTTCAGTAACAGCAACTGTTGGTCAGGGTCATGGGGAATCCAAGCCTTTCCTGGAACATTGGAATACACCATGGTTGGGATTCCAGTCCATCACAGGATATACCGTACTCTTGTGTTTTTGTAAGGTGGGAGGCAACTGGACAACCCAGAGGAATTCCATGCAGGCACAGGGTGAAATAATTAAAGAAAGTTCAGAGGAGCTGACTACTTGGAAAAGTGCTGTAGTTTCTACTTGCAGAAGCATTCCTGAGTGTGAGAATTATGTGGAAAAACTCAAAGGACAGGGTAGAAGTCTTCCCCCTGATAAATATAGTTTTATCTAAACAGGGAAAGGTGGTGTTTGATGTCTTTGTTAAAGTGAAATTCAAAAGACTCACTATAAAGTCGTTTAATACTGCACGTGAAAGGTCGTGAAAGCCACAAGAGATAAACTCTGGGCTTTTAAGCTGATTATACAACCCTGAACTTGCAGGCAATAAAAACATCCTCTTTGAAGCAAATGTCACAAGTTTAGTTGAGATAGCATATCGTACCTCCTCAATTTTTAATTTCTCCTTGTGTCTGTTCTTTTCTAAATTGATAATCCATAATGTTGCCATTTTTTCACAATGGTAACATAAAACAAAGATCCAATGGCTCAGTGGCAAACCATTACTATTAGAGCTGGGACTTAAAGGAACAGTCCACCGTACTTCCTTAATGAAATATGTTCTTATCTGAATTGAGACGAGCTGCTCCGTACCTATCCGAGCTTTGCGCGACCTCCCAGTCAGTCAGACGCAGTCAGACGCGCTATCACTCCTGTTAGCAATGTAGCTAGGCTCAGTATGGCCAATGGTATTTTTTGGGGCTGTAGTTAGATGCGACCAAACTCTTCCGCGTTTTTCCTGTTTACATAGGTTTATATGACCAGTGATATGAAACAAGTTCAGTTACACAAATTGAAATGTAGCGATTTTCTATGCTATGGAAAGTCCGCACTATAATGACAGGTGTACTAACACCTTCTGCGCGCTTCGGCAGCGCATTGATATCTGAGCTCCGTATTGTTTCATATCACTGGTCATATAAACCTATGTAAACAGGAAAAACGCGGAAGAGTTTGGTCGCATCTAACTACAGCCCCAAAAAATACCATTGGCCATAGTGAGCCTAGCTACATTGCTAACAGGAGTGACAGCGCGTCTGACTGCGTCTGACTGACTGGGAGGTCACGCAAAGCTCGGATAGGTACGGAGCAGCTCGTCTCAATTCAGATAAGAGCATATTTCATTATGGAAGTACGGTGAACTGTTCCTTTAAGCTCAGCCAAAACTTAGCCAGACACACCAAAAAAAAAAAAGCAAAAGGACAAAGGATTTTGCAAGGGAATAGCGGCAGGCTGCCAGATAGCTCCGTTGTGTGTAGCTGTCGATGGTGATTTTAAAAGTAACTAATTAAATTACACATAGAAATGAATACTTAAGTCTGAGCGAAAAATACTGTGGCTAGCGTGCGTGGAAGAAGAGTCTGGAGACAGAAATCTTAGTTTCTCAGTCGTTAGCCTGTGCTACTTGCTCTCGATAGATAGCACTGGCTTGACTACTTTATTAGCACTCGCTAACACTACTGACGAATGCTACACCGGCTGGAAGGTGACTTCACTGTTGCGCTGACGGCGTTGACTCGTGGTTAAGCTTGCGTTGGCCTTCAAGAAGGCCTAGGGTGATAAATCTTTGGTTCCTCCCACTATAAATCAAAATCTGATTGGTTAATTCATCTGTCACTTCCTACATAAACATACACTGCCATGGTCTTCTGTCCCGGCAATGAAGTCCTAACCAATGAGTGAGCAGCTCTAAACTCTTCTCAGCCTAGAGACAACAAACAAAAAATCTCATTGGATAACTCGATTTTAATGTTTTCAAGACAGTAACCCTTTCATTTCTGAAGAAAATGAGGCCAAATTAGAATTAGAAGAGAACAGTTATAATAAAATTATGAAAGAATGAAAGAAATTAAATCGAACATTTGAAATGCTAATAGGCTGAGAAGGCCCTGATGGTTCCCCTCTGCACTGACTATGCTCCACAGATCTCTGGCTATGTCTGAACCCCACTTTGAGAACCATGATCTTGCACACTGAATACCAAATGAATAGACCCACATAGGAGGATTTACACAGAAAGAAAGCAATATTCAATATCTGACAGACACAGTCTGAATTTATTCTTCAGATCTGTTGCTGGATTGTTTGGAAAGTCTTAACTGATTCGGTTAGCACTTTCCAAGACATTTCACCATATAGTAAACTTAAAGGAACAGAAAACAATAGTTAGCCTTCGCAACCCCCAAATTAAGGAAGTCGTTCACTGATTTATGTCACATGTCACCACTACATCTTTCTAAAGTAAGCAATCAGTTATGATTTCTAGAGAAAAGAAAGCATGACAATGTCAAGAAGAGGAAGTTTCATCAACCAGCATACCACCCACATTTCATTTCAGTGCATTGTTTGAGAGTGAGATTGCCAGTCAATCTCTGTCTCTGGTGGGTGGGAAGTAATAGGAGTTGCCAAAAAATTCTTCTAGACACGGATTAAACCTAGTCTTGAAATAATTATTTTGTCAGGAAAGATTTGCCATTGAAAATCTCATGTTAGTTGATAATGTTACATGGAGTTTCTTTAAATAATGACTTTAAAGGATAGATAATAGCAGGCTCAGTATCCTGTCTGGATATTGGAGAAATTCTGTATATTACTTAATTAATTAATTAATTCTAATTAATGTGAGTTGTTGGTTTTGTTTGCTTGTTTGTTTCCTTGTTGTTTGTCTGGTTGTCTCTTTTGAAACAGTCATTTTGTTTTGACTGTGCGGATATCACGCAGCGTCAAATATCCAGTGACTGTTCAAAATACGATTTGGTCTCAGGCATAAGCGTTCTTCTTCCATGGTGAATGAAACAACAGAGCAATAGCAGTAAAAGAAGTTGTTTTTCTCCTTCTAAACTGTCTATGAGCATTGCTGGCCAATGTTCATTGATGTCATTAAGAATTACTGTACTCACATGAGCACTTCTGCTTTTTTGGATAAAGTTTTTGCCAAATCCGTATCTTATTGTTTCCATTGTAGCAACTCACAAACAGGGCTTGTATACAGTAGACGCCTTGTTTTCTAATAAATTACCATTTACAATACAACCATTAACAGGAATGAACTTGTCTTTGGATGTTCCATAACTTTAACCTCACTATAAAGAGTTAAAAAGAGCAATGTGTTGGCAAATCTCTCTGGTATAAGACTGGCTGTCATGTGTTATCCCTTAAATAATAATAAAATTACTTGCCTGAGAAACATATATAGCTGCCTGGAAATTTCTGATTTATTTAGCATTTAAATATCCGATGCATACTATCTTTTAAATGGTGACACCATTTATTTTGTTTGTGTTACCTGTTTCATCCTAACCGATTACCGAATGTAATGATCTCTTAAAGGCTAATGTATGATATTGATTCAATTAGTGCAGTCCCCTAAGCATTGTTTGTTATTTTCACCAATAAGTAGGTTCATTAAATAGTAAGTAATACAGTGCCAAATCAGAAAAAGTTGGGACAGTATGTTGAAATTGAAATTAAAACTGAAAACAGTGATTTGTAAATAATCTTTAATATGTATTGCACTCAGAACAATACAATAGCGCATTATTTGATGCTATACCTTGTGAATTTTATTGTTTTACAAAGAAACACTAATTTCAATTTTGATTCTTGCAACACATTTTTTAAAAAAAGGTGGGAGGGTAAAGCATTTACCACTTTATAATTTTGCCATTCCTTCTCACAACACTTACAAGATGTTTAGGGACTGAAGACATCAAGTGATGAAGTGTTTCAGGTGTTATTTTGTCCCATTCTTCCTACAAACAGGTCTTAAGGTGTGCAACAGTATGGGTTCATCATTGTCACATTTTTCGTTTCAAACTTCACCTGTTCGCTATTGGGGACAGAAGGGACAGGCACCCTCTTCTTCCACAGCCATGTCTTTGTAAAGTGTGCAGAATGTGGTTTTGCATTGTCTTGTTGAAATCTCCCTGGAAAAGGTGTCGTCTTGAAGGCAGCAAATGTTGCTCCAAAATCTCAGTTACTTTTCTGCATTAATGTGCCATCACAGAAGTGTAAGTTACCTTTGCCAAGGGCACTGACACAACCCCATACCATGACAGACCCTGGCTTTTGGACTTGTTGCTGGTAACAGTCTGGATGGCCCTTTTCATCTTTTGTCTGGAGAACATGGTGTCTATTTCTTCCATTAAAGACCTGGAATACTGATTCATCTCACCACAATACACATTTCCACTGTGTAATGATCCATCCAACATGCCTTGACATCCCAGAGGGCTTGACAAAGGTTTACCAAAGTAATCCCAAGCCCATGTGGTTATATCAGCTATAGATGAATGATGGTTCTTGATGCAGTGCCGCCTGAGGGATCAAAGATCACAGGTATTCAGCTTAGCCTTGAACTCTTGCCCTTTTCACTCAGAAATTCCTCCACGTTCCTAGAATCGCTTAATGATAGTATGCACCGTAGAGGCTGAAATATTCATAGTCCTTTCCTATAATTCTTTGAGGAACATTGTTTTTAATTATTTCAATAATTTTCTCATGCAGGCGGCACGGTGGTGTAGTGGTTAGCGCTGTCGCCTCACAGCAAGAAGGTCTGGGTTTGAGCCCCGTGGCCGGCGAGGGCCTTTCTGTGCGGAGTTTGCATGTTCTCCCTGTGTCCGCGTGGGTTTCCTCCGGGTGCTCCGGTTTCCCCCACAGTCCAAAGACATGCAGGTTAGGTTAACTGGTGACTCTAAATTGACCGTAGGTATGAATGTGAGTGTGAATGGTGTCTGTGTCTATGTGTCAGTCCTGTGATGACCTGGCGACTTGTCCAGGGTGTACCCCGCCTTTCGCCCGTAGTCAGCTGGGATAGGCTCCAGCTTGCCTGCGACCCTGTAGAACAGGATAAAGCGGCTAGAGATAATGAGATGAAATGAGATGAGATGAGATTTTCTCATGCAGTTGTTGACAAACTGGAGATCCTCGGCCCATCTTTGCTCCTAAATGACCAGGCCTTTCCTGGATACTGATTTTTTTTTTTCCCCAAATCATGTTTACAGTCATCTGTTGACATCACCTGTTTCAAATCACATCATTATTTCATTGTTTTATTTCATTACTAGCACTAAATTGCCCCCTTTCCAACTTTTTTGGAATGTGTTGCAGGCCTGAAAAGCAAGAATGAATGTATACAGAATTAACAAATGAAATGACGTTGACCAGAAAAAAAACATGAAATATCTTGGGTTCATTCTGTCTGCAGTGAAATACAAGTCAAAGTAAATTTAGAAATCAGTGATTGATTGATTGATTGATTGATTGATTGATTGATTGATTGATTGATTGATTGATTGATTTAAAATCGCATTTTGCATACCATTCCAACTTTTCTGATTTGGCATTGTAAATGTAGACTTTAGTTACAGGGAAGTAACACAATGACTCATAATAAAATACAATACACAACATCATACAATCATTTTATGTATTATTATTTTATGTTCCAGATTCTGCTTATACCATGGCAACTTACCAGAAATTATGTATTCATCTCTGTTAAATAACGTCATACATTTCTATCTATTTAGAGTTGCATTTAATGTTGTGGAGCATCCATGTGTTCATATCATTTATATTACACATTATAACATTATGTATACACAGTATAAACTGACTTTTTCCACAGATTTTACCTCACACCATTATATTTGACTATTCTCTTTATATATTCTGCACATTATGTATCATCTTGCCAAGACTATACTGTTTTCTTTGATTTAAAAAAAGAGGAAATAATTTGTAATATTTCATGAAATGATGCAGAGCATCTGGAAAACAAAGCCCTGTGACTTACTGTAAAACAATAAAAACAAATTAGGATTCTTACATTCTCAACAAATACACTACCGTTCAAAAGTTTGGGGTCACTTTGAAATTTCCTTATTTTTGAAAGAAAAGCACTGTTCTTTTCAATGAAGATCACTTTAAACTAATCAGAAATCCACTCTATACATTGCTAATGTGGTAAATGACTATTCTAGCTGCAAATGTCTGGTTTTTGGTGCAATATCTCCATAGGTGTATAGAGGCCCATTTCCAGCAACTCTCACTCCAGTGTTCTAATGGTACAATGTGTTTGCTCATTGCCTCAGAAGGCTAATGGATGATTAGAAAACCCTTGTACAATCATGTTAGCACAGCTGAAAACAGTTGAGCTCTTTAGAGAAGCTATAAAACTGACCTTCCTTTGAGCAGATTGAGTTTCTGGAGCATCACATTTGTGGGGTCGATTAAATGCTCAAAATGGCCAGAAAAATGTCTTGACTATATTTTCTATTCATTTTACAACTTATGGTGGTAAATAAAAGTGTGACTTTTCATGGAAAACACAAAATTGTCTGGGTGACCCCAAACTTTTGAACGGTAGTGTATATCTCAATATGTGTTTTACCTTGTAACTGTGCTGTTGTAGAAAATTATTCAGTACCTTTGACCAGCAAGAATCATTTCAGAAATATTAGCTGATGCCTATACTTTTACAGTGATGCTTATACTTTTACAGTCCAACACAGACCGTTGGCCTGTGCTATAAAAGAAAGCCGTCAATTCAGATTGGAAGCAGGAGGATAGAGTTTTAAACCTTGACTTTGGAAAGTTTAGCAGAGACAGATGAGATCTGTTTCGGATTATAAAAGAAATATTTTCCCATGTTACACAGGGACAACTATTTGGGCATCACTTTTAAATGGCAACAAGAATACAAAGAAATAATATGAGTGGTGAATCATATGAAGAGGGAAGTATCTTTCAGTTAAGAGCATACAAAGAAAGAACATGAGTGGTGAGTAGTGAATCATGAAGAGGGAAGTATCTTTCAATTAAGAGCAAAATTAAAGTTAGGCTTTCTCACCATTCTGCCCCCCCAGAGTAGTGTAAAATAAAAAGGAATGATATTAAAAAGAAACAATAACTTCTTCATGAGAGTTTTCATTTTGGGAAGGAAAAGCACAAAACAGCAGGTTCCCATATGGGTTTGTTAAACATTTAAGAACAATGGACTTAAATTCTTGTCCTTTTGAACCTCTGGGAAATTGGATCATGACTGCCTTTTCTCAGAATGCGTGGAACTAACATTCTGTTCTGATACCTAGAAAGAGAACCACAGCATGAATCATATTTATCTCTTCTAAGGTACAGCCCCATATTTGGGTGGTACTTTTCATCTTTTCATATTTATGCAGCCATAAAATTCTGAACCCTCTGGAAAACCAAAGAGCAGGAATAAGACCACATGAAAGAGAAAAGTCCCACAGGGGTATGTATGTGTTTAACTAAGAGAACTGGAGCTATGGGTGTCACGATGGTGCAGTGGTCATAGCACTGTCGCCTCACAGCAAGTAGGTTTTGGGTTCAAACCTGCTGGTCGACCGGGATGCAGTTTACATGTTCTCCTCATGCCTACGTGGGTTTCCTCCAGGTGCTCTGGTTTCCTCCCACAGTCCAAAGACATGTGGATTAGGTCAACTGGCTACTCTAAATTGCCCGTGAGTGTGAATGGTTGTTCGTCTCCATGTTAGCTCTGCGATAGATTGGTGAACTGCCCAGGGTGCACCCTACGTATCACCCAGTGTCAGCTAGGCTTGGCTCCAGCTCACCTGTGACCTGCAATGGATAAGCAGCATAGAAAATGAATGAGTTAGCTGAAGAGACACTGATCAGCCATAATCCAAAAAAAAAAAAAAACACTGACAGATGCAGTGAATAACACTGATTATCTTGTTACAGTGGCACCCGGATATGATATATTAGGCAACAAGTGAACAGTCAGTTCTTGAAGTTGATGTGTTGGAAGCAGGACAATGGGCAAATGTTAGGATCTGAGCAACACTGGAGAAATTGTGATGGCTAGACGACTGGGTCAGAGCATCTCCAAAGTGGTCCAAGGAAAGACAACTAGTGAACTGGCGAGAGGGTCATGGGCACCCAAGGCTCACTGATGCACATGGGGACCGAAGGCTAGTCCATTGGGTCTGATCCCACAAAAGAGCTACTGTAGCACACATTGCTGGCTTAAAAGTTAATGCTGGCTATGATAAAGAGGTGTCAGAGCACACAGTGCATCACAGCTGGCTACGTATGGAGCTACGTAGCTTCAGACCAGTCAGAATGCCCATGCTGACCCATGCCCACTGCTAAAAAGGGGCATGTGGATGTTACTTTGACACAAACCACCTACCTAAACATTGTTGCAGACCAAATACACCCCTTCATGGCAACAGTATTCCCTAATGGTAATGGCCTCTTTCAGAAAAAAAATGTTCAGGAATGGTTTAAGGAACATGACAAAGAGATCAAGGACTCCAAATTCCACAGATCTCAATCCGATCAAACAGCTGTGGGATGTGCTGGACAACAAGTCCAATCCATGGAGGCCTCACTTCACAGCATACAGGACTTAAAAGATCTGCTGCTAACATCTTGGTGCCAGATACCACAGCACATCTTCAGAGGTCTTGTGAAGTTCATGCCTTGAAGGGTCAGAGCTGATTGATGGCACAAGGGAGATCTACACAATATTAGGCAGGTGGTTTTAATGTTATGGCTGATCAGTATATAACTGATTGTATGTACAGTAGATCTGGGTATTTTTGAGAAGAGCTTATAAACATTCCTTAGATTCAAATTCTGTGGATAATGTTATAAGCAATAAAACAACATGGAATGCAACACAGTTGTGTCATGACAACCTTATGAAAATTATTTAATGTCTTACCACAAAACATGCAACTAATATGACACAAAACATTCACTACAGAGGTGCTATCTATGGTAGCCTGTAAATGCAAACATATTAACAAACCAAAACCGCAACTTCAAATCAGAAAACATAACAGCTAATTCAGAAACACGACAGCAAACTCAAAAACATGACAGCAAACTCGGAAACACTACAGCAAATTCACAAACATGACAGCAAATTTGGAAACATGACAGCAAATTCAGTAACATACAGTAAATTTGGAAACATGACACCAAATTCGGAAACACGACAGCAAACTCAGAAATATGACAGCAAATTCAGAAACACTGTAGCAAATTCAGAAACACTGCAGCAAATTCGGAAACACTGCAGCAAATTCGGAAACGTGACAGCAAATTCAGAAACACAACAACAAACTCAGAAACGTGACAGCAAATTTTTAACCATGGCAACAAATTTAGTAACATACATCAAATTTGGAAACACAACAGCAAATTCAAAAACATGACAACAAATTCAGAAACACAACAGCAAATTTGGAAACATGACAACAAATTCAGAAACATCGCAGCAAATTCGGAAACATGACGGTAAACTCGGAAATATGACAGTAAATTCAGAAACACGACAGCAAATTCGGAAACACGACAGCAAAGTCGGAAATATGACAGCAAATTCAGAAACACTAGCAAATTCAGAAACACTGTAGCAAACTCAGAAATACTGCAGCAAATTCGGAAACATGACAGCAAATTTGGAACCATGGCAACAAATTCAGTAACATACATCAAATTTGAAAACACAACAGCAAATTCAAAAACATGACAACAAATTCAGAAACACAACAGCAAATTTGGAAACATGACAACAAATTCGGAAACATCGCAGCAAATTCAGAAACATGACGGCAAACTCGGAAATATGACAGTAAATTCAGAAACACTGCAGCAAATTCAGAAACACTGCAGCAAACTCAGAAACATGGCAGCAAATTTGTAAACACAACAGCAAACTTGGAAACATGACAGCAAATTCAGAAACACTGCAGCAAATTCAGAAACACTGCAGCAAATTCGGAAACACTGCAGCAAATTCAGAAATGTGACAGCAAATTCGGAAACACAACAACAAACTCAGAAATGTGACAGCAAATTTGGAGCCATGGCAACAAATTTAGTAACATACATCAAATTTGGAAACACAACAGCAAATTCAAAAACATGACAACAAATTCAGAAACACAACAGCAAATTTGGAAACATGACAACAAATTCAGAAACATTGCAACAAATTCGGAAACATGACGGTAAACTCGGAAATATGACAGTAAATTCAGAAACACGACAGCAAATTCGGAAACACGACAGCAAACTCGGAAATATGACAGCAAATTCAGAAACACTGTAGCAAACTCAGAAATACTGCAGCAAATTCGGAAACACTGCAGCAAATTCGGAAACATGACAGCAAATTCGGAAACATGACAGCAAATTTGGAACCATGGCAACAAATTCAGTAACATACATCAAATTTGAAAACACAACAGCAAATTCAAAAACATGACAACAAATTCAGAAACACAACAGCAAATTTGGAAACATGACAACAAATTCGGAAACATCGCAGCAAATTCAGAAACATGACGACAAACTCGGAAATATGACAGTAAATTCAGAAACACTGCAGCAAATGCAGAAACACTGCAGCAAACTCAGAAACATGGCAGCAAATTTGTAAACACAACAGCAAACTTGGAAACATAACAGCAAATTCAGAAAAATTGCAGCAAACTCAGAAATCTCATCTCATCTCATCTCATTATCTCTAGCCGCTTTATCCTTCTACAGGGTCACAGGCAAGCTGGAGCCTATCCCAGCTAACTACGGGCGAAAGGCGGGGTACACCCTGGACAAGGCAAACTCAGAAATATGACAGCTAATTCAGAAACACTGCAGTAAACTTGGAAACATGACAGCAAACTCAGAAACATGACAACAAACTCAGAAACATGACAGCAAACTCAGAAACATGACAACAAATTTGGAAACATGACAGAAAATTTGGAAATGCTACAGCAAATTCAGAAAAATGACAGCAAACTTGGAAACACGACAGCAAACTCGGAAACATGACAGGAAACTCGGAAATACGACAGCAAATTCAGAAACACGACAGGAAACTCAGAAACACGACAGGAAACTCGGAAACACGACAGCAAATTTGGAAACACGATAGCAAATTCGGAAACACAATAGCAAACTCGGAAACACGACAGCAAACTCAGAACACGACAGGAAACCCCGAAACATGACAGCAAATTCGGAAACAAAACAGCAAATTTGGTAAGACAACAGCAATTTTAGAAATGACTGCAAATTTTTAATAACATGATAGCAATTTTGGAAACCCAAAGCAAACTCAGAAATACAATATAAACTTTGGAAACAAACAGAAAATTCAGACAGCAAGTTCAGAAACACCACAGTAAATGGGCAGCACCTTGGAGCCTATGCTAGCAAACGAATTCCTCCACCTCTAATTGCAATTTTTAGATATTTATCGGCAATTTATTGCTACTTATACATGTATGCGTTCTACTAGTTGTATTTTTATTTTTAAAAATATAATAATAATCTCAGTGCAGTGTTTGGTTGCACATGATAACTTCATAAGCCCTGTGACCAGCTCACACCACAGTCTTTTTTAATATCTCCTCCAAGGTTGCAGTCATTTTTGAGGAGTTCCTGAAAGCAGAGAAATGTATACTTGTTCAAACTTAATTTGATAAATAGTCTTTGCTGGAACAAAACATTTTCCTGCAGTCCTCTGACTAACCCAGGAATGGCTATATGAGTGTTGTGTTCTGGATATGTGTGTTGTTTCAATGGTCAGGTCTTTAAATAGCATGTGAGACATTCCTGAATACTTTGTGACTTCTGCCACCTTCAATAATGATGAGTTACAACATGAGCCCCAGCGATTGTTATACTTTCCAGTTTTGAAGTAGTATCCCAACCCTTATCAGTCATGAACTGTGTTATATTTTAATTTCAGTGAAAACAAGCTCTGTATACATCAGAAAAACAGGCTATATTAAGAGCTTTAACATGTTACTTATATGTAAACAAGTAATAATTACCTTGAATTACCTTCTTAAATTTGCCAGACTTATTAAAATGCATGAATGTGTTCTTTACTTAGACGAGAGGTACTACGCATCCATGAGAGTCAAGGCATCGATGACCTCAGAGAACCTCACTGGGAGCTGATGCTTTGCCTCGTGGTGGTCGTCTTTATTCTCTACTTTAGCCTGTGGAAGGGCGTTAAATCCTCTGGAAAGGTACTAATTAGCCTGAGCATAATTTTAAAATTAAATTACAATATACACCAATCAGCCATAAAATGAAAAAAAAAAAAAAAACCTGACAGGTGAAGTGAATAACATTGATTATCTCATTACAATGGCTCCTGTCAAGGGGTGGGATATATTAGGCAGCAAGAGAAGTTCTTGAAGTTGATGTGTTGGAAGCAGGAAAAATGAGCAAACGTAAGGATCTGAGTGACTTTGACAAGGGCCAAATTGTGATGGTCAGATGGCTGGATCTGAGTATCTCCAAAATGGCACATCTTGTGTGGTGTTCCCGGTATGCACTGGTTAGTATGCGCAAAAAGTGTTCCAAGGAAGGACAACTGGTGAACCAGCAACAGGGCCATGGGAGTCGAAGGCTCACTGATTCACATGGGGCACGAAGGCTCGCCCAGCTTTCTGTTTTGGCCAGAAGTAACTTCTTCAGTTTGTGCTACAGTAGCTCTTCTGTGGGATTGGTCCATATGCTCTAGCCTTCATGCCCCATGTAAATCAATGAGCCTTCGACACCCATGACTTTGTCGCCAGTTCACCGGTTGTCCTTCCTTGGACCAATTTTGGTAGGAACTAACCACTGCATACTGGGAACAGCCCACAAAGTGTGCCATTATGGAGATGCTCAGTCCCAGTCATCTCACCATCACAATTTGGCCCTTGTCAGAGTCACTCAGATCCTTACATTTGCCCATTTTTCCTGCTTCCAACACATCAACTTCGAGAACTGACTGTTCTCTTGCTGCCTCATATACCCCACCCCTTGGCAGGTTCGATTGTAACAACATAATCAATGTTATTCACTTCACCTGTCAGTGTTTTTAATTTTATGGCTGATCGGTGTATTATTATGCGATATACTATGCTGATTATTTTACAGTCTATTGTTTTGTATATTATTTATTCCAAAGATTCTCTGCACATCGGTACTTGCATCCCATACTGGTGGAAATGCAATAAATTCTAAGTAGTATAACTACATAGCATTTATTTCTAAAACAAGAAATAAGTACTAATATAACTTTACACATTGCATGTACTGTATTTTTCAGCATGTTTTTTTTAACACGTTTTACTTTTACTTGAGAAGAAACCAGTAATTTTTAAATTATGAGTCATTTTTAGATTTTGTTATTTGCATGCCATTTTTGATGCATGAAATCATTGAGTAATCAGGATATGTTTTATAATAATTTATGCATGAAAGGATTCTAAAGCTGTGAGTAGATATGAAAGTGTCTGGAGACAGGAAATATTCATGCCATTCTGAAAACCAGATGCAACATTTTGGATGACATTCTCTATAATTCATTTATTTTTTTTAAATAAATATGTGAATGTGTTTTCATTTTTATATTTTTTTATCTTGAGTGAACATTTTTATTGGACGTTTTTATCATGGTTATTTTAGGTGGTGTACATCACTGCCACCATGCCCTACATTGTACTTCTGGTGTTGCTGATCCGAGGCATCACACTACCTGGTGCTATGAATGGAATCCGTGCGTACCTCTACATTGACCTCAATAAGCTCAACAATCCTCAAGTGAGCCAACTGATTAACTTCAGTTTCAGTGAACTTGGAACTAACTATCATCTTATCAATTTACTATATTACCATTAAGAAAATTATTTACATCTAATAACATTATAGCATACCCTTATAACATTTAACAGTTATTCCATGAAATCAAGTCGTACATGAGCTGATAGCCGACAAGGCGCGTAGCACTGAGTTGGCTTTAAGCCATGTATGATGAGATTGAGTGGAATAACTGTTTTATTCTATGCACATTCACTGGATTTTGAGAAACAGAGCATTTTTATTTTTATGTTTTGCAAATTCGATAAATTAAAACTTTATACAAAACGTCCGACAAAATCATTTCCACTTAGAATGTAAACGAACTGGCAAAATGACAGTAGCAATTTGTGAAAAATGCTATAATAAAGCATTTAATATTGTTATTTAATATTTAATATATTATTATATTAATATTAATAATATTAATATAATAAGATATGTTCTTACCATCAAAAACTTTCATTCCATATTTTGTTGTGCTTTTTTTTTGTATTTTTTTACATTTTGTTTTCAAGTAGAGTTTTTAGTTCATCCTCGGTTGCTTCAGTAACATGCTCTGCCATTTTATTTTTCTCTGCTCACGGTATATGAGCTGATAGCCTAGTAGTAGAGTAGCCAATCAGAGTACGCGATTGCTCATATCCAGTGAATGTGGATAGAATAGTATGTATTATCCTTGGGACTAGTTATGATCTTCTGATCAATTTACTGTGTGCATTGTTATTTGCATTGTTATCTATATGTGTCATGTCTTGTTTTCTGTATGTATTGTTGTCTTTTGTATGTTGCAGGTTTGGATTGAAGCTGCCACTCAGATATTCTACTCTCTCGGGGCTGGTTTTGGTGTGCTTATCGCCTTTGCCAGCTACAATAAATTTGACAACAACTGCTATAGGTAAGACACACTCATTGATGTGATCTGTTGGGACTGGGTATCATGGTCTCCATCACCAGCACTGTATCATGGACACTGCAGCTCTGTGCATTTCATTCCCATCTTTCTGTGTCATTAAATAGACAGTGGTTCAGGTAAATGATGGTTATCTCCGTCTTTCTCCTTGGAGCTGTCGCTTAATTGACTAAGAGCTATAGCCTGTGTCAAATTTATGCTCTTACCAGGCTAATGTCATTTCTGCTTTGTGTTACTGTCCAAAGGACATACGGTATCAGATAGAAGGAGCCTTAAGCATTACTGATAAGAGTTGGTGTGTCTTTTTAATCGAGAAATATTATGAATTGAGGGACTATGCTGTTTCTACATTATAAACTACATCATCAAGTACATCATTCTCATCTCATCTCATTATCTCTAGCCACTTTATCCTTCTACAGGGTCGCAGGCAAGCTGGAGCCTATCCCAGCTGACTACGGGCGAAAGGCGGGGTACACCCTGGACAAGTCGCCAGGTCATCACAGGGCTGACACATAGACACAGACAACCATTCACACTCACATTCACACCTACGGTCAATTTAGAGTCACCAGTTAACCTAACCTGCATGTCTTTGGACTGTGGGGGAAACCGGAGCATCCGGAGGAAACCCACGCGGACACGGGGAGAACATGCAAACTCCGCACAGAAAGGCCCTCGCCGGCCACGGGGCTCGAACCCGGACCTTCTTGCTGTGAGGCGACAGCGCTAACCACTACACCACCGTGCCGCCCTCAAGTACATCAAATTACGTTAAATACTTATCTCATCTCATTATCTCTAGCCGCTTTATCCTGTTCTACAGGGTCGCAGGGTTAAATACTTCTACTCAAGGAAATTGGTCACACAGCACTAAACATGTCCATGTCATAATTGTTTGGAACAATTTGCATAATGAACGTTAAGACTAGATTTAGGAGTGGGGATTAGGGCATTTGGACCCTTCTTTCAACTTCATTTATGTGAATTGATATTATTTTATTTTTGAAATTAGATTCTTGTTCTGACTAAAATGATAAACAAATATAATAGCAAAGTACAAATTCCAAGAAACTGTTAGGCTACTATCACACTGTCTTGTATCTTGCCACATAAGTGGCGTGTGGGTCAAACGGCAAGAAATGAGGCATATTTTGTCCAAAATTAAAGTCCTGTGACGTTTCTGTGGCGTATCTGGGGTTTGTATGGGGTTCAAGGGATGGAAAGTTATGGCGTACTGAGACAAATGCGTGGCGTATGATGCGTTGCTGTGGCATAACCGTTTCGTTGCTTTTATTGGCATGGCTTTTTGTTCTTATGTGTGATATTGCTGCTGCGTAGCTTTCGTTTTTATGGCATACATGTGATGTATATGTGATGCATCAAAGCTGCTACGTATGTGCTACGAATTTTTAAGTGCGGACTTAAAAATACGCCGCACCCTGGCGTACAAGGAGATCGTGTTACGCATCCTAGAGTATTAGCTACGTAAGCTGGCGATGCTGTGACGTTCCTTTCTTACTGCCACGTATCCCGATATGCCGTACATACGCAAGGCTGAAACACCAATGTGTGAACCAAGCATTAGTGTCCATATATTTTCTTGCAACACAGTGAAAACAAATAAGAGCATGCCTATATAATGCCTAACTACACAGGTTTTACATATACATTTACATTTGATTCAAAAGTTCATGCCTTTTTGGGGAGATTTCATTTGCCACTACCTAGTTCTGCCCTGTCACATGACTGCTACCAAATGGAGATGGTTAGGACTAACGTGTGTTTTCTTCTGAGATATGTGAGGCCACTGCATCTTTTCAGACTGCTATTCATGGAACACTACAGTGTGGTTTTTCAGAGGAAAGCACTAACTGTGCTCTTCTGCATACATAAGCTCACAGAGGCCAATGATTGGTTACTATCACTGTGATTACAGGGAAGAGAGTGAACCCACCCTTCCCACCCGGACAGCATGATTGATTTTGCTCTCTTGGACTTCTGACCACAGATATCTGGGGCATCATTGGGATTTCAACTCACAGTATGACAAACACTTTTCTCTTGCATCACTCCACCCAGGAGTCCCTGGAGAAACTTTTTAATCGAAATTACAGATCAGCTGTATATCATCATAAGCACTGACTTCTCAGTTATTACTGGGCACTGTCATAAACAGGTCAATGCTCTTTTCACATGCTCTTTTCACTTACTCTGTAAGTGTACTTCTATGCATAGACGCTCCAAAACTGGCCACATTTCTGACACAAAGACTAAAAATCACTAGAGAACACTCCAGCAACACCCTGAAGTCATTTGTTGAACTGTGTTAACAGCCTGAACTCATGTTAACCAGGCCCGATGATAGCTCAATGAGGTAATTAAACATGAGATCTCACACAGGCTGTCATTCATCATTAACCTTATTTTCCCCCATTAGACGAACAATAGCTTGGCTCCATGCTAGTGGGGAAGCAAGGCTTTCTAATCTTTGGATTAAATGATAAAATGTCACTCAGAGCCGAGACATGGTTCCAAAAACAAATGTGAATTTAGATTTGCTTTTTGTTTAGGAGATGATAGAAAGCCTGTGAAAGAGTCCATGTTTTGGTGAAAGCGCAGATTGACTCATTGAAGGGATCATAGATAGTAGTGGCAAGTCTTCCATTAGTTTTTACTATCATTTAAAGTACATATCTTCAAGTTGCAAATAGTTTTTAAGCAATCACTGTGCAATGGTTTTATCCTTTTCATTTGGATGAATCTGTGATATCTAGATTACTTTGGCAAACCTTGATCAAGTAATATAATACAGAGTTACATCTACAAATGCTGGTTACAACTTTACTGTGCAAAAAGGAAGTCTTATGTTAACTGTGTTCAGAAGCACTGTTGACTTCTCTGGGATTGGAAGCATCTGGGATGGACCATCAGATGAATCAGCATTCTAGGTCATTTATTTATTGTTTGATTTATTTATGTAAGAAATGGACGCGGGGCGGCACGGTGGTGTAGTGGTTAGCGCTGTCACCTCACAGCAAGAAGGTCCTGGGTTCGAGCCCCGGGGCCGGCGAGGGCCTTTCTGTGTGGAGTTTGCATGTTCTCCCCGTGTCCGCGTGGGTTTCCTCCGGGTGCTCCGGTTTCCCCCACAGTCCAAAGACATGCAGGTTAGGTTAACTGGTGACTCTAAATTGACCGTAGGTGTGAATGTGAGTGTGAATGGTTGTCTGTGTCTATGTGTCAGCCCTGTGATGACCTGGCGACTTGTCCAGGGTGTACCCCGCCTTTCGCCCGTAGTCAGCTGGGATAGGCTCCAGCTTGCCTGCGACCCTGTAGAAGGATAAAGCGGCTAGAGATAATGAGATGAGAATGAGATGAGATGAGAAATGGACGCTGCGTACTCTGGACCAAAGACTAAAAGGACCATCCAGACTGTTACCAGCAACAAATCCAAAAGCCAGGGTCTGTCATGGTATAGGGGTTGTGTCAGTGCCCTTGGCAAAGGTAACTTAGACTTCTGTGATGGAGCATTAATGCAGAAAAGTACTTTGAGATTTTGGAACAACATATGCTGCCTTCAAGACAACACCTTTTCCAGGGATATTTCAACAAGATACTGCAAAACTACATTCTGCACAGATTACAAAGGCATGGCTGTAGAAGAAGAGAGTACCTGTCCCCTCTGTCCCCAATAGAGAATGTGTGGTGAATTTTGACACGAAAAATATGACAATTACAACCCCGTACTGTTGCACACCTGAAGACCTGTTTGCAGGAGTAATGGGACAAAATAACACCTGAAACAAGTAATCACTTGGTGTCTTTGGTCCCTAAACATCTTTTAAGTGTTGTCAGAATGAAATGCAACATGATGAAATCTTAAACTGTCCCAACTTTTTTTTAAAATATGTTGCAAGAATCAAAATGCGTTTTTAAGTTTGAAACAACAACAACAATACATTTCATGAGATAAAATATCAAATGATGTGCTGCTGTGCTGTTTTGAGTGCAATACAGGTCAAAGATTAGTTACAAATCATTGATTTCAGTTTTAATTTCAATTTCTACATACCCTCCCAACTTTTTTCTGATTTGGGATTGCATATCCAACCTTGCCCTGTTTGGGGCGCTAGAGAGTTTAAAGGACAAAATTGATAGCAAGAATTTATGGATCATGTCAACTCAGTGTGTCAAATACAAGTATATACTTGTATACTGTAATATGTTGTAGACTTCCTCTCGTTATGAAGAAATACAATCACTTTCAGAAATATTATTGATCCAAATAAATACAAAAATATAGCGGTAACGCTTTTTATAACAATCCAAGACAGCCATAATGTAAATCCTAACTGATGTAAACCCATGGTGTATTGTACTCTTGCAGGGACGCCCTCATGACCAGCACCATAAACTGCATCACCAGTTTCTTCTCAGGGTTTGCCATCTTCTCAGTGCTGGGTTACATGGCCCATGAGCATGGTGTCAGCATTAAGGAAGTGGCCACAGATGGTGTGTATGTCGCATCTCTTTATCAGCTTTAGACATAGATTTTAATCAGCTTTAAAATGAGTTTTAACTTGATTGCATAATTCCATCATTTTATAATGCTGAATCATAAAATAATAACAACCGTGTCCAGATCATTAGAAAACCTGATACCCGAAAATCTATGAATGTAATTAATACCAGTTCACTTAGTGGAATATTTATTAGTAGTATTTTTGGAGGAATTATGATTAATGATTGTGCTATTTCTTATTGCATAATATAACCATAAAGTGCTTCCTGTTCTATGTGTGCTGTGTTGTTATTCCTTGGAATATCAGTGTTTACTACTATCTCTTTCCAATATGTGTTTGAATGCAGGGCCTGGGCTTGTGTTCATTATCTACCCAGAGGCCATTTCCACTCTCCCTGGCTCCACTTTCTTTGCCATATTCTTCTTCATCATGCTTCTAACTCTAGGCATTGACAGCTCTGTAAGTCGCTTACTGAGGAATTAAAAAAATAATAATAAAAAATAAAAACCCCTTAATCTCAAATCAGCAAACATAAGGTTTTTTTTTTCAATGTGCTGGCTCTCTTTGATGCTATATATGGAAATGTAGGTGTGTCAAAGAGTCCATATAAGGGATTTTCTAAGTGGGAATGCCTTTAAGATGGGCATAGTAGTGTACCTTTGTGTCCATATATGGAAGTAAACAGACGGATATCATTAGCATTCATGTACTGTATGCTCAAACATTGTTTGTTTGTTTGTTTGTTTGTTTTAGCCAGCTAGCTGCTATGAGCAGGATCATAAGAGGATTTCTGTGAGGATAAGCACAAACTATAAATGCTTATTATTGTAATACTAGCATCAAGCAGTTAGCTCATAAATATTCCATATCTTCATTGTTAAAGGAACAGTCCACCGTATTTCCATAATGAAATATGCTCTTATCTGAATTGAGACGAGCTTCTCCGTACCTCTCCGAGCTTTGCGCGACCTCCCAGTCAGTCAGACGCAGTCAGACGCGCTGTCACTCCTGTTAACAATGTAGCTAGGCTCAGTATGGCCAACGGTATTTTTGGGGGCTGTAGTTAGATGCGACCAAACTCTTCCGCGTTTTTCCTGTTTACATAGGTTTATATGACCAGTGATATGAAACAAGTTCAGTTACACAAATTGAAACGTAGCGATTTTCTATGCTATGGAAAGTCCGCACTATAACGACAGGCGTACTAACACCTTCTGCGCGCTTCGGCAGCGCATTGATATCTGAGCTCCGTATCAATGCGCTGCCGAAGCGCGCAGAAGGTGTTAGTACGCCTGTCATTATAGTGCGGACTTTCCATAGCATAGAAAATCGCTACGTTTCAATTTGTGTAACTGAACTTGTTTCATATCACTGGTCATATAAACCTATGTAAACAGGAAAAACGCGGAAGAGTTTGGTCGCATCTAACTACAGCCCCCAAAAATACCGTTGGCCATACTGAGCCTAGCTACATTGCTAACAGGAGTGACAGTGCGTCTGACTGCGTCTGACTGACTGGGAGGTCGCGCAAAGCTCGGAGAGGTACGGAGCAGCTCGTCTCAATTCAGATAAGAACATATTTCATTATGGAAATACGGTGGACTGTTCCTTTAACACTAGGTAACTAGCTAATATATGCAAATGTGACAGGGTTTCTGAGAGGATTTCTAAGTCATATTAATAAATGTAAATGATAGTCACCATTAAAATTAGCCACCTAGCTACCATCAACAATCCTGACAGGATTTCTGAGAGGATTCTTAAATCATATTAATAAATGTCAGTGATAGTCACCATTAAAATTAGCCACCTAGCTACCATTAACAAACCTGACAGGATTTCTGAGAGGATTTTGAAGTCAAATTTCTACATCAAATGCGTGTCGTGTTTTACTGTTAATGCTAACTAGTATGCTAACAGAAAAAAAAAACTGATAGATTTTGATTTGGGGCGGCACGGTGGTGTAGTGGTTAGCGCTGTCGCCTCACAGCAAGAAGGTCCGGGTTCGAGCCCCGTGGCCGGCGAGGGCCTTTCTGTGCGGAGTTTGCATGTTCTCCCCGTGTCCGCGTGGGTTTCCTCCGGGTGCTCCGGTTTCCCCCACAGTCCAAAGACATGCAGGTTAGGTTAACTGGTGACTCTAAATTGAGCGTAGGTGTGAATGTGAGTGTGAATGGTTGTCTGTGTCTATGTGTTAGCCCTGTGATGACCTGATGACTTGTCCAGGGTGTACCCCGCCTTTCGCCCGTAGTCAGCTGGGATAGGCTCCAGCTCGCCTGCGACCCTGTAGAACAGGATAAAGTGGCTAGAGATAATGAGATGAGATGAGATTTTGATTTGTCTGTACTAAAGAAGTTTCAATTGTTAAAGTATGAGTGATCTAGAAACATAAGTCCTCTGCCGCCTAAGAAATTCTACCTCATGGATCCAGGAACAACAATCACTGACACAGATCAGTTCAGCAGTGGGTTTCCCAAAAGCCTCTTAACACTAAGAGCATCTTATCTAGGAGAGACAGTGTTTATTATGTTGCGTGCTCTATCATTTAACAATGATCTTTGTGTTGCAATGCGCTTAGGAAACTCAGGCCAGAGATGTTTCTCTGTTTACTGAAGGACAAACATAAGTATACACTCACCGGCCACTCTATTAGGAACACCCATCCACCTGCTGTTTTATGCAGTTCTCTAATCAGCCAATCCCTTGACAGCAGCACAATGCATCAAATCATACAGATACAAATCAAGAGCATCAATTAATGTTCACTTCAAACATCAGAATGGGAAAAATTGTGATCTCAAAGTGTGACTTTCTTTCACTGTGGCATGGGTGTTGGTTTGAGCCAGATGGACTGGTTTGAGTATTTCAGAAACTGCTGATCTCCTGGGGTTTTCACACACAACAGAATGGTGCGAAAAACAAAAAAACATTGAGTTGATAAGAGAGGTCAGAGAAAAATGGCCAGATTAGTTCGAGCTGCCAGGAAGGATATAGTAATTCATAGCAATTCGTTACAACCGTGGTGAGCAGAAAAGCATCTCAGCATGCAACAGGAGAAGACCACATTGGGTTTCCATTCCTGTAGCCAAGAACAGGAATCTTAGAATCAAGAACAAGTTCCTACTAAAGTGGCCGGTAAGTGTATACCCACATTTAGGAGTGTGGTGTAGCGATATGATTGGATAATGTAATATCAGGAAGCAGTGTTGGCAGTGCGATAGGGTAAATTCAGCGGGTGAGAGAAAATTACGGAGCAGGAGAACCTTATGAAAAAACAGAGAACAGACGTGGGAGCGAAGATAAGTTTCAAGGATTTAACTGGAACTAGGCAAAACAAGTTGCAAGCATCCAAAACAAATATCTCTATCATGAAAATAAGCAAACTTAACAGGATATTTCAGAAAGAGTCATGTATGATATCAGGCTTATAAAATTAGTCTTTTATCCCATACATGCCTGTGCAAAGACTCTTCTGGAAACATAAGTTATATTCCTAGTAACAAAAGCTACAAAGCTTTTTGTTTTGTTTTGTTTTGTTTTAAGTATGACCAAAAAAAAAAAAATCTATCTTTTAGCCCAAAGATCTTCCAGACGAACACAACTTGCTCTTTAGAAATTTTCTTTGGATGATCAGTGAGACAAAGGAAAGTTAATGACATGAATGAATGAATGAATGAATGAATGAATGATAATTTTTGTGATAATATAATGTAGATAAAATGAAGATAATGTAGATATTTCGCAAAATAATGCACAAAAGATTATGTAGGCACCTTGTAGAACTTGTTTTGTCATCAGCATGCCACCAACAAACTTGTAGGGAAAAAAACTTGTTGGCAGGAACACATAATGGAAATTCTGATAAAACTGAAACAAATTATGGTAACACATTAGCACATCATACACAAACATACTCATGTTTATTCCTCCCCATACCCATACGCTGTTTCCTTTCTGTACAGATGGGGGGCATGGAAGCAGTCATCACTGGACTCACAGATGACTTCAAGATCCTAAGGAGAAACAGGAAATTGTTCACCTTTATCACTGCATTTGGGACCTTCCTGGTTGCCATATTGTGCATTACGAAAGTATGAATCATCTCATTACATAACCGTACAAGTGAGACAATGGGAACTTTTTGAGGCAACGTACATGACCAGTTCATATGAGATTATATACAGTGGTGCTTGAAAGTTTGTGAACCCTTTAGAATTTTCTATATTTATGCATAAATATGACCGAAAACATCATCAGATTTTCACACAAGTCCTAAAAGTAGATAAACAGAACCCAGTTAAACAAATGAGACAAAAATATTATACTTGGTCATTTATTTAGTGAGGAAAATGATCCAATATTACATATCTGTGAGTGGCAAAAGTATGTGAACCTTTGCTTTCAGTATCTGGTGTGACCCCCTTGTGCAGCAATAACTGCAACTAAACATTTCCGGTAACTGTTGATCAGTCCTGCACACCGGCTTGGAGGAATTTTAGCCCATTCCTCTGGACAGAACAGTTTCAACTCTGGGATGTTGGTGGGTTTCCTCACATGAACTGCTCGCTTCAGGTCCTTCCACAACATTTCGATTGGATTAAGGTCAGGACTTTGACTTGGCCATTCCAAAACATTAACTTTATTCTTCTTTAGCCATTCTTTGGTAGAATGACTTGTGTGCTTAGGGTCGTTGTCTTGCTGCATGACCCACCTTCTCTTGAGATTCAGTTTATGGACAGATGTCCTGACATTTTCCTTTAGAATTCGCTGGTATAATTCAGAATTCATTGTTCCATCAATGATGGCAAGCTGTCCTGGCCCAGATGCAGCAAAACAAGCCCAAACCATGATACTACCACCACCATGTTTCACAGATGGGATAAGGTTCTTATGCTGGAATGCAGTGTTTTCCTTTCTCCAAACATAACGCTTCTCATTTAAACCAAAAAGTTCTATTTTGGTCTCATCCATCCACAAAACATTTTTCCAATAGCCTTCTGGCTTGTCCACGTGATCTTTAGCAAACTGCAGATGAGCAGCAATGTTCTTTTTGGAGAGCAGTGGCTTTCTCCTTGCAACCCTGCCATGCATACCATTGTTGTTCAGTGTTCTCCTGATGGTGTACTCATGAACACTGACATTAACCAATGTGCGAGAGGCCTTCAGTTGCTTAGAAGTTACCCTGGGGTCCTTTGTGACGTTGCCGACTATTACACGCCTTGCTCTTGGAGTGATCTTTGTTGGTCGACCACTCCTGGGGAGGCTAACAATGGTCTTGAATTTCCTCCATTTGTACACAATCTGTTTGACTGTGGATTGGTGGAGTCCAAACACTTAAGAGATGGTTTTATAACCTTTTCCAGCCTGATGAGCATCAACAACGCTTTTTCTGAGGTCCTCAGAAATCTCCTTTGTTCGTGCCATGATACACTTCCACAAAGATGTGTTGTGAAGATCAGACTTTGATAGATCCCTGTTCTTTAAATAAAACAGGGTGCCCACTCACACCTGATTGTCATCCCATTAATTGAAAACACCTGACTCTAATTTCACCTTCAAATTACCTGCTAATCCTAGAGGTTCACATACTTTTGCCACTCACAGATATGTAATATTGGATCATTTTCCTCACTAAATAAATGACCAAGCATAATATTTGTCTCATTTGTTTAACTGGGTTCTCTTTATCTACTTTTAGGACTTGTGTGAAAATCTGATGATGTTTTTGGTCATATTTATGCAGAAATATAGTAAATTCTAAAGGGTTCACAAACTTTCAAGCACCACTGTACATATAAAAAAAGAAATGGGGCAGCATGGTGGTGTAGTGGTTAGCGCTGTCACCTCACAGCAAGAAGGTCCGGGTTCAAGCCCCGTGGCCGGCGAGGGCTTTTCTGTGTGGAGTTTGCATGTTCTCCCCGTGTCCGCGTGGGTTTCCTCCGGGTGCTCCGGTTTCCCCCACAGTCCAAAGACATGCAAGTTAGGCTAATCGGTGGCTCTAAATTGTCCGTAGGTGTGAATGTGAGTGTGAATGGTTGTTTGTCTCTATGTGTCAGTCCTGCGATGATTTGGTGACTTGTCCAGGGTGTACCCCGGCTCTCGCCTTTAGTCAGCTGGGATAGGCTCCAGCTTGGCCGCAACTGTGCACAGGATAAGTGATTATGGATTATGGATGGATGGATGGATGGAAAAACAATGTTATAAATTGATATTGACAACATCCACAATTCACAAGATATTGCTACAACATTCTCAGCTTGAAATACACTCCTTACTTAGCTTTGTTATGCCTTGTTGGAAAAGCAGGATAATAAATACAGAAGATATATAACCTTTCTGCATGCTTTTACTGCATAAAGCATGATTATCTCATAAATTCTGAAGATAACTGTTGTTTCACCTGTAAGCTGTTAGATACAGAGAACCATGGTATTCGAGCTCACATGCCTTTTTGTACATGTGGTCAATAATCATTATGTAATTTCTGAAAATCACTAACTTGAATATTAAACATTTATCAGATTTATCAAATAAGGGCCAGGTTAGGAAGTTAAGACATGAATTGGCACATAAACTTATGTGATAGTTTGTCACTGGGGTTCAAAGTGTTTTAATTGCTTGAAATGTTTTCATAATTGGATCTTTTTTCTTTTTTTTTCCGGATACTGTTTTCCATAGGGAGGGATTTATGTCTTCACCTTATTGGACCACTATGCTGCAGGGACGTCTATTCTGTTTGGAGTTCTTGTGGAGGCCATAGGAGTGTCCTGGTTCTATGGTAGGTAATTCAGGCCAGTTCAATTCAACAAAACATTACTGTCTAGAGGACATGATACAATAAATTATCATACATGGCAGTTACCAAACACATGAAAGAACGTACCATTTCTAACCAGAACTTAACCCAAAACTATTTTTGTCTAAGCAGCGCTGCACACTACCACACTAGTTAGAGTTTAATTGCCTCAGTGACTCTCACGGTTACCAGACGACCAACCCCCCACTGTAACCCTAGCTATATGAGAGGCCAAGGGCTATAGAAACGGAGATCAATGTTGCCTAATGTGTCTCAAAAGACTGGTTAGTACGGGGATGGGAGACTACCTGGGAAGACCAGGCCCTGGCGGGGGAGGGACTTTGATTTGATGAGTAAAGTTGTGTGTAAATGTTTGCATAAGCCAAACTGAACAAAAATTTTCCGCCATATTTAAAAGAGTTTCAGAAAGGCTGATTTTCTTTGTACTCATGTACATATGTCGATCAACCATAAAGTGCAAAGCGTTTTCCTGACACAACTCATTTGCAGGTAGTGACATCCAGAAAAATCCATAAATCTTAAAGTACACAGACAGCTGGAAGCAGAAAACGATCAATCAGGGTAAAGCTTGAAAAACAGAAGTGGAAATGATTTTGATTCACTTCTATGACAATAACAATATTTAATAATAATAATAATAATAATAATAATAATAATAATAAGTGAGTACTACAACCCCGATTCCAAAAAAGTTGGGACAAATTACAAATTGTAAATAAAAACGGAATGCAATGATGTGGAAGTTTCAAAATTCCATATTTTATTCAGAATAGAACATAGATGACACATCAAATGTTTAAACTGAGAAAATGTATCATTTAAAGAGAAAAATGAGGTGGTTTTAAATTTCATGACAAGAACACATCTCAAAAAAAAGTTGGGACAAGGCCATGTTTACTACTGTGAGACATCTCCTTTTCTCTTTACAACAGTCTGTAAACGTCTGGGGACTGAGGAGACAAGTTGCTCAAGTTTAGGGATAGGAATGTTAACCCATTCTTGTCTAATGTAGGATTCTAGTTGCTCAACTGTCTTAGGTCTTTTTTGTCGTATATTCCGTTTTATGATGCGCCAAATGTTTTCTATGGGTGAAAGACCTGGACTGCAGGCTGGCCAGTTCAGTACCCGGACCCTTCTTCTACGCAGCCATGATGCTGTAATTGATGCAGTATGTGGTTTGGCATTGTCATGTTGGAAAATGCAAGGTCTTCCCTGAAAGAGACGTCGTCTGGATGGGAGCATATGTTGCTCTAGAACCTGGATATACCTTTCAGCATGGATGGTGTCTTTCCAGATGTGTAAGCTGCCCATGCCACACGCACTAATGCAACCCCATACCGTCAGAGATGCAGGCTTCTGAACTGAGCGCTGATAACAACTTGGGTCGTCCTTCTCCTCTTTAGTCCGAATGACACAGCGTCCCTGATTTCCATAAAGAACTTCAAATTTTGATTCATCTGACCACAGAACAGTTTTCCACTTTGCCACAGTCCATTTTAAATGAGCCTTGGCCCAGAGAACACATCTGCGCTTCTGGATCATGTTTAGATACGGCTTCTTCTTTGAACTATAGAGTTTTAGCTGGCAACGGCGGATGGCACGGTGAATTGTGTTCACAGATAATGTTCTCTGGAAATATTCCTGACCCCATTTTGTGATTTCCAATACAGAAGCATGCCTGTATGTGATGCAGTGCCGTCTAAGGGCCCGAAGATCACGGGCACCCAGTATGGTTTTCTGGCCTTGACCCTTACGCACAGAGATTCTTCCAGATTCTCTGAATCTTTTGATGATATTATGCACTGTAGATGATGATATGTTCAAACTCTTTGCAATTTTACACTGTCGAACTCCTTTCTGATATTGCTCCACTATTTGTCGGCGCAGAATTAGGGGGATTGGTGGTCCTCTTCCCATCTTTACTTCTGAGAGCCGCTGCCACTCCAAGATGCTCTTTTTATACCCAGTCATGTTAATGACCTATTGCCAATTGACCTAATGAGTTGCAATTTGTTCCTCCAGCTGTTCCTTTTTTGTACCTTTAACTTTTCCAGCCTCTTATTGCCCCTGTCCCAACTTTTTTGAGATGTGTTGCTGTCATGAAATTTCAAATGAGCCAGTATTTGGCATGAAATTTCAAAATGTCTCACTTTCGACGTTTGATATGTTGTCTATGTTCTATTGTGAATACAATATCAGTTTTTGAGATTTGTAAATTATTGCATTCCGTTTTTATTTACAATTTGTACTTTGTCCCAACTTTTTTGGAATCGGGGTTGTAAATCTTCTATCAGATGAGGCATTTGTTGATAGCTTGTGTTTTTGTTTTTTTTTAGGGTTTATGGCTAACTGGCCCATCCTTCTTTTATACAGCGACATTTCTTTTGTCATAATTGAGAGATAAGTTTTATTTGTGTTAATTGACAGGTTTGTGTTAGTTGTTTTTTTTTTTAAATCCAAAACACTTGTATACGGTGCTCTGGATAAGGTCTTCTGTTAAATGATATACAACCCAAATCAGAAAAAGTTGGGACGGTGTGTTGAAATTAAAGCTGAAAACAATTATTTGTAAATAACCTTTGACCCGTATTGCACTCACACCAACACAGCAGCACATTAATTGATGTTTTACCTCATGAAATTTTATTGTGTTTTCAAAATACACACATCAAAAGTTTCAATTTTGAGTCTTGCAACACATTTCAAAATAAGTTGGGACGGTAAAAGCATTTACCACTTCATAATTTTGCCATTCCTTCTCACAACACTGAAAAGATGTTTAGGGACTGAAGACATCAAGTGATGAAATGTTTCAGGTGTTATTTTGTCCCATTCTTCCTACAAACCAGTCTTAAGGTGTGCGACAGTACGGGTTCATCATTGTCACATTTTTCATTTCAAACTTCACCACACGTTCTCTATTGGGGACAGAGGGGACACACCCTCTTCTTCCACAGCCATGCCTTTGTAATGTGTGTGGAATATGGTTGTGCATTGTCTTATTGAAATCTCCCTGGAAAAGATGTCGTCTTGAAGGCAGCATATGTTGCTCCAAAATGTCAATGTACTTTTCTGCATTAATGCTGCCATGATGGAAGTGTAAGTTACCTTTACCAAAGGCACTGACACAACCCCATACCATGACAGACCCTGGCTTTTGGACTTGTTGCTGGCAACAGTCTGGATGGCCCTTTTTGTTTTTGGGCCAGAGCACACAGGGTCCATTTCTTCCAAAAGAAAAAAAAAAGACCTGGAATACTGATTTGTCTGACCACAATACATGTTTCCGTGTGATGGTCCATCCCAGATGCCTCCAAGCCCAGAGACGATGACAGCATTTCTGGACACAGTTAACATAAAGCTTCCTTTTTGCACAGTAAAGTTTTAACTGGCATTTGTGGATGTTATGTATAGTAGTGTTTGTCAAAAGCTTGTCAAAGTAATCCCGAGCCCATGTGGTTATATCAGCTATAGATGAATGATGGTTCCTGATGCAGTGCCGTCTGAGGGATCGGAGATCATGGGTGTTCAGCTTAGGCTTGCGCCCTTGCCCTTTACACACCAAAATTCCTTCATATTCCTTGAATCTTTTAATGATATTATGCACCATAGAAGGTGAAATTTCCAAATCCCTTCATATCTTTCTTTGAGGAAATTTGTTTTTAACCACTTCAATTATTTTCTCACGCATTTTTTGACAAACTGGAGATCCTCATTGCGTCTTTGCTCCTTAAAGACTAGGCCTTTCCTGGATACTAATTTTGTACTAAATCATGATGACAATCACCTGTTTCAAATCACATCATTATTTAATTGTTTTACCTCATTACTAGCCCTAAATTGCCTTTGTCCCAACTCTTTCTGGAATGTGTTACAGGCCTGAAATGCAGGAATGGATGTATGTTAACAAATGAAATGAAGTTGACCAACAAAACATGAAATATCTTGGATTCATTCTGTCTGCAATGAAATACAAGTCAAAGTAAATTGAGAAATCACTGCTTTCTTTTTTTTATTTGTATTTTCCATACTGTCCCAACTTTTTTCTGATTTGGGGTTATAAGCGTAATGAACATAAGCAAATTAAACTTCGCAGTATATTGCAAATATAAAAGTACAGTAATCCATGCAAATTATATGATTTGAAGTTGACCAAGTCAAAGTTTACATTAGTTAGTTTTCTTATGCGTAAATTTGCACACACGCAAAAGTAGAGTACAATCATTTTTCTGAATTTATAGGATTTTCATGCAAATTCAATAAGAAAATCACTTATATGAATGATTTATGCATAGATCAGTGCAATACATGGCTTGGATTGTTAAATTCCTTTTTTTCACTCAGGCATTCAAGCTCCAAGCCTCCAAAAATGAGGCAGACTGAAGATTTAATGTTAGTGGGTTTTGTTAATGTTAGTGGAAAGGCACGCTGCAATACAGATGTGAGTGGGGAGTCAAACCCTCACGGTTATCAGAGGACTGCCCCCCCGTAACCCTAGCTGTACAGGTGAGAGGCTGAGGGCTACGGAAACGGAGATCGGCGCCACCCAATGCGCATGAAGGGCCTGGTTAGTACTGGGACGGCAGACTGCCTGGGAAGACCAGGGCATGTCGTGGGAAGGACTTTGACTTAATGATTTATGCATATATCCATTTATATCCAGCTTGATCAATGAGGCCCAATGATATTTTTTCGAAAAATCATTCTGAAAAATTTCTAAGAAAGTAAGATTTGATCTTGTATTCCTTTTTTTTTTAAATATACAAACACGCAAAGAGATGTTAGTACAATCAACTGATATTGATTGATATTACTACCAGCTTGTGTTTTTTTTTAATGGTTAATTCATATTCTGATACTGTGAACTCATGATATTTTCAGACTAGGAAGTTAGAGCTGCTGTACTGCAGTTTCAAGCATAACATAGATTATAAATAAATAAATGAATGAATGAATGCATACGTATCACACACACTGCACAAATGCAAACCATATGTTAAGATTACTAGGTAATGAATAGACTTTCCTGAAATATACATCAAGTCATAGAATTACATCATAGGAAGTCACCCAATAGATTTTCCTAATGGAAACAGAGAAGATTTGAAAGATGAGTAGTGAATGTGGCAGACTACAATTCATAATAAATCCACTCACATTAAACCCTCAGTCTGCCTTAATCCTGGAGGCTTGGAGCTTGAATGTCTGAGTGAAAGAAAGGAATTCAAGAATCCAAGCCATAGTCAGGACCTAATGTATGGTTTGAATTATTATTATTATTATTATTATTATTTAAAAAATCATGTTAGATTTCTTCCACTTCACTGATTTCAGATGGTAACAGGGCTTACTGATAGAAGAATTCATTTATATTCGCCTGATATTTGACAACATTACTCATGTTTGACAGTATGACTGACAGCCTTGTTATCCTTTTTGCCTCAGCCTTGATTTTACTGCATAATTTATAAGGTCAGATTTCTGGTCTAGCTGAGAGTGCAGATGCTGGCTGATAAGGTGTATCAGTGTATTCCCTCATTGTGTGTTTGTGTGTGTGTATCAGGGGTGGACAGATTCAGTGAGGACATTGAACGGATGATGGGCTTCAAGCCAGGACTCTACTGGAGGCTTTGCTGGAAGTTTGTCAGTCCTGTTTTTCTGCTGGTGAGGAGTGACAATAATGATGTTGGAAAAATAGGTTTACATTTGTATCGTTAACATCGGAAAACACTCACTGAAAGACAGGATAGCTAACAATTTGTGATGGCTGTTTTTCAAGTCATGTGTTTCAAGTCTGTACTCATGCCATGTCTCTTCTAAATAGCAAGCATGGTAAACAGAACGCTTCCTATTAGCCAGACTTTTATCACCATTTCCTCTATATTAACGTTCAGTGAGTGTGATGTTTCTGGCCACAGATAAACCAGGTCTTAGCTTAACACTTCATAACAGATTTTATACAGGTGCTCGATATAGTAGTACTATATTTCAGATCTGTTATTTATGACTGCTCAATTTTCACATTTTCACATAATTATGATTATGGAAAAAAAGGTATCCACTTGTTTTTAACTGCTACAGCATTTCATACCATATTAAACCATGTTGGAAGTAAAAAGTGTGGATTAAAATGACGCACTTAAATTTTGCAACCATCGACCATGACTTTTGGCTTTCTTCATCACATGAAATCATGTTGTGGAAATATCTAGTGCTTGCCAGAGAAAGATGTTCCCCTTCTGAGCTTTTGTTCCCGTCAAGATTTCTTCCTTATTATATTTTTAAGGCCTTTCTTTCCCGTTCAATTGGCTTAATGCAGCGTGAGCCCAGGACAGTATAAAGTGGCTCCAACCTTTTGTAAAGCAACACTAAATTGAATTAGTATAATTATCACAGTCTAGTCACATTATCAGCATTAATGATCTTGGTGCCATCGTAATGGGTTTAGTGATAGGGATTAGATCCCCCTACATTCTTTATTTGAGTCGTTTCATACACAGCAGGAAAGAATAATATATCGCATCCCATCCTGAAGAGATACATCTCAGGTCAGGGCTTCTTTCTGGAGTTAATACATATTTATCAAAAGCAGATGTTTGTGTTAAAAGGCACCCAATAAACGGGATTATGAGAAGCATGTGACCATGCTGAGTAAAACATTATTCCACCTGGACCAAGGGAAGATTCTTTCCTTTGTAGTTAACAACTCTGTGAACTTTATGACAGCATGACAGGACAAAATTCATCTTAGAGGACACCTGTTAAGCAATAAAGAATCTGTAAGGTCCTTACAGGTCATGCAGGAAGGTAGAATAATATTTCACATCAACACATGCATGCTCTTGATATATACACAGTACATGATTTTGATATTCTGTTTGAAATAAGCACAGGAGCGCCAATAAAACATAATAGTATAAATACAGAGGTGATTATAGGAAATCGCGTGCATTGACTGGTCGAGAAATTTGGACTATTTCTCGATAATCACCTCGAGCAACTCAGCAAAACGGTGGCCAATTGCTTTATCACCGTAAGTGAGGAAGAATCAGAAACTATGAAACAAAATGCTGTTTCTAAAAGCACTAAAAATGCTACGAAGTTTGGTCTAAAACTATTCAAAAGTAAAGTGGAATTGTGATTTATTTTATCTATTTCAAAACAAAGTATTTTATGTGACTTGCATATATAAGTGATAGAAGCATTACATTTCCATGCAGCTTTTGAAGTTTGAAATAAATTATTTTTAATGTGATTTTTTAAAAATAATCACCTGTGTATTTATACGAAAACAATTATCCACCTCAGGCTCAGTGAATATCGGTGGTTATTCTATCCACATTTCACCGGATATGAGCAATCGCACGCTCTGATAGGCTGCTCTACTACTAGGATATCAGCTCATATAGACCCTTCCCACTGACGTCACCGGAAACCGGAAGTAAACAGACCCTGCGCCATATTGGAAGACTAACAAACTCGTGATCAGGGGGAAATAACGGCAGCGCGCGGAATTTAAACCCACGAGGCACTTGATTCATTATAAACCTACAATGGTAAACTTTTGTGCTGTGTTAGGGTGTTCCAACAAAGCTGATGGGAAAGGTGAAAAGAAGTCGTTCTTCAGAATACCAGCTGTGATTGAGACACAAGGGGAGCAAACTAAGGAGCTTTCTGCCAGGAGACAGAGAATAAGTGCATTACTGAGTGTCTGTGAGCAAAGGAGAGCCTGAACGTTGCAACCTCCCTACTGGCTGTTTATTGGCTGTTTGTAAAAATGTATCAATTGTTGCCCTTCATCGCGGACTCGAGAGACGAGACCTGACGAGTTAGTTCGTTGGTAGCAGAACAAAATGTCTGGACACAAATCGGGTTTTCAGAAAAGGAAAGAAAATAAACGCAGGGTCGAAAATACAAAAAAGGAGGCAGAAAATGCAAAACGAGTTTTAAGGTAGGACAAATGGTTACTTTTCTGAGGCAGCCCGCCGTGGCTGCAGGCTTCCAGTTGTGTCATTGAATGGTTACTTTTCTGAGGCAGCCCGCCGTGGCTGCCTGCAGGCTTATTTATTATAGCCCATTTAGTTAAAATAGTTGATATAAAATGTTTATAGTTATGTGATGGTTGTCCTCAGTGTTCGAACTATGCCGATATTTTCGGGGGGTCCCTTTTTTTCCCTGGGGGGTGCTTGCGCTTGTCTCGGAGCGCGGATCTCCAAACACATGAGAAGCCTATCTTACGCACATATCACGCGGACTCCACATCTCCACACACGCATCGCATCTGAAGTCATAACTCATCAGGGGAAATCGTGTCCGCATTGGCATGTTCAAAAAACAACCTCGCGTCAACAATGATACCACACGCAAGAAAAAAAACAGTCAGGCTACTCAACAACCAACCTGGCAGCAGCAGTCGTTGTCATATCGGTTTATTTTATCTTTGATGTAAACACAACACTAAGGATATGCAAATGCTTCCCGTTACACACGATTGCTATGTCAATAAACATCATTTTGCCAATATTTTAGAGACCCCCCAACATTTCCCAAATCATGTTTTCAAGGGATCTCATGTCTGTTTCAGGGGATCTCGGATCCCCCGAGTACCCCCGTAGTTCGAACACTGGTTGTCCTGATTTAGACTGGTGTGTTTTTTTTTTTTTGGGGGGGGGGGGGGGGGGGTTGCGCGATGTTACACCCTGGTCCAGATTAGGGCAGAACCGGCCCTGGCTACATTTCAGGTGTAGTTTGTTTTATGTATGTATGTACTTGCATAGATGTGTACTTGGTCTTCCAATATGGCGACTACCAAAATCTCGCGGCGTGGTGACATCATGCGGGATCCCTCTATACCGTGAGTAGAGAAAAACAAAAATGGCGGCTTTGTCATCAAGTATTTAAAAGAAATAGAAATAGCTAAAAGAATATAGGGGTTTTAAGCTCAGTCGGTGGCGGTAATGCACCTTTAAGTTGGTTTGCCAACTGCCACCAAACCCTAAAGAAGAAGAAGAAAATGGCGGCGCGTGTTGCTGAAGCAACTGAGGACGAAATAAAAACTCTACTCAAAAACAAAACCCCAAAAATACAAAAAAAAAAAAGCAGCAAAATTTGGAATGAAAGTATTTGATGGTAAGAATGCATCTTTTTTTATTTTTCAAGAATTATTATTATAGCATTTTTCACAAATTGCTACTGTCATTTCACTGGTTTGTTTACATTCTAAGCGGAAATGATTTTGTCGGACGTTTTGTATAAAGTTTTTACTTAACGAATTTGCAAAAAAACAAAATAAAAATGCTCTGTTTCTCAAAATCCAGTGAATGTGGATAGAATACTGTAATACAGTTATTCCACTTAGTCTTATCACACATGGCTTATAGCCAACTCGGAGCTACGCACCTCGTCGGCTATCAGCTCATGTACCGTACGACTCGATTTTGTAGAATAACTGTTAAATAATAACCTCAACTTCATCTTGGTTATTATTCACCGATATTCACTTCATCTTCAGCAAATAATTGTTAAATAGGAGCAATAACAATATTATTCATGTCTCAGCTCACTCACACCCCACTGGATGATTAGATGACACTCTCTCATTGCATGGCCTTGTTTTTGTAGGTTGTGGTGATTGCTAGCATTGTCACGGCCAACAATATGGAATATGAAGGCTACGTTTTTCCTAGCTGGGCAACCTTGGTGGGCTGGGGCATTGCCCTTTCCTCTATGATCTTTGTACCACTCTATGCCATCTACAAGTTCTTCAGTTTGCCAGGCACCTTCAAGCAGGTTAGCATTGCTTTAATATGACCAGCTTCCCAGGTAATCTCCACTGTACTATGTGTAATCTTATACAGTATGTTCTCAAAAGCACCATTGTGTTTGATAATTCATGTAATAATCTGCTCTTTTCTCCTATTGATTGCTTATATTCTATTTTGTGCTATTTCCTATATTTAGTCTTCCTTTTATTTCACTTGGTTCCAATCCTGTCCAAATATATCACTCATCACTGATATTTTTATTGATTTCCATTTCAGAGGATAGCATACTGCATTACACCAGAACACGAACATCATCTCGTGGCAGAGGGAAACATCAGGCAGTTCAAGGTAGGGCCTTTTTTTTTTTTTTAATTGTTTGTTTGTGATCTCCAGTCAGAAAACAACAAGACCACTACAGTATGACACAAAATGGCAAGCAATCACGAAATGGAGACAGCCAGAGAGAACCAACACTTACAGTATGAACACTTACTAAAGCACAGACATATCACAGAAATCGTCAGCTTTACCCCATCCAGCAAGACCAATGCTGTAGGAATCATCTGATGAGGTTTTTTTCGCTGGTACCTTTAGCTTTAGAAAGGTTAGATAGCAGCTAGGGTTGCATCATCACTGACACTCGATATGTAAAGTTTTATAACATCTGATATTTGAATAATTCTCTAGTTTTAGTCTGTTTTATGGATGATAGAACATAGGGATGGTAAGATTCACTGATGTGCACTGGATACAATTTGGGATGAACTCAGCTGCATCATTTCTAACATGACAAAATTGTCGGTCATACTATATAATTGAGGATATTTATCCTTAAATTTACACAATGTAAAAAGAATTAATTTCTAAAAAAAATAAATAAGTGCGTGGCATGTTCAGTATTGTTCTAAAGCAGTGGTTCTCAAACTTTTTTCACCAAGTACCACCTCAGAAAATACTTGGCTCTCCAAGTACCACCATAATGACCAACATTAAAATACAGTAGTGTAGTAGGCCTAAGTATTCATTAAAAACAAGGCAGAGGTTTTATTTAACAAGTATATTTAATATTGTTGGCCACTGTAACATTATGCACAGTACTTTGAACAGTAACACTGTGTTTAAATATAGGAAAATAAAACACTGTACTTAAATAATGAATCAAATAAATTGGCCAAATCTGCAACATCTGTAGTCTCATCAAGCTGTATGGTAAAATATCTACTGTTCTTAATGCGCTCAATCAGTGTCTTTTTAACATCGTCAGCCATGTCGTTTATTCTCCTTGACACGGTGTCATTTGAAAGCGGCACCAAGTTCTCTGGCAGCTTTCTCTCCACACATGATACGTGTCATCTCTTTGGCTAATGGTAAACACAGCAGTTCCCCGATTGTGTGCGGCTTACCGGCTCTGGCGATCAGGAGGCTGGCGCGATATGAAGCGTCCTGTGCTTTGGCTACGGGTGTACCATAGGACAAAATGGTGGACTTGGACTGCTTCAGTTCATCACGTTTTCGTAAAAAAAATCCATTGGTTTGTCCTTTAGTGCTGTGTGTTTGGTTGTAAGATGCTGTTTGAGATGCGATGGTTTCATGGACTCATTGCTCAGAACGTCCCCGCATACAACACACTGCGGCCTGGGCAGCTCCTCTGTCCCGCTCCAAATGAATCCCAGTTTTATGTATTTTTCGTCATACTTCCTCCTCACTGGTTTCTGCCGTTTGCTAGCAGTTCTGGGGCTGGTTTTACCACTGTCGTTAGCATCTGCGCTCGGCTCACACACGTCCTCTTCAGTTCTCCCTCTCTCCTGATTCACGCTCCCATTCGCAGATTTAAGCCACGACAGTAATTTTGTCGTACTCGTCATAATTAGCAAAGCCACCTCCACCTTTTCCCATCACAGCCTAGTCTACCAATGGCGGATAACCGTCTGTCAGCGGAACCGGCGGGAATGCGTACGTACGCTACGTATGGCTACCCAGAAGCATTTGCAAACTTTTTAAAATTATTAACTTAATTTGTATCTCCTTTCATTTTCTTGTCATCGGTTGATATTTTCATCCATTCGGATATTATGGATAGTATTTCACGTTTTATTTTATTTTTTAAAATTTATTTATATTTAATTAAGTGATTCTTTGGCGTACCACTAGAATGGAGCCCGCGTACCACTAGTGGTACGCGTACCACAGTTTGAGAACCACTGTTCTAAAGTCCATGCTCTTGTTATCATCTGCAAATGTCAGATATGCACCTAAAGGAGCTGGAGCCAACTAGATTATGTACGGCTTAAAGTGCTTTTCTTTCCTTTTTTTTAATAATAAAAAAAAAACTTGTGTCAGTGACACGTTCTATTAAATGAATCTATCAAAGTGATTTTAACCTTATTAAAACCTGTTGGTGACTTAAGGTGGGTTTCCATTGCAGTTTTCCATTGTAGCAAAATAGAAGTGATTTTTTTTTTTTTTTTTGGTCAACACACTTGCAAACGGTCTTTGTTTCCATTGAGTGATGTTATGTGATTAAAGCTGGGTTTTCTCCTCTCTTGATAATCATTCTAGTTAACCATGACAAGAGAGAACACAAAACAAGCCTTATTTTTGAATGACGTTGAAGGAGGAGTCCACAAACCTTTGAAATATGTTTTCATTTTAAACTTGCAAAATATTGCTTTGTCAAATCGTCTAAAAAAAAAACCACCTCATATGCGTGTAACTTTTTTGCGATATTTGAGAGCTTTTCCGAAATTCGTATGTTTCCATTACTTGTGGGTTGTATTTATTTTTAGTTCGCAGTTTCTAATTGCGGCGGCACGGTGGTGTAGTGGTTAGCGCTGTCGCCTCACAGCAAGAAGGTCCGGGTTCGAGCCCCGTGGCCGGCGAGGGCCTTTCTGTGTGGAGTTTGCATGTTCTCCCCGTGTCCGCGTGGGTTTCCTCCGGGTGCTCTGGTTTCCCCCACAGTCCAAAGACATGCAGGTTAGGTTAACTGGTGACTCTAAATTGACCGTAGGTGTGAATGTGAGTGTGAATGGTTGTCTGTGTCTATGTGTCAGCCCTGTGATGACCTGGTGACTTGTCCAGGGTGTACCCCGCCTTTCACCCGTAGTCAGCTGGGATAGGCTCCAGCTGGCCCGCGACCCTGTAGAACAGGATAAAGCGGCTAGGGATAATGAGATGAGATTCTAATTGCGCATTAAGCAAGTTAATGGAAACCTGCCTTGTGAGATTTATGAGTAAAGACCATAAATATCCTACCCAATAAAATATTTATTGAAGGAGGAAATTATAGCAGAAGCCCTTATCCAGAGAACCTTATAGAAGTGTTTTGGAGTCTCTATCAAAAACCCATGCTAGTTCACCAGGTGAAGGATAAACAAATTAAAAATTTTGTTTTATATTATTGGCATTATAAAAGCAAACAAACACAAACCTGTCAAATCAATTAAGACAAATAAAACTAATCATTCAGTTATGACAAAAGATGTAGAATGTTGCTGTAGAAATAACTATCTTTACATATGTAAAATCCAATTCTTTAGTTAAATTATTATTAACTAAAGAATTATTTTCTTATTTAAATAATATTGGCTGGCACTGCTTAAGAAGAACTAAAGAAATAAAATCAGACTATCTGCACCATATTTAACTGCATAACATCATATTATTTCCCATCACATCGTATCGAATTAACCACACTGCGTTGAATCAAATCATGATGAATCACACTTCATTGGAATAGAGGTTAATCATATCATATCACATTAGTAGTAGCTTCATATGTATCTTTAATGTATTGGGCTGTTGGCAGTGCATAGAGATGTGTATTGCATTGTCCTCAGTGATGGAGATGCACATCCCAGATAGATAGATAGATAGATAGATAGATAGATAGATAGATAGATAGATAGATAGATAGATAGATAGATAGATAGATAGATAGATAGATAGATAGATAGATAGATAGATAGATAGATAGATAGATAGATAGATAGATAGATAGATAGATAGATAGATAGATAGATAGATAGATAGATAGATAGATAGATAGATAGATAGATAGATAGAATTAAAATCTTAAACATCAGTAGGATCCAGAATTAATGTATGGTATGTTCCTGCACATAACTACATACTGTACTTTTCTGATTTAAATAATATTGGCTGGCGTTGTGTGGTATATCATATATATTCCATTCAGCGAGCATGATACTCTACGAGTCAAAGACAAGTTTAATATTATGCTAGCTGAATGGAATATATCTGACATACCACAAAAAAACGCCAGCCAATATTATTATTATTATTATTATTATTATTATTATTATCTCATCTCATTATCTCTAGCCGCTTTATCCTGTTCTACAGGGTCGCAGGCAAGCTGGAGCCTATCCCAGCTGACTACGGGCGAAAGGCGGGGTACACCCTGGACAAGTCACCAGGTCATCACAGGGCTGACACATAGACACAGACAACCATTCACACTCACATTCACACCTACGGTCAATTTAGAGTCACCAGTTAACCTAACCTGCATGTCTTTGGACTGTGGGGGAAACTGGAGCACCCGGAGGAAACCCACGCGGACACGGGAAGAACATGCAAACTCTGCACAGAAAGGCCCTCGTCGGCCACGGGGCTCGAACGCAGACCTTGCTGTGAGGCGACAGCGCTAACCACTACACCACCGTGCTGCCTATTATTATTATTATTATTATACATACACATTCCTTTTGGGGGGCGGCACGGTGGTGTAGTGGTTAGCACTGTCGCCTCACAGCAAGAAGGTCCTGGGTTCGAGCCCCGGGGCCGGCGAGGGCCTTTCTGTGTGGAGTTTGCATGTTCTCCCCGTGTCCGCGTGGGTTTCCTCCGGGTGCTCCGGTTTCCCCCACAGTCCAAAGACATGCAAGTTAGGTTAACTGGTGACTCTAAATTGACCGTAGGTGTGAGTGTGAATGGTTGTCTGTGTCTATGTGTCAGCCCTGTGATGACCTGGCGACTTGTCCAGGGTGTACCCCGCCTTTCGCCCGTAGTCAGCTGGGATAGGCTCCAGCTTGCCTGCGACCCTGTAGAAGGATAAAGCGGCTAGAGATAATGAGATGAGAATGAGATGAGACATTCCTTTTGGGTGTTCAAAGCGTCTTTCTCTTTCAAAATTTTCTCAAAATGTTACATATTTAACAAAGCAAACCTGGCAGCCATGTTTGTTTACAAATTGTCATAGTCACTCTCTAGCGCAGAAGTTTTACATCTCTGATGTGGCTCTTTTCCAGTTCTTTGATGCCCTTTGGTATGTTTTTCTCTTGTAAATATGCGTGAAGAATATCTAATGAAGTTGAACACCTTTCGGGTGTTCAGCATGTCTTTCTCTTTCCCGGCCAACAAAGAAATGCTTCTGCACGTACGCAACAGAAAACGTTCTCATATCATTGGATATTCGCATTAGCTCCGATGTGTGACGTCATGTTGTCTTGACAATCATGCAATATCGTAAACCATATTCAACGCTCATTCTCCATTGGGTAGAGTGACGTAATACACGTATAAGGGATATGCTAACAGTATTGCATGCTATCAAACCAAATGAATGAAACCCTCTAGAAGGGAATAGAATACATATATGTTATTTACCAGCTTAAGGTCGGTCCGTGTCGTGAAATACCGTGACCGAGGTCTTGAAAGTACTGACCAAGGCCCTCTGGGCCGAGGTCAGTATTCAAGGCCGAGGTCATGGTATTTCACCATACGGACCGACCTTAAGCTGGTAAATAATATATTTATTTTTTTCTTTACAAAATTCTAACAGAAAACGAGAGTGCCCGAAAGGGAAAGCCGAGCCGAGGCGAGCCGCCATTTTGAATCCTCATTCACAGCTGTAATGCAAATGGCTTCGTCCTCGGTATACAAGTGCACTTACATGGCAGGAAAAAAAACTACATTTTGCTGCCTATGTAGTCCCCTATTTATACAAAATTGAGTCATTCAGGATTCAGCCATGTTTTTGCTTGGCGTTAGCAACAGTTACAGGTTTTTAGCTTTCTCCTGAAATGTTTTATTTTATTTCTTCTTCCTCAGGGTAGTAAAACTCACTTTCGCTGTGAAGACTGTCATGATCACAATCCATGGTGTAAAATTAATGCTATTATGCTGAGAAATGCTGGCAAAAATTTATAAGATTTTTGATAAAAATCTTATAAATAAATCTTATAAAAAAGATAAATGTTGACAAAAATTGCTACTATGTTTGTTGTTGTTGTGAACGAGCGAGTCGCCAGAGGTCCGTAACCGGGGTCCGTAACTGGGGTCTGTACCGTAGGATACGGACCCGCTCGCCAGCCAATCAGAGTGCAGGATTTGATGGAAATCGGACCGCGAAAAAAATAAATGTTTTCATTCCATCGAAAAAGTGGCCCGTATGTATAATAATACTAATATGTTAACTATACCAGTGCCAGTGAGCCTCACATGAAGCTTGATTGCTGTTTATTTTTAGTGTATTTATAAGACATAATAATTCATTGTTGTTGATTATTGATGTGTATTTTTGTATGTTGGATTGTTTGTGTCTTGCTGACATTCCTTGTAATTCAGTTGTTACTGCTAGAAGGAATAAATAAATAAATAAATAAACTAATTGACAATTGATAAACTGGAAATTTAATAACCTCAGCTCTGGTCAGCATCTCACTGAAATAATATATTCTATGTGCTTTTCCAGCTCAAACACTGGCTTGCCATCTGATGTGACCACCAGTGCTGGAATGCCATCGGAAATCCCAGGCGGGTGACGTGCCATGTGTGGACCCTGAGAGAAATGGGTCTGCAGTGAAGTGGAAAAAGTGAAGCGATGACTTCTGTGTGTCTCAACCACATACCCTATTGTCTGCACAGCTCTGCTTCTCTTCTGTGGGTCTCTTTTTCTCAGTGGTGGAGAAAAAAAAAAGTCTTTTAATGTCTCTATTTTGCTTTTTTATTCTAATTATTTTTTTAAACATTACACCTCCAAAACCTCAATTTTTTTAAATTATTTATGACCTTTTTAAATTAATCATATTATTTTTTATATTTCATTTCAACCTGTAGCACATTTAGTGTTTCCAGAGATAAAAATACACCAAGTCACGTCACTTATTTTATCTGTGTGTCTGTGTGGGTGGTGTGTGTATGAGGGTATGAACAGTAACCAACACATAGTTCTTTCCTCTGTAATATCCCCCCCCATTTATCCACTAATTCTGGGCAGACACATTACCCAACTAATATTAGACTTTAACGGCGTAAGAATCCCATACGTTCTTCTGTGTCCCAGAGCAGCAGTGAAATCATTCTCGCAAGTGTATCCTGCATCAGTGCCTTATTGAGAATCTACTGGTCAATAACTAACAGTTTTAATTCATTTTAATAACGTCAAAATCGGTGTTTACTACGACCAAAGCATTCAAATTAATAGGAATCTTTATAAACATGATACCAAGCATGCATATTAACTCAATCGCAGAGATTCCCTTAAAAGACATAAAAGACATGTTTTTTATACTTGAAAAAAATTAATAAAATCACTCCAAAGACAAAATTGTAGGTCATAATATATAATAAAGGATATTTATCCTTAAATTTGCACAATGTCAAAAAAAAACCTCTAAAAAAAAAGTTCATATCACGTTCAGTATTGTTCTAAAGTTCATGTTCATGTTCAAGACTGTTATCATCTGCAAATGTAGGATGTACACCTAATGGAGCTGGAGCCAATTAGCTTAAAGTGTTTAAGAAAAGAAAAGAAACAAACCTTGGGTCAATGATACGTGTTCTGTTAAATGAATCCGTCAAAGTAGTTTTAACCTCATTAAAGCCTGTTGGTGACTGAAGGTGGGTTTCTGTTGCAGTTTTGTGCAAACCAGAAGCGAGTTTACTTTAAAAAAAATTAAAAAGTTAACACAATCGTGAATAGTCTTTGTTTCCATTGAGTGATGTTCTGTGATTAAAGCTGGGTTTTCTCCTCTCTCTCAGTAGTAATTCCAGTTCAACATGGCATTAGAGAATACGAAACAAGCCGTGTTTTTCAATGACTTTGAATGAGGAGTCTACAAACCTTTGAAATATGTTTCCATTTCAAACATATGAAATATTGCTTTGTCAAATCATCTGAAAAAGCACCTCATGCGAATGTTTAATCTTTTTTTTTTTGATACTTGAGAGATTTTCCAACATTCATGTGTTTCCATTACTCGTTTTTAGTTCGTAATTTCAAATGGCGCATTACACAGGTTAATGGAAACCTGCCTTGAGAGATTTATGAGTAAAGACCATAAAATATCTTACAAAGTAAAATATTTATTTATGGGGCAATTATATCTAAGATATGCAAAAAAAAAAGACTGTTATTTTTTGAAAAAAAAAAAGTTTTTGTTTTGTGCTTGAAAAGATTGCACAGGGAAATGGTAGTTCAGTTGTTAAGAGATTGGACTACTGAAGATTGTGAGTTCAAGGCCCTTAACTGTCAGCTGCTTAGTTCTATGAATGAGATAAAAGGAAGTTGCTCTGGATAAGAGTGTTTGCCAAATGCCATAAATGTATACAGAGTTCTGTTTCATGTGTTACACACGTACCACTGTCAAGCCCATAACATAATCGCTCCCTGTTGTGTGTGTGTGTTTTGGGGTTACTGATTTGTTGAGAATTTCTCTCAGGTCAAATTTGCGTTGCATCCCTATTTTAAGGAAGAAAAAAAAAACCTACTTCCTTATAATTTACTTAGTAGAAACAAAAAGTGTTAGAAGTGCCAAAATTCTTCTTGTATTTTCTCTATTTATTAGAGTGGAAATGCATTCAGATATATACATTACACTGTAAACACGGTAACTGGTTGGGATCAAGACACAGTTGTGGTGTCTAGATATATTAATGAATAAATATATATTCCTATATATAAATATATTCTTTTGTTTATATATATATATATATATATATATATATATATATATATATATATATATATATATATATATATAATCTTGTATTTATCAGATTCTTTATAATAAAACGTGAATGTAAAGTATTTTAAATGTAGGCTGTCCACTGTAATATTATGTGTTTGATGTAAGTAAAGGTGAAATTATATAAAAATAATATGTTCTATGTAACTGGGGTGGTTCTTCCACGAGAAGGTAACATGATCAGCCTGGTGTTTCTGAGCAATGTTTACAGATTGAGTACAAGTTCTGTTCATAGCTGATAGATATCTATGATGAAGTTAAAATATGCACACTATTACAATAAAGAAGTTTCCACACAACAAGAAAAAATGTGGAGGGTTTTTTTTATGTCTTTTGGAACAGTATTGGGTTTGTAAACAAGCTGAGTGAAGCTCAGGAAAGTTATTAAGCGGGTAACTGATCTCGAAGGTCAAAGAAAAAGGAATAACTGACTAAGTGGATCTGTTACTGGCTTTTGTTGAATTCTCAAATCTGATTGGTCAGAAAGTGTTCATTTTCTAAAACAGCAAGACTCTGATAGTAGTTCCATCTATAATTCAGTTGATAGGTTTACATTAGGTGGCATGGTGGTGTAGTGGTTAGCACTGTCACCCTACCAGCAAGAAGGTTCTGGGTTCGAGCCCAGTGGCCTACGGGGGCCTTTCTGTGTGGAGTGTGCATGTTCTCCCCGTGTCTGTGTGGGTTTCCTCCGGGTGCTCCAGTTTCCCCTACAGTCCAAAGACATGCAGGTTAGGCTAATTGGTGGCTCTAAATTGACTGTAGGTGTGAATGTGAGTGTGAATGCTTGTTTGTGTCTATATGTCAGCCCTGCGATGACCTGGTGACTTGTCCAGGGTGTACCCTGCCTCTCACCCATAGTCAGCTGGGATAGGCTCCAGCTTGCCCACGACCCTGCACAGGATAAGTGACTATGAATAATAGATAGACGGATGGTTTATATTAATTATTTCATTCTAATATGTTATAGTTTCTGTAGTAAAATTCCACATAATCAAAAGTCAAAGTCCTTCTCATGCCAGGACCTGGTCTTCCCAGGCAGTCTCCTGTCCCAGTACTAACCGTGCCCTTAAGATGCATTGGGTGGTGCCAATTTCTGCTTCTATAGCCCTCGGCCTCTCACCTATACAGCTATGGTTACAGTGGGGGCTGGTCCTCTGGTAACCACAAAAGTTTGACTCCCCACTCACATCTGTATTGCAGCGTGCCTTGCCAGATGGCAGTAGGTACCATTTTTGATGATGGTCTTTGGCATGACCCGACTGCGAGTAGAACTCGCGATCTCCCAATCGAGAGGCAGGCACACTAACCACTAGGTCAGCTTGCAGTCCACATAATCAAAGTCTACTAATTATCAAGTTTAAAAACAGATGCTATATAACAAAGACAGTCATTGATATGATGAAGCTTTCTCGATGGACATTTATGGAAGAGATCTCAGGTGTCAGAGCATCCAGAGTATAACAGTAAGTTTTCCACCACAGGAAAGTCTTCAGGAAATATTTTCTCATGGAAAATACTTCTTTTTTTACGCCCCACAGTGGTGCACAGGTAGACTGCATTGTGTCTGCTGTAATAAAATAGTGAGCTTCCAGGATCCTCTGGAAACTGAATGCAAACAAACAAATAAGTACCATCTGGTTTCACATCACTGTCATAACCTTGTCATAAACATGGCAAGGAAAGTTCATATGAGATCACAAATGTCCATAAGGCAGCTGGGCCATAGAAGGTTCACGCTGCACGCTGCATGCTGCACGCTACACGCTACACGTTCACGTGAAGAACCGGACCCTGGGCCATTAAACTTCATGCTTGGATGTTCACGTGTTGCGTCTGTTCTACTTTGATCGAGTAACCAACAATATGGACTCTTCGGATGACGACGATTGCCTCATTCTGCTTTTACTGAGACAGAGGAAGAGAAAAAGGAACAGAATTTGGAGCCGAGAACACTTCCTTCTGAGAGAAACCCGTGGTGAATTTCACCGAATATTCTATAATCTGCTTGACAATCCCGATGAAGAACTATTTTTCAATTATACCATTCAATTATATTTTTTCTGAAGTTTTCCCCTGAAAGCATAGCGTTATCTCCCTAGACCCATTCTGATTGGCTGGCGCGGCGGTGACCGCATGCATTGACTGGAATTTCCATCTTCACGCCTAGAAAAAAGTGTGCATGTTCATTTCTCACTTCACGCGTGAAGTGTGCAGCGTGCAGCGTGCAACGTGAACGCCGTTCTATGGCCCAGAGCAAGTCATGCTACGTTTGTCCACTTTTCTTTACACGCGTGTAGCATGTAGCGTGCAGCATGCAGCGTGCAGCGTGAACCTTCTATGGCCCAGCTGCCTAATAGATTATATCCAGTGATACACACATTACTGCATTTTAATGTTACCAGTATTTTATCCCTGGAATGTTCTCTCTGGGTCGGTGCTGGGCCCTGGCAGTTATCCAGTGTTCATAGTTCCAAAGCTATTGGCTTACTGCTTATGTTATGAAGAACTGACATGTCATGTCATGATAGAAGCTGAGTGTCCAACTCATCTTTAGGCCATGGTGACTCAAATCAATAATCAATCAGTCAAAATAATCAATTTTATTTGAATAGATTAAGCTGAGAAACCATGGCGTAATGGTTAGAGAAGCAATTTTGGGGACAAAAGGTCACCGGTTTGATTCTCTGGACAAGAAGGTAATGGCTGAATTGCCCTTGAGCAAGGCACCTAACCCCCAATTGCTCCCTAGGCTGCTCTGGGTATGTTGTATGTTACTCTGGATAAGAGCATCTGCTAAATGCCTGTAATGTAATGTATAGCATTTTAACAATAGACATTGTGACAAAGCAACATTACAGAAATCTGGATGCAGATTTAGGTCCTTAATGAGCAAGCCAGAGGTGGCATTGTCAAGTAAAAACTCCATTAAATGACATGAGGAAGAAACCTTTTGAAAACTAAGATGCCTTCTGCCAACCAGTGGGCCAACCTCTGCTTTGAGAAGAGAGCCTTCTGAGTCTTTCTTCCATGTACAGATGACCTGAGGGTGTTATCTGATCTAAATACTACCAGTAGGCTCACCTTCATGGAACACAGCAAGTCCAATTGATTGATTTACAAATTTGAGGACTTGTAGGCTAATCAAGGATCAAAGATGATAGTCCCTGAAGAAAAGTTAGCGTTTGAGGCATAAGGTTAAGCCCTGACCTTAACCTTGACAAGGTCCATGGTCAGGAGTGTTTTCTGGACTGCTTGATCACGGTCCTCAGTTGGCAATTCATTCCCGAGGCAAAGCCCACAGGCACAGCTAGCCTGGCTGGAGATGCAAAATCTTTCCGTTCACTTGGAACTGCAGCTCTGTTCAGGGAGGAAGCCAACAAGGTGTTCCAACCACAAGTGAGGGCAGTGGTGAATATTGGGGTCTGACCTGATTTTGGGACCATTAGCAGGACTCTGTGACCTAGTTGCTTAATTCTGTGCAAAGTGGCACAAATTAGCAGTAGGCCAGTCAAGGACCAGTACATCCTGTCCCAGGGGGCTGTCCAGACTGTGACTATCAAGTCGATAGTCTTTAGAAGTCCACATGTACATTCATAAAAAAAAAAGGCAAAGTGGGGCCAAAGTGGGGTCTGGGGTCAACTATGCAAAGTAAAGGTGAGTGAAGAAGAGAGTGCAAACAGATTGGAATGGATGGAGGAGAGTGTCAGGAGTGATTTGTGACAGAAGGGTACCAGCAAGAGTGGAAAGGAAAGTGTAAGACAGTAGTAAAAGCAGTGATGTTATATGGTTTGGAGACAGTGGCACTGACAAAAAGACAGGAGGCTGAACTGGAGGTAGCAGAGTTGAAGATGCTGAGATTTCCATTGGGAGCGATGAAGTTGGACAAGATTAGAAATGAAAATATTAGAGGGACAGCACACGTAGGACGTCTTGGAGACAAAGGTGAGATTTAGATGGTTTGGACATGTACAGAGGAGAGAGTCAAGGTATATTGGGAAAAGTATGCTGGAGATGGAGTTGGGAGGTAGAAGGAAAAGCGGAAGACCAAAGATGAGATTTATGGATGTGGTGGAGGAGGACATGAGGATGGTTGGTGCTACACACAAAGATATGGCGGACAGGAGGAGATGGAGGGACATTATCCACTGTGGCGACCCCTAACAGGAACAGCTGAAAGAAGAAGAAAAAGAAGATACAGCCAAAACCACCTGTAACCTATTTGAAAAATATTTCAGTCATGCATTTGAACTGACTATCAAATCTACCGTCTTTAGAGTATAAAAATGCATTAAAAATAAGCATTTCTTGCTACTTAAATTTATGTAGTTTCTAAGTGTAGAATTTTATTGTCTGTCTTCTGTATTCTTACACCTTTTGTGCAGGTGTTATCACCAAGGTTATTATCGTCAACAAAAACAAACGAAATAACGAAAACTAAAAAAAAAAACAAAAAACATTTTCGTTAACTGAAATAAATAAAAACGACAATTAAAAGAAAAAATGATAACTAACTGAAACTGTATTGTGTGTTTACAAAACTAACTAAAACATACTGAAATTATAGATAAAATGTCCTTCGTTTTTGTCTTTATAAGCCTTTTGGATTAATATGAAATCGATTTATTTCACTCTAGCAGTTTTACGTGAGCTGGCGGCACCGTACGGCACCTCATGGTCCGTCACTTTTTGTTCAGTCGGCTTGGGCTCATCGCGTTACCTGGCAAAATGGCGACGACTAAAGTTGGGAGAAAGCGGCAGAGTCCTATATGGAATTTTTTTGACTATGACAGCGAGCCCCTCCTTGAACTGCCACCTTATTGTGGTGGAGGGGTTTGTGTGCTTGAATGATCCTAGGAGCTATGTTGTCGGGGGCATTATGCCCCTGTCAGGGTTTCCCAAGGCAGACAGGTCCTAGGTGACAGGCCAGACTAAGAGCAGTTCACCAAAACCCCTATGGAGAAAAATCCGAGGACCGTGACGTCGCCCGGGATGACGCAGCCGGGGCCCCACCCTGGAGCCAGGCCCGGGGTTGGGGCTCGTATGCGAGCGCTTGGTGGCCGGGCCTTTGCCCATGGGGCCCGGCCGGGCTCAGCCCGAAGAGCTGACGTGGGCCCGACCTCCTGTGGGTTCACCACCCACAGAGGTAGCAGTAGGGGACTGGTGCAATGTGGATTGGGTGGCAGTCGAAGGCAGGGGCCTCGACGACCTGATCCCTGGACACAGCGGCTGGCTGTTGGGACATGGAATGTCACTTCGCTGGGGGGGAAAGAGCCTGAGCTTGTGCGGGAGGTTGAGAGGTACCAGCTAGAGATAGTCGGGCTCACCTCCACGCACAGCTTGGGCTCTGGAACCCAGCTCCTCGAGAGGGGCTGGACTCTTCACTTCTCTGGAGTCGCCCGTGGTGAGCGGCGGCGGGCTGGTGTGGGCTTGCTTATAGCTCCCCAGCTCAGCCGCCATGTGTTGGAGTTTACCCCAGTGAACGAGAGGGTCGCCTCGCTGCGCCTTCGGATTGGGGAGAGGGCTCTTGCTGTTGTTTGTGCCTATGGCCCAAATAGCAGTATAGAGTATCCGGCCTTCTTGGAGTCCCTGGGAGAGGTACTGAGGAGTGCTCAGACTGGGGACTCCATTGTGTTACTGGGGGACTTCAATGCTCACGTGGGAGATGACAGTGACACCTGGAGGGGCGTGGTTTGGAGGAACGGCCTCCCCGATCTGAACCCGAGTGGTGTTTTGTTATTGGACTTCTGTGCTAGTCACGGTTTGTCCATAACGAACACCATGTTCGAGCATAGGGGTGTCCATAAGTGCACGTGGCACCAGGACACCTTAGGTCGGAGGTCAATGATAGACTTTGTAGTCGTTTCTTCTGATCTCCGGCCCTATGTCTTGGACACTCGGGTGAAGAGAGGGGCTGAGCTGTCAACTGATCACCACCTGGTGGTGAGTTGGATCCGCTGGTGGAGGAGGAAGCTGGACAGACCTGGCAGGCCCAAACGTATGGTGAGGGTCTGCTGGGAACGTCTGGCCGAGCACTCTGTCGGGGAGGTCTTTAACTCCCACCTCCGGGAGAGCTTTTCCCAGCTTCCGAGGGAGGCGGGGGACATTGAGTCTGAGTGGACCATGTTCTCTACCTCCATTGTGGACGCAGCTGTTCAGAGCTGTGGCCGCAAGGTCTCCGGTGCCTGTCGTGGCGGCAATCCCCGAACCCGGTGGTGGACACCAGAAGTAAGGGATGCCGTCAAGCTGAAGAAGGAGTCCTATCGGGCCATGTTAACCTCCAGGACTCCCGAGGCAGCTGACGGGTATCGGCAGGCCAGGCGTGCTGCAGCTCGGGCAGTTGCGGAGGCAAAAACTCGGAACTGGGAGGAGTTCGGGGAGGCCATGGAGAAGGACTATCGGTCGGCCTCGAAGAAATTCTGGCAAACCGTCCGGCGCCTCAGGAGGGGGAAGCAGTACTCTGCCAACACTGTTTACAGTGCGGGTGGGGAGCTGTTGACCTCGACTGGGGACATTGTCGGGCGGTGGAAGGAATACTTTGAGGATCTCCTCAATCCCACCGTCATGTCTTCCACTGAGGAGACTGAGGCTGATGACTCAGAGGTGGACTCGTCCATTACCCAAGCCGAAGTCACTGAGGTGGTTTGCAAGCTCCTCGGTGGCAAGGCACCGGGGGTGGATGAGATCCGCCCTGAGTATCTCAAGTCTCTGGATGTTGTGGGGCTGTCTTGGTTGACACGCCTCTGCAACATCGCGTGGCGGTCAGGGACAGTGCCTCTGGAGTGGCAGACTGGGGTGGTGGTCCCTCTTTTTAAGAAAGGGGACCGGAGAGTGTGCCCCAATTATAGGGGAATCACACTTCTCAGCCTCCCAGGGAAGGTTTACTCCAGGGTACTGGAGAGGAGAATTCGACCAATAGTCGAACCTCGGATCCAGGAGGAACAATGCGGTTTTCGTCCTGGTCGCGGAACACTGGACCAGCTCTATACCCTTCATAGGGTGCTCGAGGGTTCATGGGAGTTTGCCCAACCAGTCCACATGTGCTTTGTGGATCTGGAGAAGGCATTCGACCGTGTCCCCCGTAGTATTCTGTGGGGGGTGCTTCGGGAGTATGGGGTTCGGGGCTCTTTGCTAAGGGCTGTCCGGTCCCTGTACGAACGGAGCAGGAGTCTGGTTCGCATTGCCGGCAGTAAGTCAGACCTGTTCCCAGTGCATGTTGGACTCCGGCAGGGCTGCCCTTTGTCACCGGTTCTGTTCATAATTTTTATGGACAGAATTTCTAGGCGCAGCCAGGGGCCAGAAGGAATCCTGTTTGGGAACCACAGGATTTCATCTCTGCTTTTTGCGGATGATGTTGTCCTGTTGGCTTCTTCAAACCAGGACCTTCAGCATGCACTGGGGCGGTTTGCAGTCGAGTGTGAAGCGGCTGGGATGAGAATCAGCACCTCCAAGTCCGAGGCCATGGTTCTCGACCGGAAAAGGGTGGCTTGCCCTCTCCAGGTTGGTGGAGAAGTTCTGCCTCAAGTGGAGGAGTTTAAGTATCTCGGGATCTTGTTCACGAGTGAGGGAAGGATGGAGCGTGAGATCGACAGGCGGATCGGTGCAGCCTCCGCAGTGATGCGGTCGCTTTACCGGTCCGTTGTGGTGAAGAAGGAGCTGAGCCAAAAGGCGAAGCTCTCAATTTACCGGTCGATCTACGTTCCGACTCTCACCTATGGTCATGAGCTTTGGGTAATGACCGAAAGGACAAGATCGCGGATACAAGCGGCCGAAATGAGTTTCCTTCGCAGGGTGGCTGGGCGCTCCCTTAGAGATAGGGTGAGAAGCACAGTCACTCGGGAGGAGCTCGGAGTAGAGCCGCTGCTGCTCCACATCGAGAGGAATCAGCTGAGGTGGCTCGGGCATCTTTTTCGGATGCCTCCTGGACGCCTCCCTGGGGAGGTGTTCTAGGCATGTCCCCCCGGGAGGAGGCCCCGGGGAAGACCCAGGACACGCTGGAGGGACTATGTCTCTCGGCTGGCCTGGGAACGCCTCGGTGTTCTTCCCGAGGAGCTGGCCGAGGTGTCTGGGGAAAGGGAAGTTTGGGCTTCCCTGCTTAGACTGCTGCCTCCGCGACCCGGTCCCGGATAAAGCGGAAGAAGACGAGACGAGACGAGATGACAGCGAGACAGATAAGAGCAAGTGCATTGTAGAAACAGGTGACAGAATTTGTGGGATACTTCTCAAGGGAAACCCCCCCACAAATCTTAAAGTCCATTTGAGAAGCTCGCATAAGACGGCTAATCGCAAGTACCTTGACCAAGTAGCCTCTCTGATTAGCTCCCCTGAAAGACAAGCAACATCACGGCCAAGTAGTACCGGGAAGGAGGAGACAACCATAATGGACTGCTTTCACCGACGACCAAACAGCTGCTGGTTAGTAAATATGCAGGAACACCACAAGCGGGAGGATGCACTGGTAAATATGTTTATTGAGACTGGGATGTCTACACGATGATGTGACTCAATTGCTTTCAAAAAGTTCAACTTTTCTCTCGAACCAAAATTCAAATCACCCGGTGCTGCAAGAATGAATAATCTTATTGGAGCTAAGATGGATGAGGCAAAGCACAAATTGAAAGAGATCATAAAGGATGTGAGGAAGCTGACCCTCTGTGTAGATGGTTGGAGCAAGAGAGGATTAACAGTGTCTTTCATGGGTGTGTCAGCATCTTTTTATCATCCACCCAGAGGCCAGGTTTACCATGCTGTGCTTAACCTGCACCGAATCAAGCGCCCACACACTGGAGAGACCATTGCTTGCTGCATTGATGAGACATTGGATGCATGGGGTATAGGAGAAGACAAGGTGCTGCTCATTGTGACAGATAATGGCTCCAACATCATCAAAGCTGTGCAGCTGCTTAGGGACAGAGGCCAAGAGCAAAGTGAGGAGTCCACAGATGGTTCACGGCCTCAGCCAGGAGGTGCTGGAGATGGTCTGGATGAATTGTGGATCGAATCAGAGTCAGAGGAGACAGACGAGGAGGATGAGGAGATTGGAGAGACTGGAGACCTCGATGAGTGAGGTTATAGTGCCAAATACATTAGTCCTATTGATTTATTTATTATTTTATATACAGTGGGGCAAAAAAGTATTTAGTCAGCCACCAATTATGCAAGTTCTCCCACTTAAAAAGATGAGAGAGGCCTGTAATTTTCATCATAGGTACACTTCAACTATGAGAGACAGAATGGGGGGAAAGAATCCAGGAAATCACATTGTAGGATTTTTAATGAATTCATTGAAAAATTCCTTGGTAAAATAAGTATTTGGTCACCTACAAACAAGCAAGATTTCTGGCTCTCGCAGACCTGTAACTTCTTCTTTAAGAGGCTCCTCTGTCCTCCACTCGTTACTTGTATTAATGGCACCTGTTTGAACTCGTTATCAGTATAAAAGACACCTGTCCACAACCTCAAACAGTCACACTCCAAACTCCACTATGGCCAAGGCCAAAGAGCTGTCAAAGGACACCAGAAACAAAATTGTAGACCTGCACCAGGCTGGGAAGACTGAATCTGCAATAGGTAAGCAGCTTGGTGTGAAGAAATCAACTGTGGGAGCAATTATTAGAAAATGGAAGACATACAAGACCACTGATAATCTCCTTCGATCTGGGGCTCCACGCAAGATCTCACCCCGTGGGGTCAAAATGATCACAAAAATGGTGAGCAAAAATCCCAGAACCACACGGGGGGACCTAGTGAATGACCTGCAGAGAGCTGGGACCAAAGTAACAAAGGCTACCATCAGTAACACACTACGCCACCAGGGACTCAAATCCTGCAGTGCCAGACGTGTCCCCCTGCTTAAGCCAGTACATGTCCAGGCCCGTCTGAAGTTTGGTAGAGGGCATTTGGATGATCCAGAAGAGGACTGGGAGAATATCATATGGTCAGATGAAACCAAAATAGAACTTTTTGGTAAAAACTCAACTTATCGTGTTTGGAGGAGAAAGAATGCTGAGTTGCATCCAAAGAACACCATACCTACTGTGAAGCATGGGGGTGGAAACATCATGCTTTGGGGCTGTTTTTTCTGCAAAGGGACCAGGACGACTGATCCGTGTAAAGGAAAGAATGAATGGGGCCATGTATCGTGAGATTTTGAGTGAAAACCTCCTTCCATCAGCAAGGGCATTGAAGATGAAATGTGGCTGGGTCTTTCAGCATGACAATGATCCCAAACACACCGCCCGGGCAACGAAGGAGTGGCTTTGTAAGAAGCATTTCAAGGTCCTGGAGTGGCCTAGCCAGTCTCCAGATCTCAACCCCATAGAAAATCTTTGGAGGGAGTTGAAAGTCCGTGTTGCCCAGCGACAGCCCCAAAACATCACTGCTCTAGAGGAGATCTGCATGGAGGAATGGGCCAAAATACCAGCAACAGTGTGTGAAAACCTTGTGAAGACTTATAGAAAACGTTTGACCTCTGTCATTGCCAACAAAGGGTATATAACAAAGTATTGAGATGAACTTTTGTTATTGACCAAATACTTATTTTCCACCATAATTTGCAAATAAATTCTTTAAAAATCAGACAATGTGATTTTCTGGATTTTTTTTTTCTCATTTTGTCTCTCATAGTTGAGGTATACCTATGATGAAAATTACAGGCCTCTCTCATCTTTTTAAGTGGGAGAACTTGCACAATTGGTGACTGACTAAATACTTTTTTGCCCCACTGTATATATAAAATATCATAATGATATAACCAGCATTGTAAGCTTTAATTGATATTAACACCATAGAGTTCAAATAAAAAGAGAGAGGAAAATAATTTACTTGCTCTCATTTACTCATTCCTATTCAAAATCTAAAATGTCCATCCCAAATTGTATACATCTCTTAAAAAATAAAATGTACAATTGTCACATTGACATCATAGTTATTGTTGTCATGATTTCATTATCTAATGTTGAGATTCGTTACAAAGATTCAATATTAAATGTGTTATCCCATGGAAACAAATTTAGGGCAATACAGACATAGTCCTAATTCATAAATAACTTTTTATTAAACTGTACCATTCCTATGTGTGTTTTACATTTGATGATAATTAATTATCTATGTGTTTGTCTGTTCTCTCTGCTAAGAACTTGACCTGCCAGATGATGGGGAGAACAAGAAGTTTCAGAGAATGCCATGCCTGGCCCACACCCTTCAACTCACCCTGAAAGATGCCATTAAGCACCCAAATGCTGATTTGATCATATCAAGAGCAAGAAAGCTGGTACACACAGTGAGGAAATCGTCAGTGGCAAATGAAGCAATGATCAAAAAGTGTGGCAAAACTCTGGTCCTAGATTGTAGCACACGATGGAATAGCACTTTTGATATGCTGAGAAGACTGCTGGAGATCAGAACTGAACTAAACCAAGTACTTGAGGAGTTGGGCATGGACACACTTCTCACGAGTGATTGGGCTAAGCTGGAGAACCTGGTCAAGCTGCTTGAGTCCTTTGCCATTCACACAGACCAGCTTCAGAGTGACAGTCATTCACTCTCACAAGTAGTGCCATGCCTGCTCAACCTTGAGGCACACCTGCTGACGACTACTGCTGCTGTGAAGCAGTTAGCTCAGGTGCTGTTGAAGTCCTTGAGAGAACATTTTGCTGCCATTCTTAGCCCTGATTCCCCACAGTTTGATGCTACACCAGCAGCAGCCTGCCTACTCGATCCAAGTGTTTCACTGATTCTTCAAACACCAGACATGGTGCCACTGAGGAGGGCAGCACAGTCTTTAGTGCAGAACCTGGCAGCTCAGTATAACCCAGCAACTCCTTCTCAGGATAATGTCATTGCCACTCAAACTGCAGCACACTCCCCTCCTACTGTCCTTCAAAAATACCACTTCCTTGTCTCCCTTATGGAGGTCAATGTGTCATTGACAAACAAGCCTGATGGAGTTGATAGTCCGTTGACCGAAATGAAGAAGTATGGTGTTGACGTCAAACAGGGTGTGTTTAATGAGACACCGTTGCAGTCCTGGAGATCAAGAGAGGCTGTCTATCCAAAACTTGCCCCTGTGGCACTGGATCTCATTAGTGCCCCTGCCTCACAAGCCTTTGTGGAGCGCATCTTCTCTGTGTGTGGACTGTTGTCATCTGGCCTGAGGAACAGAACAACCACATCTCTGGAGCAGCGTGTTTTCCTCAAGAGCAACAAGAAATTGTTGCTTGACTGAAGTATACCCATTGCTCTCTCTCTCTCTCTCTCTCTCTCTCTCTCTCTCTCACACACACACACACACACACACACACCAGTTCTTTAGCTGCCAAAGAACCTGGTCATGACCAGGAAAACTGGCCAAGAAAACTTAACACTTGCTGATGTATAACTAAGAGCTAGATACCAGAGCTAGACATAGAACCAAGAAATAATACAATCCTGAAAAGCTGTATTTCAGACAGCTGATTCCCTAAAATGCAAATACTTCATTTCCTTTTTGTTTACAATATTTGACATAAGATTAACATAGAAAGGCAAAGTACATCAGGATCAAGCTGAGGTGTAGAAGTATCTTTATAGCTGCCTGGCTCTGTGCACTAACAGATAGGCTAAATGTGCACTTTAAGTGTCCAAAACATTCACTGTTATTGTTACTATTGTCTACGGCACTGATGTGTCAAAAAGCTGCACCTGATCTAGTGCTGAGAAGACATTTTGTTTTTTTGAGTAGGTCTCATCTCATCTCATTATCTCTAGCCGCTTTATCCTGTTCTACAGGGTTGCAGGCAAGCTGGAGCCTATCCCAGCTGACTATGGGCGAAAGGCGGGGTACACCCTGGACAAGTCGCCAGGTCATCACAGGGCTGACACATAGATACAAACAACCATTCACACTCACATTCACACCTACGGTCAATTTAAAGCCACCAATTAGCCTAACCTGCATGTCTTTGGACTGTAGGGGAAACTGGAGCACCCAGAGGAAACCCACACAGACACGGGGAGAACATGCAAACTCCACACAGAAAGGCCCCCGTAGGCCACTGGGCTCGAACCCAGAACTTTCTTGCTGGTAGGGTGACAGTGCTAACCACTACACCACTGTGCCGCCCTTTTTTGAGTAGGTAATTTGGTAAAAAAAAAAAAAAAATTAATCAGTCCTGTTGTGGAATGGGTTTTTTTTAGTTTGTTCATGTTTTTCTCAGATTGAGCTCCCGGAGACTCCTGGCTGTCAAGAAATGTGACGTGTGCCTCATAAATCTGTTTATATTCTTATGTTCATGTATGTCTTTAGTCTATTGGCTATTTTGATTTGTACCAGGAATACTACCTGTATCCAACCTCAGAAGCAGTATTACACATATTTTGCACTTAAGGCTGCTATCTTGTAGACTGTTATGGTTGTGGTGGATGGTTGGTTGTTCAAAAGTAACTGAATACATTTTTTAAAAATGGTATCTGTGGCAGTTCGGAGTAGGTGGGTGGAGCACAGAGGACGGCAGGACAGAGATCAGGTTCAAATTATTGTTTATTGTTACACTTTTCAGTTTAACAAAGTCTCGAACAGACACACACACGCCAGGTGTCTTGTTCCGGGATGAGCACCTCTGCTGTCTGCTCTCCCTCCTTATATAGGGCGCAGTCACTGGGAAGACACACAAACACAGGTTAATTGCGCTCAGGTGTAGTGATTCTGCCACTCACCTTCCCTGACTCCGCCCTCCTGTCACAGACCGGTGCTTGACCACGCCCCCGCTGCCACATACCCCTACCGCCCGACTCAGGCCGGGCGGCCGTCCAGCCTGCAGCCGACTCCCCCTCCCCTTGACGGGAGAGGAAGTCCGCCACGACCATCTGCGCCCCCGGCCTGTGGACCACCTTGAAATTGAAGGGTTGGAGTGCCAGATACCAACGGGTGATCTGCGCGTTGGCATCCTTCATGCGGTGGAGCCACTGGAGGGGCGCGTGGTCCGAACAGAGGGTGAAAGGGCGCCCCAGCAGGTAGTAACGGAGGGTGAGGACCGCCCACTTGATCGCTAGACACTCTTTTTCAATCGTGCTGTAGCGCCCCTAACGCACTGACAGCTTCTTGCTAATGTACAGGACGGGGCGGTCCTCCCCCTCCACCTCCTGGGACAAAACCGCCCCCAGCCCTCTGTCCGACGCGTCGGTCTGCAACACAAAAGAGAGAGAAAAGTCAGGGGAGTGTAATAGTGGCCCCCCACACAGTGCAGCCTTTACCTCAGAGAAAGCCCACTGGCATTGCTCCGTCCACTGGACCGGATCTGGTGTCCCCTTTTTAGTGAGATCAGTCAGCGGGCTGGTGACATCCGAATAATTAGGTATAAACCTACGATAATAGCCAGCCAGCCCCAGGAACTGTCTCACCCCCTTTTTGGTCTTGGGCCTCGGGCAGGCCGCAATTGCTGCGGTCTTGTTAATTTGGGGACGCACCTGCCCAAGTAGAAGCCCAGATACCGTACTTCCATCCGCCCAATCGCACACTTCTTTGGGTTGGCTGTGAGACTCGCTCACCTCAGCGACCTAAGGACGGCCCTTAGGTGTTCCAGGTGCCTCGGCCAGTCATTACTATATATGATGATGTCATCAAGATAGGCGGCCGCATAGGTGGCGTGAGGGTGGAGGACCCGGTCCATCAGCCGCTGAAACGTAGCGGGCGCCCCAAACAGCCCAAACGGAAGTGTGACGAATTGGTGTAACCCAAATGGTGTGGAAAAAGCCATTTTTTCTTGGGATAGTGGAGTCAAGGGGATCTGCCAATATCTCTTCGTCAAATCCAGTGTCGAATAAAAGCGAGCCGTGCCTAGTCGATTGAGCAACTCATCAATACGAGGCATTGGGTATGCGTCGAATTTAGACACCGCATTGACTTTTCTATAGTCCACACAGAACCGTACCGACCCGTCGGCCTTGGGTACCAAGACCACCGGGCTGCTCCAGTCACTGTGGGACTCCTCAACGATGCCCATTTCGAGCATGGTCTGAAGTTCTTCCTGAACCACTTTTTTTGTGTTCGGGTAGCCTGTAAGGGTGGCTACGCACTACCACCCCCGGGGGCGTCTCTATGTGGTGCTCTATGAGGTTAGTGCGACCGGGCAGGGGCAAGAACACATCCGAAAACTTGGTCTGCAACTGGGCGACCTCCGTGAGTTGGGTCGGGGAGAGGTGGTCTCCACAGGGGACCGGAGAGGTACGTGATGCCAATGTCCCTTTTTGAACCTCCGGCCCCAGCTCCGCCTTCTCTGGAACCACCGACACCAACGCCACGGGGACCTCCTCGTTCCAGAGTTTAAGCAGATTGAGGTGGTAAATCTGTAGCGTCCCACCCCTGTCCGTTCGCCTCACCTCAGAGTCGACGTCCCCGACTTGCCGTGTGACCTCAAAGGGTCCTTGCCACTTGGCGATCAATTTGGAGCTCGACGTGGGCAACAGTATGAGTACCTTATCTCCCTGTGTGAACTCTCTAAGGTGCGTACCCTTGTTGTACAGGCGGGCTTGCCGTTCCTGGGCCTGCCGCAAATTCTCCTGAGTTAGGTGGGTGAGCGTGTGGAGTTTTGCGCGCAGGTCCATACGTACTGAATTTCGTTCTTGCTTTGTGAAGGTCCCTCCTCCCAATTTTCCCGCAGCACGTCTAGGATGCCGCGCGGCTTACGCCCATATAATAATTCGAGCGGGGAGAACCCCGTGGAGGCTTGGGGGACCTCTCGCACTGAGAACAACAAGGGTTCGAGCCACTTATCCCAATTACGTGCGTCCTCACTTACGAATTTTTTAATAATATTTTTGAGGGTGCGGTTGAACCGTTCCACTAAACCGTCCGTTTGTGGGTGATACACGCTGGTGCGGATCAGCTTAATCCCCAATAACCCATACATTTCGCGCAGTGTTCGTGACATAAACGTAGTGCCTTGATCAGTCAGAATCTCTTTCGGGATTCCAACTCGGGAGATGACGCGGAAGAGTGCCTCTGCAATACTGCGTGCTGAGATATTGCGCAGAGGCACTGCTTCCGGGTATCGCGTTGCATAGTCCACCAGAACTAATATAAAGCGGTACCCTCGTGCTGACCGATCTAATGGCCCGACGAGATCCATCCCAATTCTCTCAAATGGGGTCTCGATTAATGGAAGAGGGTGCAAAGGCGCTTTTGGAATGGCCGCTGGATTTACTAACTGGCATTCGCGGCATGCCGTACACCACCTATGGACATCGCCGCGAATCCCCGGCCAATAGAATCGGGCCATTATTCGGGCTAGTGTTTTATCCTGCCCCAAGTGTCCAGCCATGGGATTAAAGTGAGCCGCCTGGAATACCAATTCCCGGCGGCTCTTCGGAATTAAAAGCTGCGTGACTCGCTCTTTAGTTTGAGTGTCCTGCGTCACTCGGTATAATCTATCCTTCATAATCACGAAGTAGGGGAAGGACGGGGTGGCGTTCGGCTGGAGCGTTTGACCATCGATTACTCTCACTTGGTCAAACGCATGCCGCAGAGTCTCGTCTCATGACTGCTCTAATGGGAAATCCGCGAGGGATTCCCCAATAGAGAGAGGAGGAGCCGGCGGCTCCTCACTCTGATGCGGAGATGACGTAGACGGCTCTGTGACAGCTGCTCCTGCCAAAGCGACACCGGGACCTCCCCCTGTCAAATGGCAGGACCCACTCTTTACTAGGCGTGTCATTAAACCCCGAAATCCCAGCCAATCAGTCCCCAAAATTAAAAAGTGGGTAAGGCGAGGATTAACCGCCGCCTTCACTATAAATTTTTCCCCTCTGAAAATAATGTTGACCGACACCAAAGGGTAGCGGTGAACATCCCCGTGCACACACAACACCTTCACCCCTTGTGCTCCCCCCAATGCCTTGTTTTGAACCAGGCTTTGGCGAATTGAGGTCTGATTACAACCAGAATCCACCAATGCCTGATATGTAGCCCCTTGGATACTCACCGGTATGCGATATGCTCCAGCCCGATTGAGGGCGGCCTCTGGCGCGTCGGGGATCCGAACCACCGCGCCCACTTCCATTGCCGTGCACTGCTGTTGAAGGTGGCCCGGATCCCCGCAGCGCCAGCAAACCGGCCCGGGCTTTCCCTCTGCATCGGTGATCTGGGGCTCACTCACCTGAGGTGGGGGAGAGACAGACACAGAAGGGAGAAATGGGAGGGCACCACGGGTGCGGCGGGCCGGCTGGGGTGGTGCCGGCCCCCGCCTCCACGGTGGGGGAATGGGGCGAGGACGGGACACAGGGGGAGGGGGAGAGAGAGAGAAGAGGAGAGAAGAGAAGATGCCATCTGCTGTCCTGCCGCCGGGACAGCCGCCACATGGTCCTCCGCCAGCTCGACTGCCTGATCCAGCGACGCTGGGCGGTGGCACCGAACCCACTCCGCAGTTCCTGCTGGCAAGCGAGCGACGAACTGTTCCAGCACCACCTGGTTGATGATTCCTTCGGCGTCGTGGTTGTTGGCCCTCAGCCACCGCCAGCAGGCGTCCCAGAGCTGCTGGCCAAACGCGAACGGCCGGCCGACTTCCTCCAAACGCAGCGCTGGCACTGCTGTTCTGGGGTGCGCCCCACGCGCTGGAGGACGGCCCGGCGGAGGTCCGCGTAGGCCAGCCGGTGGTCGGCGGGGAGCTGTAGCACGGCCAGCTGTGCTTCTCCCGTGAGCAGGGGGAGGAGGTGCGCCGCGCGCTGCTCCATCGGCCACCCCGAGGCTTCGGCGACTTGCTCAAAGAGCGTGATGAACGCCTCGGGGTCGTTCGGCCCATCTTGGTGACGGTGAGGGGAGACGGGCCCGTGGTAGGACCGCTGGTGGACCCCGCCGACACAAGGAGGTGCCGGAACGCCTGTCGATCTTCTTGTTGGGCCAACACCAGGGCCTCGAACCGCTGTTCTTGCTCCTTTCGGAGGGTGAGTAGCGCCTGGTGCTGGCTTTGCTGGGCCGTGGCGAGGGCGTGGACCAGTTCAGCGAACGGAGAGGACTCCATGGGGCTGTGAGGCTGCTGTGCTCCAGATCCCGGGTTTCGGCACCACTGTGGCAGTTCGGAGTAGGTGGGTGGAGCACAGAGGACGGCAGGACAGAGATCAGGTTCAAATTATTGTTTATTGTTACACTTTTCAGTTTAACAAAGTCTCGAACAGACACACACACGCCAGGTGTCTTGTTCCGGGATGAGCACCTCTGCTGTCTGCTCTCCCTCCTTATATAGGGCGCGGTCACTGGGAAGACACACAAACACAGGTTAATTGCGCTCAGGTGTAGTGATTCTGCCACTCACCTTCCCTGACTCCGCCCTCCTGTCACAGACCGGCGCTTGACCACGCCCCCGCTGCCACAGTATCTTTCGTCAAGTTTTATTATACAATACTTACTGATCTTTTTGAATCCTGCACCTGACAAATAACTCAAAAGTATGAAAAAACAAAAACTAAAACTAATAAAAACTAAACTAAAACTAAGCATTTAGAAAAAAAGAAAACTAACTAAAACTAGCAAACCTGCTCTAAAAACTAATTAAAACTAACTAAATTAAAGGAAAAAAGGTCAAAACGAAATAAAACTAAACTATAATGAAAAATCCAAAACTATTATAACCTTGGTTATCACACCAAGTGTATTTTTTTAACACACTGAGGTCTTAATACAGGTCTCTACACTGAAGAGCAAATCAGCACAAAGGTACTTTTTCACCATGAGTGCGCCATATCATGTCTGTAGCAGGATCTTGTTAATTCATTGTATTTATGTTTGTCATTTATTACATTTTTATGTCTTTCCTTTGCCGATGGGAAAAAGAGACAAGCTTCTACTCACTCTGTTGTCCAATATTCCCAATCAACAGAGATTTTCAGCACAGATAAGTGACAGAATTTCTCTTTCTGCATCCTTCTCTTATTTCCGCTTTCCTCCACCTCTCTCCTGTCACTCATTTCTCATCTACCTGGTTTTCCTCGATATCTCCTTTCCTGTCTTATTTGTTCCTTTTTGCTGTTACTCAACTGAACACTGCAAAAAAGGTCAGAGTTACCAAATTTGTTTAACAAATAAAATAAAAGCTAATCTCTCCAGAGACCGAAGTCTAATTGCAATCCCTGTTCAACCATAATGCGATTGAGGAGCTCGGGGACTTTTTAGGCCAGTTGGTGTATATTGAAGGCCTTATCCTCTGCTCATAATCCAATTGCTGAACTTTAATCTGTGTGACCATGTCCATAAAATCTCCGTTCTGTCAATGGGATTGGGCTGGGACACAAAATAAGATGCACACACACTCAAAAAAAAAAAAAAAACGTTGGATTTACTTAACCGAGTTATGGCAACCGGTCCCAAGAAACTGTGTTAATTTAGATGTATTGAATACAGTTATGTTGAGTTTTTCAACACATAACTGTATTCAATACATCTAAATTAACACAGTTTCGTTGGACCGGTTGCCATAACTCGGTTAAGTAAATCCAATGTTTTATTTTTTTGAGTGCAGAAAAGGAGTGCTGATTGATGTTAGTGGGATTTTTAATTTAAACTTTAGCAAGGAGCAAAATAAAATGTCCAGCATTGGCAATAATTATCATTTTTCACAGATAAAGCAACTCCTTGCTTCTGCCGTTAGTTTGTTTTATGCAGAGCTATTATACAACAACTTAGACATACATCTAAGACAGATCTAATTTAAAGGCCATGATAAAACTGCAAATTTAAAGGCCTGAGTGGCAGAGAACATCAGCAAAATAAAGTCGTAATTGTATCCTGTTGGGTTTTCCAAAAGAATTTTAAGTGGTTTAGTAGATTTTCCTCAAAGATTTGCCTACTCTCATACACTTGTAAACAACCCATTACTGATGTGATTACTTACTGTAGGACACAACATCCTAGGTTATAATACTGGCTGGAAAAAAGTAGCTCCCAAGAAATGAAACCTTCCATTGATGGTTTGGTTGTGCCAATTAAGATCACCTGATGTTTTGAGGGTTGTGACAAGCAGCTAGATCCAGAATTATTGACGTTTTAAGAGGATAAGCAAAAATACTTGTATAAAATAAACAATGAAAATAATGATTCAGGTTTTCCATGAAATCATCCTGGAACTTACATTTCTCACAAATGATGGTGGCAAAATGAGTGACATGAACATTATTGACAAAATAAATTGCATCATTGAAAGAAAGAAGTATTTTTATCATGAGGAAAAACAAAGAGGTCGCTTATAATAATTTAATAAATAAATAAATAAATAAATAAATACTATTGGGCACAGCCAGGGCTGTAAGAAGAGCTTTCATTACCTGCCCCATCCACATCCCTCCACCCCCATACATACCAGGCTATCTTTGCCCAGAATATGTTTGCCTTTGCCAGGAGGTTAAGATTTAGCCCCAGTAAGATAACAACCCCAAACACATATTCAAATCTACCCAGAAATCATTGCAGGAACAAAAATATCAGTGTTTCGCAAACCCCAGATCTTCAGTGTTCTCTTCGCAAATTGATGTAAATGTCCCAATAATTTTAAAACCAGTGTTTTAATCATTTATGCTTGAAAACAAAATATCATATTGAAACAAACTTATACAGAGTCCCCTCACTATAAATTTGTTTTTCAATTTGTTTTTCAACAGTTGTTCCACAAAATTGAGTCATACAGACGAGGCACGTAGTGCCGCGTTGGCTATAAGCCATGTACGACGAGATTGAGTGGAATAACTATTTTATTCTATCCACATTCAGTGGATTTTGAGAAACAGAGCATTTTTATTTTTTGCAAATACAATAAATAAAAACTTTATACAAAACATCTGACAAAATCATTTCTGCTTAGGATGTAAGCAAACTGGTGAGATGACAGTAGTAATTTGTGGAAAATGCGATAATAATTATTCTTGAAAAATAAAAAAAAAGCGTTCTTACCATCAAATACGTTTATTCCATATTTTGTTGCTTTTTTGCCGCTTTTGGGGTTTTGTTTTCAAATAGAGTTTTTATTTCATCCTCAGTTGGTTCAGCAAAATGCGCCGCCATTTTCTTCTGCTTCTTCTTCTTCTTAAGGGTTTTTTTTGGCGGTTGGCAAATCAACTTAAAGGTGCATTACTGCCACCGATTAGGCTGGAGTGTGGAACAGGAGATATAGGGGGAAACAAAGCCCCAATAATAAAGCCGCCATTTTGTTTTTCTCTACTCACGGTATATGAGCTGATAGCCTAGTAGTAGAGTAGCCAATCAGAGTATGTGAGTGCTCATATTCAGTGAATGTGGATTGAATGATACTGTACACCTTACCATTGGAATCCATAGGCTTGTCCATGTCTTCTCGGATTTATATTCAATGGTGTTCAAAAATCACTATGCATGACTATATCATGAGCATTCCTTGTCAATCTAAAGTTGACCACTAATCTTCTGAACCCAAAGGCTAAAGAACATTGTGTTTGTATGAATCTGGGGCCTCAATTATATATATATATATATATATATATATATATATATATATATATATATTTTTTTTTTTTTTTTTTTTTTAATTGCGTAGCAACAATCCTACATTTGATCTAAGGGCCCGTTTACACGAGGACGCTGTCGGGTAAAAACGACTAAATATTTTATCGGAAGTGCCTTTCGTTTACACGGGGCGGCATTTCCGAGGCTGAAAAACGGATAAAATTGAAAACGCCTTCCAAAGTGGATAAGTTTAAAAACGGCCCCCGTTGCGTATCCGTCTAAACTACCCAATACGCGAAACTCCGCTCGGATCTGCTCACGTCGGGTACGCGTTTACGTCATACATGTGTCATATACTGTACATGCCAGCCCGGGAAGTAAGAAAGTAAGTAAAAAAGTAAGAGCATGTCTGATTACATCGATCCAACAGACCTTCAAGCTGCTCTGTGTTTTAATGCAGTAGATGTGTTTTCCTGCTCACCCGCCCAGCTGGAGCTCCTCAGTTTGGTGTCGCCAAGTTACACGCACGCGCGCACACGCGTGTGCGTGCACGCGCGCGCCGCCTATTCAAGCCGCTCGTGAAACCATAAACCCGAGACTGAAAACAAAACTAGCAGCCGAACGGATTTATTTTGCTGAGATGGACACTGCCTTTTCTCTTCTTCACCGAAACAAGAGTGAGTGTTACTTAATAAAGGCAGATTAAAAGAGTTTCGGTTTGCTCCTGCTCCTCCCTCGAGCACTACAGTACCTCAGCCGGACCGGTGTTCTGTAAAGTTATCCTAGCAAGTTCTCATACAGACCGTTTTATTATTCAAAACAAGTCATTACAAATTATTTGACTTGGCCAAAGACTCGACCAATACGCACAAAACATAAAAATCGGCAAATGCGTGAAATTCTCACCGATTTTCTATCAGCCCAGCTGATCGGTGGGACAAAACTACTGTTGAATTTTCCTACCCTCCTGGATTTCGCGCATGCGTAGTAGGCTTGGTAGGATAACTTGACAGAACAGCGGCGCAGATGTGCAGATCAGACAAGACGGAAGACGTTGCGCATGCGTGCAGACATAGCGGAGACATTTATGCGTCACCGTATAGACGCAGATTTCCTCCTTGAAAACGGTCGTGTAGACGCGGAAAAAAGTGAGAACGAAAACGGACTTTTGCGTTTTTGTTTTATACCGTCCCCGTGTAAAGTGGGCCTAAGATCATTTCTGAAATGAGCATACGTGTGATTCAGAGAACATGAACACACACACACAAACACAAAACAAACAAACAAACAAAAAAAAAAACAGGTGTATGACACGTGTGTCTCCCAGATGTGAAAACTATAAATCACAAATGATCTTGAAATCGTGCACAGCTGAACACCCTTAGATCTACACCTCATAAGTGCCCCTAACTGGTTTCATTAGCATATAAATGAGCTCAGATCAAAGCCCAAAAACACAATAACTGAGTGGTAATTATGTTAAATTCCTGTTAACACTGTACTGTAATACTGTACTCATGTGCATGGGGTGCCTGTATGGCAACATGAGTGCAATCTATTGCACCTATGACACTGGTGAATCCTCTTTGATGAACATAATCGTCTTTCACATTGGCTGCTCCTCGGTACTGTATGGAATCTTCATGTAGGGACGAACAGATGATCCCTTGAAGTACAACTGGTGTAATTCTACTTAACGATGGCTGGGATATGCCTGACCATTCACTAATTTCTCTTTGGAGCATGTTCCTGTAGCCAGGAACCCAAGAACAGATAACAATACAGGTAGGGCTCAATTTCAATTGGTGTGTCTTGGTAAATTTGGACCCATCTGTGCACAAAACTCTAATAGCATAGTTCATGGCAAATGGTACCTGTTTATCAGTCATTTGTCATCATGTGCAAAAAAAAAAAAATCTGCCTTATCTCTAAAAACTCATTCCCTGTTTATTGCCTGGTTGGTGATATCTTCAAGTAGTGCCAATGGTGTCATTCTTCCTCTTGCAAATGACTGCGTTATTGGACCTTTTATAGCCTATAGATTGACTGAGATGCTTAACATTACATTAATGGCATTTCACAGACACTCTTGTCCAGAGTGACCTACAACATACCCAGAGTAGCTTTGGGAGCAGTTGGAGGTTAGATGTCTTGTTCAAGGGCACTTCAGCCATTCCTGCTGGTCCAGGGAACTGAACTGGTTACCTTTGGTCCCAAAGCTGCTTCTCTAACCTTTAGGCCATGGCTTGCCCAATATAGCTTCCACACATGGCTTTACACATGTGGAACCATAATGTATAGGCCTATGAAATAAATTTCCTTAAAGGACGCATCAGTTATGCTAACTGAGTTTTGGAAAACCAGTGTGTGTGTTTGTTTTCTTTTCTACAAGTAGCCTAGTATGATGTTTTAATTTATTAATAACTTTATTGTGCAAAGCATTAAATATAGCCTAAACAATGTGTGCAATACAAGTACAACAGCATCAACTACTACCACTACTACTAACAACAACAACAACAACAATAATGAGGATACAATTATACAGCACATAACATGCTGGCACTCTACCTGTACTTCTCGAACAGTGGCACAAGAAAAGGTGTGACACCAAATTGGAATCTGACATGGAAATAAGTATTTTTCCACATCAAATACCTTGTTTTTATAAATCTGATCTTTGTCATGGGTTTGAGCTTACACACATTCCAAGATCAAATCTGTGCATTAGAACGTTTTATAAATAAAGCGCCTGATGGGTTTGCGATTTTTCCTGTCTTGTTTTCCAAAAACACTAATGTAACTCAAACTCCTCTGTATGAAGGCCAAGTGTATCTCCACCATCAGTCTAATATTAGAGAGTGGGGTCATCATGGGACACTTCCTTCCTAAACAGAAAGCATTGGGGGTGTGACTGAGGAAGTCAGGCATCAATGGTTTTTATTCAGTACTGTAAATATTCCCTGTGCTTTTGTTGGACTGAGCCACATGGCAAAATGATGATAATAATAATAAGAAGAGGAATGAAGGATGGACATTCTCAACTGAGGACACTTAAACTAAGGTGAACCGGAGCATGTCTGATCTAAGATTTAAAGGGCCAGATCTAGATGGCTGATTGTATGGGTGCTGTCATGGCTCAAGTTGGGGTATTTTTTGTTTTTATTTTTTTTAATGTACAACCCCGATTCCAAAAAAGTTGGGACAAAGTACAAATTGTAAATAAAAACAGAATGCAATAATTTACAAATCTCAAAAACTGATATTGTATTCACAATAGAACATAGACAACATATCAAATATCGAAAGTGAGACATTTTGAAATTTCATGCCAAATATTGGCTCATTTGAAATTTCATGACAGCAACACATCTCAAAAAAGTTGGGACAGGGGCAATAAGAGGCTGGAAAAGTTAAAGGTACAAAAAAGGAACAGCTGGAGGACCAAATTGCAACTCATTAGGTCAATTGGCAATAGGTCATTAACATGACTGGGTATAAAAAGAGCATCTTGGAGTGGCAGCGGCTCTCAGAAGTAAAGATGGGAAGAGGATCACCAATCCCCCTAATTCTGCGCCGACAAATAGTGGAGCAATATCAGAAAGGAGTTCGACAGTGTAAAATTGCAAAGAGTTTGAACATATCATCATCTACAGTGCATAATATCATCAAAAGATTCAGAGAATCTGGAAGAATCTCTGTGCATAAGGGTCAAGGCCGGGAAACCATACTGGGTGCCCGTGATCTTCGGGCCCTTAGACGGCACTGCATCACATACAGGCATGCTTCTGTATTGGAAATCACAAAATGGGGTCAGGAATATTTCCAGAGAACATTATCTGTGAACACAATTCACCGTACCATCCGCCGTTGCCAGCTAAAACTCTATAGTTCAAAGAAGAAGCCGTATCTAAACATGATCCAGAAACGCAGATATCTTCTCTGGGCCAAGGCTCATTTAAAATGGACTGTGGCAAAGTGGAAAACTGTTCTGTGGTCAGACGAATCAAAATTTGAAGTTCTTTATGGAAATCAGGGACGCCGTGTCATTCGGACTAAAGAGGAGAAGGACAACCCAAGTTGTTATCAGCGCTCAGTTCAGAAGCCTGCATCTCTGATGGTATGGGGTTTCATTAGTGCGTGTGGCATGGGCAGCTTACACATCTGGAAAGACACCATCAATGCTGAAAGGTATATCCAGGTTCTAGAGCAACATATGCTCCCATCCAGACGACGTCTCTTTCAGGGAAGACCTTGCATTTTCCAACATGACAATGCCAAACCACATACTGCATCAATTACAGCATCATGGCTGCGTAGAAGAAGGGTCCGGGTACTGAACTGGCCAGCCTGCAGTCCAGATCTTTCACCCACAGAAAACATTTGGCGCATCATAAAATGGAAGATACGACAAAAAAGACCTAAGACAGTTGAGCAACTAGAATCCTACATTAGACAAGAATGGGTTAACATTCCTATCCCTAAACTTGAGCAACTTGTCTCCTCAGTCCCCAGACGTTTACAGACTGTTGTAAAGAGAAAAGGGGATATCTCACAGTAGTAAACATGGCCTTGTCCCAACTTTTTTGAGATGTGTTGTTGTCATGAAATTTAAAATCACCTCATTTTTCTCTTTAAATGATAAATTTTCTCAGTTTAAACATTTGATATGCCATCTATATTCTATTCTGAATAAAATACGGAATTTTGAAACTTCCACATCATTGCATTCCATTTTTATTTACAGTTTGTACTTTGTCCCAACTTTTTTGGAATCGGGGTTGTATATTAACGTGTCATTAGGTTTTCCACTAAGCTGAGCCAAACATGATGGTCACATTTACACTCAATTTCTCAGATAAGAACACTTTTATTTGGAAATTATTCTGCAAATGGGTTATGAGGAATGAACATGGACTTGGGGAGCCATTTGAATATGTTTCTAACAATTCTTCTCAAGCAGGCTGCATTATAAGCACAGAGCTCAATTTCTGTTAAACACACTGTCAGAAATAGGGGTACAGTAGGAGTCCATTTCTGTATCCCAAGGTCCAATCTTTATGAATATACCCCTTTGGGCTCATTATTGGAGCTCAGGTTAACTATGTGTACCTTTTTAGGGCCAAAAAGGTACATATATGTTCCTAAGTGATATATAAAGGGTACAAATAAATACCTTAGAGCAGTGTTTCTCAGCCACTGGGCTGTGGCCCATTAGTGGGCTGCGACACGCCATCTAGTGGGTCACAATTTTTTTTTCAAGTTTGAAGCCAAATACTAAATAGTTCAGGATGTCGTAGTGTCCCGAATCCAGCAGCTGGCTTGACATACACCTTTCAAGTGGAATAAATACATTTGTGGTTAAATTAAGAAGAACAAGTCTTTATTATTGTCACGTTCTTCCTTTGCATTTAGCGTGCACACACACACACACACACACACACACACACACACACTGACAGAGAGCATGCACGTAGAATAAATAAATCCATTTGTGGGTAAATTATATGGATCTGTGATGCCTGCTGGAACAGAAGAGTGGGGGGATTAAGAATTGAGCGGCTGTGGTTTGTTTACACCCGGTATTAAAACTTGTAACATCCTAGCAACCTTCTCAAAGACACATACAAAAGCCCAGAAACTCCTATTTACCTGGGCAAAAATGATGCAGGATTTATCTTGTAGTGTCCTGATCCTCAGATCTTTAACCCAGCCACATATTAAAAGTTGTACTCCTCCATGCGCTTCCAACTTTTCATCTGTTTGTCCGTGTAGAATGATGTCTGCAGCATCAGGTACAGTAGTTTGAGATGTCGGGGAACTCAACGGATGGATAATTTTTACGCTGGGGTCATAACAATAATTTTCCAGTTCATAATGAATGAATGAATGAATGAATGACTTTATTTTAAGACGATAAGTTGATCAGCAGAGCTGGTGGGGTCGTGCATGTACAGATACAAATAATTACAAATACTAAAGACTAAAAATAAACACAATCTTAAAAAAACTTAAAATCTGTTGATTATCTGTTAATTATCTTCACATTAAGTTAATTAATAGTATGCATAACTATTGTCTTTGTATTTGGTTACAGTTACAATATGATCAAAATTTATTCTATTAATGTTAAATTTAGCAAGTAAATGTTCATTTCATAGAAAAAATCATTTTTTGTGAGCATGTAAGGATCTAATCCCATTGAGTGGTTTCTGCATCCACTTCTTTTGAGTGTACTTCTTGGTTTTAATAACTTGCTTGTTTGCTGGACACAAACATGGCAATAAGTTCTTGTGTTAATCAATCAGACTCCACTTTTGGATCATTAATCCCTTTTGACTGAGAATGCCCTGTATGCATGGTTTTATGTTGGCTTCTGGCACATCCATAAAGTTTTAAATACAACACCTACAATTAAAAACAGTTTGATCTTATTGAACTTATTTAATTATTGGACTCCCATCTGTAACAGGGAGTGATGTTGCATCCCGTGAATACACTTTACAATAGATTATTAGATTCTAATAGAATAGATGAGCCAGAATAATTGGTGATCATTTTTAATGGGCCCCAACTCGTTACGAGTATGAATAGGTGGGCCTCGAAACAGAAAAGGTTGATAACCCCTGCCTTAGAGAGTACTGCCCCAGCGACAAGCCATTGTACCCCTAAAGGTACAATAATATACTTTATTTTCTGAGAGTGCAGTAAGTCTATTTTTTTTTAATTCTACGTTTTGGAATATAATATAGTTGTAATATTCCAGCAAACAGAGGGGGAAAACGTCCTGGTGGTTTATTAATATGTAGTTGGATTTATTTGACTTTTGGTTTCTATTTCTTTTACCATTTTCCTATATGCGTTGTTCTATTTATTCAGGTGCATACAGAATGAATGGGGTGTCTCTGGCCTACTTTAGTGCTTCACTTTCTTTTTTCTGTCATGGGCCATTTCATTAAAAGCTGTAGGAACTCTGGACTCTGAATAACTCTCAAGAGGCCATTTTGTATGATGTAACATTATTACTCAAGAGTCAAGAAGAGCTTACTGTAAGTCATCCTATCCCATTATATACACTAAGTAACTTTAAAACCGCACATTGATAAAACTTGCTGAATTCGTGCTGAGTTTATCTCAAGAAGAAAAGAAATATATCACAATGGAAAAATAACTTCGTTCCGCCCGAATAAGTTCCAAATCTGTGCTCAAATCAGAATTTAAGGGAGTTGTACTCAATAACGTACAATATGACTCGGGTAGTCAATGACATGGACAGGCTTTAATTTTCAAACAAATTTTGCATACACTGTACACACACAATCTTGCCTATAAATACCCAGGGGAAATGATGGGAAAATTGTCATTATTGAAGATGCCACGCCTAAGCCAAAATCAACGTGAACAGGCCATTGGGATGTTGCGTGCTGGAAGTACACAGACAGAGGTCGCCCGGCACTTCGGTGTTCATCATTCGGCCATTTCCCGTTTGAGTCAGCGTTACAGACAGACAGGGAGCACCAGGGATCATCCACGCCCTGGTCAGCCTCGAGTCACGACGCCAGTTCAGGATCAGCACATCAGGCTAGCTCACCTCCGTGACAGATTCCTGACACCCTCAGTCACTGCTGCTGAGACCCCTGGACGACACAGACCCAGAATCTCCAGCATGACGGTCTGAACATGGACCAACTGTCACTTTGAATTTTTTTATTGTGAATTAATTCTTGAGTTTGACAATAAATGTCCTTTATCGATGTTTCAAGATGTGTGTGCATTACATACAATATCATAAATTTCAAATATATGCATGGATCTAAAGTGATATCGTGTTGAATTCCATTGTGCGTTTTTAAAGTTACTTAGTATATAACTAAGCAAAACAAGTGGGTGAACACAGGACTAAATATAATACAGGGAAATATTATACTTGTTTATACATAGTTATCATACATGGTTGGACTACTATGGTACAATAAAACATAATACAGAAAATATCCAAGACAGTATGAGAAGAAATATAAAAAGTATCAGTGTGTGGCTAACTCCACAGCACACAAATCAACTCGCAACCTAGCCAGCTAAAATTAGCTAAATAGCTAAAACACAGAAACAAGAACAAAAACAGACACCAAAAAATGAGCAGGATCTGCGATTATACTGTAATCAAAAGCTAGTAGCAGGCTAACACTGTGCAATTTTGTTGATTTTGTTATGCTTTTGCTTTGTTTTGTTGATTTTGTTGTGATTTGCTGTAAAGTGTGAGCACCTGCATCCTGATGTGTGACGTCATTTTTACTATCATGTCAAGACATCAAGCCATGCAGTATGACCAGTTGCCAGATGTCAAGATTTCTCTGATTGTATAATGTAAACCCAGCTTAAAATGAGCCAGACATCCTAGTTACCCCAACAAAAGGGAGTTAAATCTGAGGATATACACTCACCAGCCACTTTATTCAGAACGCCCATCCAAAGCACCTGCTGTTTTATGCAGTTCTCTAATCAGCTGATCCCTTGACAGCAGCACAATGCATAAAATTATGCAGATCCAAATCAAGAGCTTCGGTTAATGTTCACAATGTTCAAACATCAGAACGGGAAAAATTGTCATCTCAAAGTGTGACTTTCTTTCACTGTGGCATGGGTGTTGGTTTGAGCCAGATGGACTGGTTTGAGTATTTCAGAAATTACTGATCTCCTGGGGTTTTCACACACAAACAACAGTCTCTAG